>NC_142141.1:40875119-41186786 GCF_024610735.1 Ursus americanus | reverse complement strand
CCTTTAGTCTTCGGCTAAGATCTTTGCCTATCTCACCCTATCTTGGACACAAGGTGTACAGAGCTGGTGTGGGGGACTTTGAAATGAAAACCATGCAGTTTGTCATGCAAATTGAATCTCTTCAACAAAATTCGATTTACTAGATGTCTTGGCGGTTCATTCCTGGCTGTGCTTTGACGAAGCCCTTAGTCAATGGCAACAATTCAGTTTGTCCCCAGCCACTCCTCACTCACTAGTCAGGCACTCCAGCTCACTGCCAGAACCCTTTAGAAAGTAAACACTTCCAATTGGATGGGTTGAATCAATAGTTCTCTTCCTTACATAACAATAGTGTTGATTGTGGAAGCCAAAGTCAGAAACCTATTGGTCTTGCACTCAGCTCACTTACATTTCAGATTGTCTGAAGTCAACATCAATTCTAGTCAGAAAGAATTAATGTATCATATCTCGAAGTCATAGAATTCAGTGAGAACAGTCTTCCAGATTTTTTAGAAAATTCATTTCACTGATGAATACTTTACCTTTTTGAATATGTTTTTATTGACCTTTATTGAACATTTTATTAAACACACTTGAGAGACGGCTACCATCAAAGACTGATGACTCATGGAAGGAACTGGAAGAAATCAGAAGACCCAATCTAGTGTAGTAACAGAACTTAATGACCGTGTGCCATCTTGCGCTCAATTTCTTTTACTCCAGGGGCGCCTGGGTGGCACAGCGGTTAAGCGTCTGCCTTCGGCTCAGGGCGTGATCCCGGCATTATGGGATCGAGCCCCGCATCAGGCTCCTCTGCTATGAGCCTGCTTCTTCCTCTCCCACTCCCCTTGCTTGTGTTCCCTCTCTCGCTGGCTGTCTCTATCTCTGTCAAATAAATAAATAAAATCTTTAAAAAAAAAAAAATTTCTTTTATTCCTCATTTGTTCATCTGTAAAATAGAATAAGTGCCTATCTCTTATGAAAAGTATGAGTTAACAGACTCAGGCTTGTTAATCAACATGAATGTTGTTTGAGGTGTTTGGGCAGAGGGTTGTTAAGGAAAGGCAGAATGAGGTAGTAGGAAAAGCTTGGGTTGTAGAGGATTATACAACAAACAGTTAAACCTCCAACTTGGCCATTACTCATTTGAGTCTTTGAGACAAATAGCTCAAGTTCTTTAACTTCATTTTTTTTCCATGCATAAAAATAGGGACCAAAACTGCTTTATTTGTTGTAGGATTCCATGAGAAACCATATGCAAGCCCATCAGGGATGCTTGCTCTCAACAAGTAAGCTCTCTGTGTATGTTACTTGGCCTTTCTTTTACCTATTAACGTTTTCAGTTAAACTATGAAATACTTTTTTCATTGTATTTTTAGGAATAGAGAAAACTTCCCAAACCCAATTTTCTATAACACTCCTTATAAGAGAAATAAATCTTAAAATGACCCATATAACTTTTTTTTGGATAGAAATATCCACTGCTGGGGCGCCTGGGTAGCGCAGTCGTTAAGCGTCTGCCTTCGCCTCAGGGCGTGATCCTGGCGTTCCGGATCAAGTCCCACATCGGGCTCCTCCGCTGTGAGCCTGCTTCTTCCTCTCCCACTCCCCTGCTGTGTTCCCTCTCTCGCTGGCTGTCTCTCTGTCACATAAATAAATAAAAATCTTAAAAAAAAGAAATATCCACTGCTTTCAGGGTTGTTTCAATATTTGAAATATATAGCTTCTGATATATGAAATACAATGACCAAACTCTGATACCACGTGAACATTCTTTAAAACCAATTTTCCGGGGGCGCCTGGGTGGCACAGCGGTTGGGCGTCTGCCTTCGGCTCGGGGCATGATCCTGGCATTGTGGGATCGAGCCCCACATCAGGCTCCTCCGCTATGAGCCTGCTTCTTCCTCTCCCAGTCCCCCTGCTTGTGTTCCCTCTCTCGCTGGCTGTCTCCATCTCTGTCGAATAAATAAATAAAATCTTTAAAAAAAATAAAAATAAAAATAAATAAAACCAATTTTCCGTACTCTGAGAATGTAATCCCGCCATCTTGTAAAAGTGATTGATACAGATATAAAAGTTAGCCCCGCACATAAATCAGACAGACCAAATTAGATGTAAGTATGTTAAGTCCCTTATTTTTCTATTTGTCATACATATAAAACTATGCATTTTTATTTTGCCTAGGATAATACTACAGAAATTCTTTTAATTAAAAAAATTTCCAAAAGAGTGCATTAGGTTGAGCTTAACACAGAGGTGTTTTCTTCTGATGACTCAGACATCAGTACAATAAGAATCACCTCTTGGATGCCAAGTTCGACTAAGACTTTAGTACACTTTATCCTCTTTAGTATCATTAGATACTAGATTAGTATCACTTAATCCTCTCAATATTTATAAGGTATAAATATATAAATATTTAGATTCATTGTACAGATGAGAAAATCGAGATGCAAAGAAGTTAAGAAACTTACTTAAGGTAGAACAATTAGTTAATGACAGTGTTAAAGTCTACTTAATTCCACATAACCTCTAAACATTAATTGCACAAGGCAAAAATAAAATTAAGCCAATCTAATATAAAATGCATCATCTTCTGTTTTTAGTATTTTCTGCATTATCCTGATTAATGCCATGATCATTACGTACTTGAGAGACTATACTGTCTTGCAAAGTCCTTTTTTTTTTTTTTTGAGAGAGAGAGAGTGGGGGGCGGGGGGCAGAGAGAATCCCAGGCAGACTCCATGCCCAGCACAGAGCCTGATGTGGGGCTCGATCCCACAACCCTGAGATTGTGACCTGAGCCAAAATCAAGAGTTGGACACTTAACTGACTAAGACACCCAGGCACCCTCATTTTTTGAGATGAAATCCTTTGTCCTGCAACACCTCCAACTCTCTCTTTCTCTCCCTCTCTCTCTCTCTCACACACACACACCCCTTTCTTTTTACCAATCTCTTCACTCCTTCACTCTATAGTGTCTTTCAGTACCTGAGAAAAAATATCCCCCATTTTCTTTCCCAGTTGATTTTTCTGCAAGCTCATTGATACCACCTTTATCTTTTGAGTAGTGGAGATTTGTTTAGAAGCCCTTTGAAAATGAACCAGATTTTAAGGACATAGTTTCATGGTAGGGGATAAAAGTTGCTCTTCAGGCTTCCTTGATGTGTTTTCATCTCCCTTTCTTTAACTGCTTTGCTCGCATTGCTCTAACTTAGTATTTATTTCTCCTTGAAGAATTTGTTGTCACAGAAATTAATTACTTTGCTGCTAATAAAATTAGGATTTCAGAAAAACGGAAGCTTTGTAACATTATCCCTCCTTCTGGGAAACATACTTGTGCTCTCTAATGTGGAACTTAGGAGTTTTATAAATCCAGTACTTTGTTTAAATAGTTTAATGAGATTCTTATTTTATTCTTTTTTGTAATTATTTGTAGAATGTACAGCTCTCAGTGATTTAATTCCTAAAAAACTAATTAGTGTGCTATGGAATGATTTGTCTTTTGTTAATTTCCATTAACATTACATTTTGGTTTTGGTGGTGTATGTTGCATTGGGTTCCCTGTGGGTATCACTGGATGAAATGCATATTTAACTGTGTCCAATATAATGATACTAATGAATGAATGAGTCAAAAGGAAAAAGGGTAGATATTTTGATGAGCCTTTCATTTACAAGGCTGACATTTGAGACCCTATAAAGGAGTTAAATTTTATTTTCTAAAATAATTATTTTTTAAAGCTGTATATAGTCTGTTGTTGAGAAATACTTCAGGGCAGGGTGGAGAGGGATCTACCCATAATGTAATGGTGGTGACGGCAGTGGTGATGAATACTAATGAAAGAACACATGCCAACATTTACTAATTGCTTCTGTGGGCCGGACATCACCCCATTATCTCATTTAATCCTCACAGTGACCTGTCAGACATG
Organism: Ursus americanus; assembly: GCF_024610735.1. Lineage (NCBI taxonomy): Eukaryota > Metazoa > Chordata > Mammalia > Carnivora > Ursidae > Ursus > Ursus americanus. The sequence continues at coordinate 41,182,873 of NC_142141.1, read as the reverse complement.
TCGGATCATTGTCTCCATTTCACAAATGAGAGAACTTAAACTTTGAGAGGCTCAGTAAATTCTCGGAAGTCACAGAGATAGCTAGAGGCAGAGTGAAAGTTTCCAGAGGCGAACTTTTAACCAATTTCACTAGTATTTTCAGTCTCTATGAATATAAAAAATAATCTCATGATATTTATATTTCGGTGTAGTTCTCTGCATTGTTTAGCTCTTAATTTTAGGCAGTGGTTCCCAAGGGGGGCGGAGGCGGTGGGTTTTGCCCTCCAGAGAACATTTGGCAGTATCTGGCGGCATTTGGGCTGTAATATCTGGGAGGTACTGCTGGCACCTCGTGAGAAGCCAGGGATGCTGTTAAACATCCTGCCTTTCACAGGGCAGCCCCCACAGCAAAGAACGGTCTGCCCCAGAAGTCAGTAGTGCTGAGGTTGTGAAACCCTGTTTCAAGGAGCTGCCCAGCGAAGGGTTTTCTGGTAATCATGTCTTTATATGGCTTGATTTCTGTTCTAACTGCTCTGTCTTAATGCGTCAATGACTCTGGATCTTGTAGTTATAGGAGAGACTGATAACACAAATGTAGAAGGCTTACATCATCCTTTAGAGTCATGGAGAGTAGAAGTAATGGATCCTTTGGGCTTGATACTGTTACTGCTATAGACACACATGAGAGACCATTCCAGACATATACTGTCCCAACAATGTTATGTATTCAGATGCTCATGACTATATTGCATGGTAGGTATGATTTTCTCAATATTGTGCATAAGGAACCTGAACAGAGATTAAATAAGTTTCCTACATTTGTATAGCTCATAAGTAGATGGACCATGATTCACATCTCAGACTAACTCCGTTCACCATACCCCAGATATATTAGCAAGAAAAATGCCAAGCTCCAAGTTCTGCCCTAATGCTTTACTGTACTAAGGTGGGGTTTTTCCTCAAATAAAGTCTAACACTTTTCAGCTTAGAGATTTTTGAGTAGCTCACTGGATACGAGACTTTGAGAAGAAATATTCTCATTTCACAAAAAAAATACACTCTGCTATCTCAAAAGCAGTATCTAAAAATAGACTATTTATTTAGAATGGAGTATGAGTGATCATGTCTTCTAATCAGATGCTTCCCTCCCTGGAAAAAGAAACCAAGGCAACAGAGAGTTTGCACAATTTGATTGTGTTCATACAGCAAGTTAGGGGAAGTCTGTGACCAGGGCCCAGTTCACCTACTTCTAGTCCCTTTTTCCTTTTTCCTGCAGTATGCCCACCTCCTTGACCTGCTTCCCCCTGCAGCGGGGCTGATGGTAGGAAAGCTGTCAGTTAGTCCTCCTCTTGAACTGGTGAAATGCTTTTACAAACTAAGGACACAAACTCATTGTCTTCATTATTTTCATAAGTTGTTTAGGACCACAAATATGTTGTGGGTAATTAGTCCTTTGAAGAAGAAAGACGAGAACGGTAAAATCCCACAATCCTCATTATTATGCAGTCAAATCACTCCGTAAAACTAATTAAGGATTTTGCAGTACTTTATGCTCCTTGGAATCAAATGTGAAGAAATATGATCTCATGACTTTCATAAGAAAATGGTGAGTCTGTTCAAACTACATAATCTCAAAGCCTAAAAAGTCCTCCTCCCTGGAAACTGCGCCCTTTCTCCCAGCAGAGCATGTTACCTGCAGAATAATTTCCCCTAAAGCAGGGCTCCCCAGACCTCAAAGTTCACAATCTTTCTATGTAGGTGGTGTGCTAACTCAGAGAAGAGTGGAGGTTTCTTCCAGCCCTTTCCATCCTCGGCCCCTTTCTTAAACTAAATTGAACAAGACACAAGGAAAGAGAAATATGAAGGGGGACACCCACCACCCATCAAATCACGTTTCCCAAACCTCCCTCATGCTCTGCGTCATTCCATGGTGACTGTAGAAGATGATCTACTGGGGTTTGGGAAGAAGATATCTGAACTTCTGTATAGTTTTTGTCACATGTATAGTTTCAATTTACATCTTTCGTTTGCTCAATACCAGGTACTGCATGTTCGTACAGAAGTACATAGATTGTGTGTGTGTGTGTGTGTGTGTGTGTGTGTGTGTGTGTGTGTGTGTGTGTTTGGGGGTTATATGCTTTACAATTTTTGGAAGTCACTGTTCTATATGTTGTGGAACAGGAGCATTTTCTGACTCTTCCCCAAGGTTCTAGAATGTATACCTCCTCTCCGCCCTGACAAAACATCAGAGTTCTTTCACCTCCTGCTAGACCTCATCTCAAAGGTCAAGGCTTCCTCTAGAATTTATATCTCTGTGGCCTCCAACCCCAACTTTATTTTTCTAAAAAAGCAAGTATAGATTCCATCCCAGCCACAAGATGTGATTGTACTTCTCAGACACTCCCTCCTATCAAGTGCACTGCCTCCATGATCAACCCACCGCCTGAGTTAAGGGACTCGAGCTGAGCCACCCTCCATCTGGATAAGGAAAGATTGAGAGCCCCAGAAAAGATAAGAAGCCTGTATTAGTTGCCTATTGCTGCTAATTATTATCACAACTCAGTGGCTTAAAACAGCACAAGTTTATTATATTACAGTTTCATAGGTCAGAAGTTTCACTGAACTGAAATCATGTGAGACTGGGTTTCTTTTGGAGACTCTAGGGGAAGATTTGTTTCCTCACTTCTTCCCAACTTCTAGAGGTCACCTGCAATCCTTGGCTCATAGCCCCTTCCTCCAGCTTGAAAGCCTTCAGTGTGGCACCTTCAAAACTCTCTTTCTGACTTTTGTCTCCCTGTAATATCTCCCCTGCCCTCCTGCCTCCCTCTTATAAGGATCCTTGTGATTATATCGGACCCACCCAGATAATCTCCCTGTCTCAGGATCCTTAACTTAATCACATCTGCAAAGTCTCTTTACCATGTAAGTAACATATTCACAGGTGCTTAGGATTGGAAAGTGAAATCTTTTGGGGCCATTATTCTGCCAACACACATACTCTCTCTGCCAGGACTCATGAGTTAAATCAGCTGAAGAAGGAAGCTGCATTCAGCCTGATTCCAAACTGGGAGGAATGGAAAAAAAAGTATAATCCCAGAGTCAGAGAAAACTAGATTCTCATCCCAGTTTTGCCAATAACAAAGCCGTATGACCTTAGGCATGTTATTTAATCTCCTCATAATTGTTTCTTTGCTTGTGTCATGGAGAAAATCATACCTCAAATAGGGCATAAAAATGCAAAAGTACCTAATGATAGACCTTTAATAGGTGTTCAGTTAAGGTTAGTTTACCCATTCTGGTGCTACAGCTCCAATCTCATGTCATACTAACTAGCAATTGTATGGAATTTCCAAATCATCTTCCTTAACCTACACAACACCCCATGACCTCCACCTCTTCTTCAAAACTGGAATCTAAGGAAGGTTCAGGGACTTACTTAGTGAAAAAGGAAGAAGTGGCAAAGCAGGGACTGCAAACCAACCATTTGACTCCAAGTCCTGTGTTTTTCTCTTCTATATAGCATTTGTCTTGTTCTCTACTTCTGGTCACCATACTGGTTAGAAATTAGATATTTGGCCAAAATAGATTGGTGTACGGGAAGCGAGGCATATTGCCCACTCTCTTTGTGAAGTTTGTAGAAAAGCAAAACAGACGAGAAACTGTAGGCTCAGGAAAATATTTTCTCTCTGGAGCTGTTAGGCATTTGTAACAAGTTGTTAAGGCAGCTTGGCTCTTATGAGGTTATGGCTGGTGCCAGTTTGGAAGATTTTATAGGTCTCTAGTTCCCCTGATATTATTGGCTAAACCAATAAGTGTGGTTAATTTTTGATGTAAAAAGAAATCATAACTCTGAAAATACTTGTGAGAATTAAAGAAACTCCAGAGTTTCACCTAAGGATTTCTTAGTGAAAGAATTAACTATGAGGAAGAAACTTAATCGCCTACCATCTTAGTAACTGAATAATTATTTCCCAGGACTTAATGTTACAGAAAATAAAGAGAAGTTTTTTTTATTTGCTTTTGTTGTTTTTGTTCCTACTTGGAATTATTAAGGTGCAATGTAGCTATGGCCTGATGCTTTTCACCCTTGGTGATGTAAGATGCTTTGCTATCCATTCTCCTGACTGGTGATTAACAGGCCCTTGACTTGGATCCTGGTATGACAATTAGGATTGACTGGTGTCATCTGTTTCATAATTAAATTCTATCTTCCATATCCTTTGAACACTGTATTGGAGTTTAACTGACTGATGCTATCTCTGCTGCCACCGTGGCTTGTCTCCACAACAAAGTCAAGATAACAATGATCCTACTCATCACAGAGTACCCCAGTTGAAAAGAATTTGCTTTTTCTTTCACACAGAAAGCAGAAGTCCCAATTTAGAAGCAGTAGTTAAGAAGCCTAGGGCCTCTGTATTCCTCCCAGTCCTCATTCAGGGTAACATTCAGAGTCTACATTGCAAATTAAAAGATCAACTCAACATACAGAGGGAGAAAGTCCTGTCTGACCATTTGATAACTTCTCCAAGAAGACTTAGAGAATGGGCTAAGGGATGGCGGATATTGTCTAAACAGATTGTTCACAGGCTTGTCTGTGTAGCCATCACAGACAGAGAGAAGCTCCAAAAAGCCTGGCTCATTTCCATGCACTTGCCAGAGAAACATTCTCTGTGAGTATGTATTAAACTCTTTACGTTAAACACCGTTACAATACACTTCCAATTTATTTTTTAAGAAAGGCTACAGAAGCATTAGGCTTCCTTGACAGGCATGTTTTCTCGTTTCAAGTAGGCAACACAGGGTGGTTAAGACCGTGAGGTAGTATACTTATGGAAACAAGAGGAGAAACTTAGAGGCAAAGCAAAAAGAAACAAATGCTCCATGAGAAATGGAAATTATTTTAAAAAAAAATTTAAAAAACCATCTGCAAGATAGTCCTGATTCTGTTCCCAAGCAGCACAACAAATCCATTCAGTTTAGTCAAAATCAAGGATATTTGAAATGCATACAGAAGTAGCTTAACAATATAGTTAGCATACCATTCAGGTAAAAATGTTACATGTTAATTAATAAAGAAACAACCGTAGGAGATTCCAGGAATTGTGAATGAAAAGATTGATGTGACTCTTTATACAAAATGCTTAAAGCCACCTAAGACAAACAAACTTCAAAATTTAACATCTAAGCATATAGAGAATATGCTGGAAGCATGATATGCTCTTTGTAATTTACTTCTAATCACATGATTATACTTTAATTACAGTTTTCATTTGTTGAAAGTATATTCTAATGAATATTTTCCTTTTCTTCTGGGTAATAGTCTCTATTGTCTTATTTCCATCTTTAGATGACTCAGCCTATAGTAATATAAGGGCCAAATGTTCAAAAATTTTTAATAGTTTACTCATGATGCAATTAAAATTAAAATGCATGCATAAAATTGATATTTTAAGCAAATCATTGTATATCTATGTGGTTTAGAAATAAAGAAAAAGAGAGTGGCCTGGAGCCTGCCAGACTGAGTCTTCACTGGGTTTGGGGAATTTTTTTCCTTTTCAATATCCTTAGCAGTTGGCTGTTCCTTTGGGCCAGAATTCCCATGAATCATATTTAAAGCAATCCCCAGTTCATTTTGAATATTGCATGTGTGCTTCCTTTGTAGCCGAACTACTAGGACAGAGAGACAAAGGGGCATTATCGTGTCCAGTTTTAGAACTCTGCCCTAAAAGGAAAGATATTCATGCAGGAAGGAGTTGTAGGAAGTCTGCCATAATTATATATTTTTTTAAATCGCTCTGATTTGTTTCTCTTGTTCCGCAGGAATTCCTTTGTATCCTCCCATTCTTGACCTCTATGTCAAATGACTTTTTCACACTTCACAACTTAGACATTACCATTTAGCTTCTACTTCTGGTCTCCCACTACTTTGTTTCCAACTCTTTAATTAGAAATGGTTAATTTGACTTCGTGTCTTAAGGCAAGGAGAAAATTAGTCTTAAACAGTATTAAGCTCCCATAAATATTTCACTTTATGCTAATTCCTGTGCTTCCAGCTGAGCTGTTTGAAGTTCTCAAAAAAGTGTTTCTGTTCCCCTCAATTAAATACATAACTGGAAAACAGTAAAATAATTATCAGTTTTATTACCTGGCACTTCCCCCCCACACACACACATTTTAACTCTGGATGTATACATTTTTCCTTCCACTATGAATATAACCCAAGCCCAGTGTCATGGGCACCAGGTCCCAGGGCTGAAGAAACTAAAACTAGGGCTTTGGAGAAATCTCGGAGCTCCCTCAAGTGGACACATGTTTAACGCACCCTTATCCTCTAGAAAACATTTTTGGCTGCACCTTCAATTCCAAGACAGAAACTTCTGACCGCCCCAATTTAGAAGCAGAAGAGGTTTCCTCTTTAAGCTTGAAATATTCCAAAAATAAACGAAACTTTGAACTCGTTTGGCAACTATATGGACATGGGAGGCCGATGAAGAAATGTCAAGTAAAGCTCTTTGACTGTTGATTTTGCCTGTGGGAGTGTAAGTTGGAATTAATAATTACAATATATTCTACTCACTGGGATAAAATGTCAGCTGTCGAGGAAATTATCAAAGTGACACTTATATAGCACTCACGCCACATGCACTCTGTGCCAGGCACTGTTCTAAGAGCTTTACATGTATTTGTTCATTTCATTCTCACAGCATCCCTCTGAAGTAGGTACTTTAATCATCTCCATGGTACAGATGTGGAAACAGAGGCACAAAGAGGCTAAATAACCTTTCAAAGTTCACAGAGCTAGAACACAGAAGAGACAAGTTGTAAACCCAGGCAATCTAAAATCCACTATGCCATACTCTTAACATGAAATAAACAGAAAAATATACACATACATATACATGCATATGTAGATATGTTATATACATACACATGCACACACATATAGACAAATACATATACACAAACATACAGAGAGACTGTATATTTTTTTTAAGATTTTTTTTATTTATTCATTTGAGAGAAAGGGAGAGGGCAAGTAAGACATGAGCAGGGGGGACGGCCAGAGGGAGAGGGAGAAGCAGACTCCCCGCTGAGCAAGGGGCCCAACATGGGGCTCCATCTTAGAACCCTGGGATCATGACCTGAGCCACTCAGGTGCCCCGAGAGACTGTATATTTTAAGGAGTATAGTTAAATCAAAAAGTAATCTTTTAAAGTATAAAAGCTAAGAGAGGAGAAACGTGTTGTAAAATTATCAAACTTCACTTATCTTATTTCCTTATTACTTATTGTTACTCATTACAGTTTCTGGTCATCTCACCATCTAGTGGCCTTGCTTTATTAAGATGTTGGAAGTTTGCTTCTGGCCATGGTACTTGCTGTTTCTTCTACAAGAAACTTCCACCAGTTTTTCCCATGAGTGGCTCACCATGATTCCAGTTTCTTCACAAAGAGGCCCTCCTTGACCTTATATGAAGGAGCCACCCCTCACTGTCTGTAACTCAGTATCCCTTTGCCCAGTCCATTTGGTCTCTATGGGTCTTATCCATGATCCAAAATGTATTACTTACCTGGGGCGCCTGGGGTGCTCAGTCATTAAGCGTCTGCCTTCAACTCAGGTCATGATCCCAGGGTCCTGGGATCAAGCCCCAAGTTGGGCTCCCTGCTCAGCAGGGAGCCTGCTGCTCCCTCCCCCGCTTCCCCTGCTTGTGTTCTCTCTCGCGCTGTCTCTCTCTGTCAAATAAATAAATAAAATCTTTAAAAAAATAATGCATTACTTACCTATCCATCCATTTGTTCATAGTCCGTCTCCTCCACCAGAATGTAAACCCCACAAGGCAGGACTCTGTGTCTGGGGCATAATAGAAATTCAAAAATAATTCTCAGCAAATGATTGGATTACTAAATTTTCAATTCTGATGACTTTTAAGTAAATGGAAAATTATGGTGATAGTCAATATTTCAAAATCTCTTTTTCGTAATGCTATTCTTTTTAGTGTGTTCTTAATAAATATTTTGACAGAATACTATATTTTAAAGTCTAGAAATGTATAAACCTCCAACCTAATAATAATTGTATTTAAGAGTATATTTTTGTTCTTTGTTAATATGTTACCTTGTCTGATGTTGTAACAAAAACTTATGACACATTAAGTTCCTAAATACACACAAAGATTATACTAAAATAATACCAGAAAGGGAAATACGTGAATTTGTATGTTTCTATACACTGGGATAAAATTCAAGGGCTATTTCTATATTTTTAATGGATTGTGTAATGACTTCAGAGTCTTATCACATATATTGAATGTATATGTGTCTGCTAATTAAGTCATATCTTTAAACTTAGCAAACTATTACAGGTTGAGAATGGGAAAGTATCGACAGAGTAATGACACCAAATAATAGGAACTAAGATGCTATTCTCCTAATGTTTCCCATTCGGAATCTTATCTGGAAGGAAAGGGAAAGTGGATGGGGAATCACATTCCAATCCCGCACTGTGTTCCCTGTCTGCTTGGGGATCTCACTGTAAATCACTGAACGTTGGCATTCCTTTATTTCTACTTTTTTGCTTCACTTCCTCTGTGACAACCCTCCCCCCAACACCACCCATGTATTTAGTCAGAGTTTGTAGATATAAACATATCTTCTTTTCTAGGCTCCAGGACTTCTGTCTTAGGCCTCCATTATTAGAATGATGATTAACTCATATTTCATACACACACACACACAATCTGTAATACATACATACAGACACACACATAATGCATACACACACACACATATATATAGACCTGCATACACACATACATTCTCTTTATGTATAACTACATATATACTGACAGTTATATATACTCTTTATAGTTTTGAAGTTACATGACAATCATATTCTGGTTCTATTGGAAAGTTAGAAAAATTCCACTTTTTCAGCCAATATATTATATCAGAGACAACAACAACAAAAGAATAATTTTGTGATTTGAGTGGCTTCTCTGTGCCCATATATTTATAAGGAAATATTGTCCTGTGGTTTCATTTCAAAGTCAACAGTTTTATTGCTATCTGCCATCACGGTACATTTAGAGTTTTCCTGTATTTGATTTCTACTATTCTCCCTTCTTCTTCTGTCTCTGGTTTGCTGTAATGACAGTAAGAACTAACTACTCATACAATTTCTCTGCAAGCAGCTACTAGACCGAATGGGGGAAAATAACACATTTTATGCATGACTGATTGCATAAACCCTTCATTTTAGAGAAACAAGCCTCAAATGAGTAATTTATTTATAGAAATGAAAACCAAATAAATAATTTCTTGTTTTCAAGGAACAAATGAAAGACAATCTCATATCCAAACATATTTTTCTTTTTTAAAATCCAAAAAGATACTGTAACATATGTAAGAAGTTATACTTTAGTGACATTCTAAAAAATTAAGAAAATTACATGTTAAATTTATTATAAAACCTGTTTTACAGTTTTGTACTCCTTTGATCAGAATAAGGGGTCTGTGGACATTTTGGGACACTAGTCCACCTTATTTGTATTAATTTATGCCTGTTGTTTGTACTAACAGGATTGATATTTGCAGTTTTATTTGCTTCTAATTGCTAAGAATTTTTTTTTTTTTGCCATTTGTGTTTTGAACAATAGAAAACATTTGCCAGGTTTTATGCATAAGAAGCACATGTCTAAAAATATGTAACAATTTATTATGAAGTATAAATTTTATTAATGGCTTAAGTATAAATAGCAAGTTTATATTTTGGCAAATGATTTTTCTTTTCCCTATTCAATTGGCTAAATGTAAGTAATTTCTTTAATCACGGGAAAATTAATGGGAAAATTTGAGACACCGCTAAATAATGATCGTGCTCACACCAATTATCCTCACTGTACTTTATAGTTTACTAATAACCACCTCAATCAAGGTGTCTTTCACTGAAACAAATCACTCATCTTTATTTCGGTTATAGTTTGTAATGACCCATTGAAGGATAATATACTCCCCTAATTAAGAAGTGATATGAACACAGTGTGAATGAGGCTGATGTGAAGCCGGGGGGGAAAGAGGAATTTCTATCTGATCTATTTAGTATTCAGGGGCACGCAACCCTTCCCGGGCTCAGCCATGTGGTGAACTCATTGCCACATGTTCTATCCAACCGCAAACCCCATTAGATCCCCTCCCAACTTCTCTGGCCAGCCTTGTTGCTTTTAATCTACAGGGACACCTTGCGGATAAAGAGGAAGGCTCTGCTTGGAAAGAATCCCCTCCCCTCTCTCCTGTCTCCTAGTGTCATTTTGTCCTCTATCTACACTTGAGTGTGCCAGCAATAAACCTGTTTTGATAAGCAGAATTTGCAAATCTGGCCTCTTGGGCTGAGATTTCACATCAGTATTTGTGCCCAACATCTGAATGGAGAAGAGGGTCCCAGTGCACTGTTCTCTCCCCTAACTGTCTTTCATCATAGTTAGTACCTTATTCAATGTGATTTCAGATGCATGGGGAGTACTGTGGAATCATGCTGATAAGATGATAAAGAGCAAAATTTATCTCATCTTTCGATGGAAATCCACTTAGATTTGTAAGTTTAAGAATACATTGCCATTTAGCCATCTAATATTCTTAAACACGCAGAAAAATAGCTGTTTGGCAAGGTAGCATGTTGAAGAATAAATGAACCCAGTTTGTTTATTTAAATCTTGTCTTGTTCCAGAGAGGATTTAAGGCAGCTGAACAAGGTAGGTAAGCATATCGAATAACGTTTAATAAATGGTTAGCAATCAGAAACATATTGGAAAGGAATGAATCAGGCACAGGGTTTTGGGTCTATGTTACCACAAGGCAAAAAGGACCCCTCCATAGTCTCCCAAGGATGTTATATGACCTAAGCAAATCTATGTCCCCAAAAAGGATGATGTCAGCAGATGGTGATAGCCCCATGATTTCCCACACTCAATCATCACCTCAAAATATATGGCATAAACCCTGGATCATGCTCTTCGCTCGCCATTCATTTATTGTCCCAAGAGATCATATGCCACACTGTTCCCGTCAGGGTCAAGGGCAGGCTGGAGGCAGACAGATTCCAGTCTCTTTCTTACATACGGATGTTTATTTCTGCCAGATAGTAATACGTTGAACCTCTTTTTATATTTAATCTCCAACCCTGAACTCAGCATTTTTGGTAAGTTGGCCCCTGGTCAACCTTACCCATATAATTAAAAATTGACTTTTCATTCTTGAGACAGAGGTACAAGAATGGATTCGACCTTTTTTTCCCAATATTTCTTTGGATGTGAAATAGGTTCCACACCTGCAATTCTTCTCCTCCATACAACGTTCTTCCTCTCATATTTTCTCTTCTGCAGAAGCAGCAACAAAGTTAAATGGGCTCTTAAGTCACAAGACCAAAAACCATTTCTGACCCTCAGATTGCTCACTGTGCAAACACAAGCAGCTTATGCAACTTCCGGGAAACCCCCGACTCTTCGTTTCCTCAGCAGCGAGAACGTCTGCCCTGTAGGATTGCTGCAGTAGTTAAAACTTCGGAAGATTTTCAATCTCCTTTCACAATGCCTGGTATGGAGAAGATGCTCACCATAGGTGCTACTTCTTCCTTTTCTCGAGGCTCTTCCCCTCCCTGAAAACTTGAAGGGGGAGAGAAGGATACACTCTGAACGTAGGGCCACCTAAATCTTTATTCAAATATTCCTCTGTTTGATTTTTTAAATAAGTAACACATTTTTTTTAATAGACACTTCATTAACATAGGCATAATTGATTAAGTCACTGGCCATTGGAGATTTTTTAAATTCTCTTAAACTTTAATTTTGGAGATGTTTCGGTCTGGGATATAACTGCCAGGTAGCGGTAGCCGGCTTTAAGGTAGTCAAGTTCCGTTGTGCACTTTAAGAATTAAAACAAAAAAACAAAACATGAAAAGGGAAGATTTTCGGGGCACCAGGTGGCTCAGTTGGTTGTGTCTGACTCTTGGTTTCGGCTCAGGTCATGATCTCAGGGTCCTGGGATGGAGCCCCGTGTCATGTTGGGCTGGGTGCTCAGCAGGGCGTCTGCTTGTGGATTCATTCTCTCCTGCCTCTGCCCCTCCCTCCGCAGGTGCGCACTCTCTCTCTCTCTCAAATAAATAAATAAATAAATCTTTTTTAAAAAGGGGAAATTATCTTGCTATCATAGAACACTGTGCTTTCAGGCTGAGAATTGAAATGAACTCATTGCGAAGTACCATTTTAGAAAAGGCCATACACGCTTGTGATGAGCACTGGGTCTTGTACGTAAGTGATGAATCCACTAAATTCTACTCCTGAAACCAATATTATACTGTGTGTTAACTAACTGGACTTTAATAAAAACTTGAAAAAGGAAATAAAAATAAGGAAAGAAAGAAAGGCCATAGAGAGAGTGGCCTTCGATCCCTGTCTGTCCCCACACCCTCCCACTCCAAAGCTGTTCTACTTACATCCAACCTCAGAGCAAACTTCGTGGCTCAGTCGTCCTTTCAAAAGTGGAAAGACGTCCTTCTAAATTCTGCCTCTATTCCTCTTTTGTTTTTACTCCTGCATATCAGAACAATTGCTGTAATTGTTTATTGGAAAGAAGAAAGAAGGAAGTGAAAGAATTACATAGGTCTTAAAGAGAATGAGAACAGTGACTTTTGAAGTAAAGAGAGACACAAAAGATTTAAATCTTTGAAAATGCCCCACAATCCTCTGAAGGTCCACGATGACATTTTCCATCTCCTTGTATTTCTCTCTCAGCTGAACAGAATTGACTCCAGCATTAATAGTCAAACCAAACAAACAAAAAGATTTCTTGTTTTATTCATTTATTTAATTACTATCCTAATACTTTCATCAATTATCTGTAATATTTTAGTTGCATTGAAGGTAAAATAAGCTATAGAACTGAGTTGGGAAACTAACCAGTCTTTCATAATACTGTTTCAATGTAAAAAAAAAAATCCTCTAATTGAGAGAAAAGTGACAAAAATTTGAAACAGAGCCTACTTAAAAGTTTGGAGCTACTTATATTGAGTCATGTTTCTATGGGGATAAATTAGAAATCACTGTTGGTATCTAAAGCATCTTTCCCTTCATTAGCACGACAGAATCCCTTAGAACACTGCTGTCCACTAGAAATATAGTAAGAGACACATGTGTAATTTTACATTTTCCAATAGCCATATTTTAAAAAGTAAAAGGAAACCAATAAGATTAATTTTAATAATATATTTTATTTAGTTGGATTACTTATTTAATCCAAAGTATTATCATTTAACATGAAATCAATATTTTTTTTAAGATTTTATTTATTTGACAGAGAGAGAGACAGCCAGCGAGAGAGGGAACACAAGCAGGGGGAGTGGGAGAGGAAGAAGCAGGCTCACAGCGGAGGAGCCTGATGTGGAGCTCGATCCCAGAATGCCGGGATCACGCCCTGAGCCGAAGGCAGACGCTTAATGACTGAGCCATCCAGGTGCCCCATGAAATCAATATTTTTAAAGTTACTTGTGATGTCTTTAACTCTTTTTTTCTACTAAGTGTTCAAAATCTGGTATGTATTTTATCCACATCTCAGTTCAGACTAGCGACATCTCAAGTGCTCAGTGGACACATGTAACTGTGACTCTTGTATTGGATAGCACAGCTCCAGAAATGTTTGCCTCTTCTCTGTGCTATGAATATATCAGTTTTTCCCTAATTTTGGTCTTAATTGCACTGCAGCATATTCAAAAGTTGTTGGTCTGAATTTTGAGTCATCAATTTATTTCTCTGTCTATACACTTAGGGAAAAAATTGGCACACTTCAACAGCCAAACACACAAACGCACTTTTGAACGACGGTTAGAAGAACCATGCTGGTTCCATCCTTTATAAAATAATGGGGTATGATATTTCTAGTTAGGTCATCTATTTCAACATACCATGGATGTGTGGTTCTAGAAATCGTAATCATTCCTCTGCAGGGCATCACAATGACAGATACATATTGAAATCTGCTAAATGTGAAAATTTGGGGGAAAAAGTAGTATCAGAATCATAGAATTTTGTAGCTTGAAAGATCCCTAAAGGATATCATCTCCAGCCCTCATATTTTACGGTTGAAGAAACTGAGGCCTAGAAAAGGAAAGAAACATGCCAACGGCCACAGAACTTAATAGAAACACAGAAGAAATAGACACTAGATTTCCTGACTCCAAGTTTTGAGTTATTTTATTTTTCGAATGCGAATTGATTTAGTTACTGCTCCCATACTTTAGGTGATTACCAAATCCATATTTCTAATCCCCCTACTATTTTGGAAGAGGATTATTTCTCCAATTATATTCAGAATTTTTAAATAAAATTTAGCTCATCCGAAATCATTGATATAAAGACGTGAAATGGTATAGAGGAGTATCCCCTGAAGTATATGGAAACAAATATTTATAAATGAATGGTTAATAAACTCACCTTTAAAAGCAAGGTGAGGGGCATGTGGGTGACACAGTCAGTTAAGCATCCAACTCCTGGTTTCTGCTGAGGTTGTGATCTCAGAGTCTGGAGATCGAGCCCCATGTTGGACTGACCTATGCTCAGTGCAGAGTCTGCTGGAGACTCTCTCTCCCCCTCCCTCTGCCCCTCCCCTCCTCTCTCTCTCTCAAATAAATAAATAAATCTTTAAAAAACTAAAAACTAAAAATAATAAAATAAAAGTAAGGTGAATTTAGGGTCTGCTCTGATTATAACAGAATGTGTGACTTGCAGATGCTGCTTCTCTTATCCACATGGACAGTTTAAAGGTGGTGCATGTGATGAAAAGTGAAAAATCTGACAAGGCAAATGCACAGTATTCATTTTAAAACTCACTTGCACAAAAGATATATATTAGAAGAGTCACAGAGGAATCCATAGCTCTTTGGCGTTGGGATGAAACATGCATTCCTGTTTCACTGGAAATCACTTTATCAAGGGTTGGTCTGCCCTCTCTCTCTAGTCCGGGGAAAAAAAGTACATGGTTTTAACACAGATAATTCTTCAAATGGTCTTTTAGATAAATGAATAGAATTTCACTGTCTTTCTCTTTTTATTCACATCAATTCGTTACTTGTGAATTTTCCTGCAAAAGGGGAAATGAATTGGAGCAGCGGGTCTCAAAGTACGGGCTGATGAACACCGGTCCACTGGGGTAAAAAAAAGGTCCGCGAGTGTAGCAGTCTGTGAAATGGTGCTTTTGGGATCTCTGTCCGAGGCTCCACCACACACTTTAGCATCATAAAGGCTAAGAGAAGCTCTGTGGTTAAAAAGAAAGAAAAAAACCTCTTCCCCTTTGTTTAATCTGGATTTACCCAAGTGATTTGATCAGAAATTTCTTCCTCTGCAGCATCTATAAAGATCCCATGGAACTAGATTCCTGTGGAACACACTTTTAGGAAATGCCAGCTTTGTGTATTCTTTCTTCAATATGGGGAAAAGGGGAAAAGCAAACACAGCATGCCAGACCAGAAACATTGATTCTTGGAGGGCAGGGAGGGAATATTTTCACCAACATCGCGCCTGAGGCATCTTGACCTTCACTTAGAGACAAAGTGTGGTAAGACACAGCCAGATCATTTAGGTCATTCCGAGAGCACAAAATACGATGCTGAGTGAATGACACCTTCACCTTACATCGCATGAA
The DNA here is from genome assembly GCF_024610735.1 of Ursus americanus. Lineage (NCBI taxonomy): Eukaryota > Metazoa > Chordata > Mammalia > Carnivora > Ursidae > Ursus > Ursus americanus. The sequence continues at coordinate 41,167,208 of NC_142141.1, read as the reverse complement.
GTTCCAGCAAGAACTCCTCCCTCCCTCTTTCCCTTAAGAAAACCTCAATCTTCTCAGCCCAACTGCCAAGAAAAAAACACAGCAGTTTTTGTTTACTAATATGAGCTAGTTTCTTCCACAATTAGAAAGCATAATGCAACTGGGTGTTACACGCAACTAATGAATCATTGAACACTACATCAAAAACTAATGATGTACTAGATGTTCGCTAACTGAACATAATAAAATAAAATAAAATAAAATAAAATAAAATAAAATAATAAATTTAAATTTTTTTTTAAAGAAAGCATAATGCTAGGATTCATTCTGATTAGTCTCCATGCTCATCTGGCAACACACAGTGAAAAGTAGAGAGTGTGTGACTATAGTGTCACTCTAACTTGTGTTTAATAGAGTCAAACAGTATGAAATGGTTTTCTTTTTCTTCAATTGCTACATTCTTTCATGCTCTCTTGAGTCTTTCTTCCCCACACTATTTATCTTGGGCAACTTCTGTAACTTTCTGGTCACTTTGCTATTTTATAGCCCAGGCTAGTCAAGTGGGAGTGTTTCAGGCATCCAACAAGGGTCCTCCAGTTGCAGCTTCCTGGGGTGAGAGATCCACTCTGGCTCAACCTCTTCCAACCTTTGTGTTTAGATCTCCTTGTGGTCTCTTGCTATTTGGATCCCCTCATCCAGAAAGCATTCCTCTTGAATAGAATACAGGCAGAAAGGCCTATGGTCAGGCTTTCTTCTGAAGTGTGCCATTAACTCATGGAACAATCATGCTTTTAAGGGGTTTGTAATTAGTTGGGGGTAATGCCAGCTGCTCTAAGAGAAAAATTTGAAATTTTCAGTGGTTTAACCCAGAAGACATTTATTCCTTTTTAAAATAAAGCCCAAAGAGAATGTCCTTGGATTGATGATGATGTCTTCTGATACCCTGGCTCCTTCTGTCTTACAGCTCTGCCCTCCTCTAAAGCCCTGGAATTCTCAGCATTCAGCTTTGGAGGAAAGAGGGCACAGGATGTTTATACTGGCTAGGCCTGCAAGCAGTGTATTAACGCTTTCTTCACAATCCACTAAAAGATCACAGTCACATGCTCACGTCTAGCTGTAAGAAAGGCTGGACACTATAATCTAGCCATGTGCCTAGGACGAAAAAGGAAATGCTTTGGTGATATCACAGTCTCTGCTATAGGGTTGTTCTCCTCTTCTTTTACCACCTTCCATGGCAGGACGGGTGTCATTTAAGAGAATCCCTGGGATCCTCTTAGCCCCTATCATAGAGCACCAACCTATTTCCCCCTGGAGAATCAGACAGAATCCCCACCACACAGAGACACCTTTTTCCCCGGGTGGCCCAGTGGCATGTGGAGCCCAGAAAACAGGTGGCAGTCTCAACATTCAATTAAATGGACCTATTGTTATGTTCCTGAGTGGAGGCAATTTTTTTTCATCCTGAGATCTTTGAACAAGCAAAGCTCAAGTCTGTGAGACTGGGAAATAAAATGTTTGTAAGTGAGATTTAGACATAATAATGAGAGCTGCCATTCTACTCCAGGAATTCTCTTTATGGAGAAACCACCACATGTTATTCACTAGATCAGAGCACCCTGTAGGACATTAACCCAATCTCACAATGATGTCTCCCAATTGCATTTGTAACTGAGTTTTCAAATGGCCGATCCACCCTTCTAGAAGGCCAGTTGCTTCAGGATAATGAGGTATATGGTAACATCAGAGAATCCCGTGGGTATTCACCCACTGGTTGGCCTTTTTTTTTTTCCCTATAAAAGAAGTTTCTTATTCAGAGCAATATTGGGTGGCTTACTACGATGGCAGCAAATATGGCAAAGTAAGTCCATGGATGGTAGTCATGGCAGGATCATGGTGTGCAGGGAAAGCAAATCTATACCCAGGATAAATGTCTATTCCAGGAGGAAAGAGATCTAATAGAATTGAACTGCAACCAAGTTGCTTCCTGGTCCTCCTTACAGAATGGGAAGAATTTTTTTTGGATTTTGTTGACAATATATAACATATTTCAACATCATGCTCCATTTCATTCACTGCTGAAGCTATAAAGCTTTGAAGAAGTCCCAGGCAAGCAAAATCTCTCTACTCCTATCAGTTTTCAGGATGATTCAATTTTACCACCCCCACTGAGAAAATAACCACAGTGTGTGTTACCAGACCTATGGACTCATTGGGCCCACTGAAAGTGGGCTCAACCCCAAATTCCATTTTCCCATTGACTTCCATTAAACCCCCCTTGTGACCAGTGTACCACAGTGGTGTCTGAGCCCAGGGTTAACTTCAGCTCAGAGCCAGTGACCACATGCCCATCACAACTCAGTTACTGAGTATATGGTGGGAAGAGATAAACCCAAGAACTGAATCTCTACTTAGCTCCCTGATTCCTAGAATGGGAGCATTGTAATAGAAGGAGTCAAGTGGAAGTTAATGGATCCCCTCTCTCTAACAAAATAAACCAAAGGTAATACCATACCAGTGAAGTTTCAGAGAGAGGCCACCATCAAGTGTGGAGATTTTGGAATCTCTCTCTTTGTACGAAGTAACTCTAGTAAATGGCTACAAGACCCTTGCAGAATGGCTGGGGTCAATAGAAGGTCTAATCTCAAAGATTTCAAACCTCTTCCTCTTTCACAGTTACTAGGCGTAGGAATTGCCTCAAGTCTTAGAATTTGTTAGTGGCTTGATCTCTATATGTGGTAAGTCTATTGCCAAATCTGTTGAGTTTTTCAGCTCCACAGATCACGGAAAAATTAGTAAACTATCTATTTCAGTCCTAAGAGCTCCGTGATCCATTAGCTACCACCAAAGCTTTCTGCAGGTCACCCCTCTTTGATCACCACTCTGGCCAAGGTGTCTGTTATGATGCCATGCCCACCTTGTCTCTTGAAGTCATATATTGCACATTACCTCTGCCATCCTGGCAGCATATAACCACTGTGACAATTAAGAAGTCCATTTCAAGAGTAGCATCACCATATTCATCACCAGCCTACAGAGAACAACTCCTTGGCACTTAGCAAGAATGCTGGTATATTTCTCAATATGCTAAGGAAAGAAATATTCTCTGGGACACCTAGGGGTGGCTGGGAAGCTGTCTAGTTAAGGTGGATGAACAGTAACAAAATATGAATCCACTTCGACTTCCTACTCCCTAAATTTTTGGGTTCCTTCTACTGTGACTCTCTGGTCTCTCAACTTCTTTCAACACTGGCGACTCTGAAGCCAGTTTTGAGTCAACTGACCAAGCAAACAGAACCAAGAATATCCGGTAAATGCACACAGGCCCAGGCTACACTTGTGTTCCTCCTTACCTGCTATAATCCCCTTAGGATCCATTCAAGCTCATATTCCTCAAAATCGTGCACTTCTTTTCTGTGAGAGACTTCTTATGTTGGATCTGATTTTGTAATTGGCCCCACAGAGGCCACTGAGGTTCAGCACTGGATACAGGTCTAGAGGCAATGATGCTTGGTAAGGTGAGGACATGAAGAGAATTGTCATCCCCTTGCAGGGTAACTCTCCCAATTTGGGGTTGCTAGGGTGTCTTCAAGCAAGATTGTTTCAGTCTCAACTGACAGAGGAGGTGCTGCTTTTTTCCAGCCAGGGAGACACAGAGAGCAATTGAGGTTTGGGGATATTCAGGTCATCTGAATCTTCAGTGTCTCAGAAGATTTTCTTGAAAATAGCTCTTTCAGTTTCTTTGCAGCCCCCTCCTCCCGAGGATTCAGACCTGAGTCCCTAATGGGACAAATCCAAATGGCAGCATCATGCTGTGCTCAGAATCGTCCTTTTCATATGATGGCTGAGGCTTCATTACAGGTTCAAGCTTGTCTGCTTGACACTTCCTTCCCTGAAGACAATTTCTCTCCTGGGAGGCATCACGGTGTCTCATGCCCACAGACTCTGGGCAGGCTGACCCCAAGAATCTGCCAGGCACATCTAGACCAGTTAGAATCCCAGAGGTAACCACAGCTCATGCTCAAACCTGGACCTCTGCTACAAAACTTTAAAACAAACCAGTATCTTATCCACTCTCTGGTCAACATAATCAAAGGCATCTCGTGAAAATGTGCAAAGGAAATGTTTGTTTCAGACTGCACTTACAGGGTTGGCACCAAGCCTATAAATACCACTTTTTAAAGGAAAAGTTCACTATGTGAATTTGATACAGTTTTAAAGTTCATTTATTTTTATGACAGTTTCAGACTGATCTTGTGCAGACTTGTTTTTATGGTCAAATCAAACTCTAAGTGCTGGATTACCTGCCAGAGAAGATAAACGTGTTGTGGTGACTTAATTTTGATGACATATTTATATATTTTTAAATTTTAGTTATCATGGAGAGTTTGCTTATTTTTCCTAACTGAACTAAGCCAGATTTGTGTCTAATAAGGAAGAAGACTCTTCCTAACCCAGTTCAAACTCAGTTACCAAGATTACATGGGCAACAAGGATGTGGGTTCAACTCCCATCAGGTGCTGAACTCATAAATGGCTTGAAGGCCCACTTCACCAGGTGGAGAAGATACAAGGGGATCAGAGTGAGGATTTGGAGAGGAGATGACTGGCAGGCTGTTATTGCCGAGTCCCCACCCTCCTTTGTAAGAGAGGCTGCCACCTTCCAGTCCTAAACCTAATCAAGAGAGACTTGAGTATTAAAAGAGACATCCATGGGACCACCCAGATTGTTGTGAGAGGTGCCCCTGCAGCTGGGAGACACAAGGGGGGCTAGTACCTGACTCATGCTAGAGGAAGGGAAAGCAGGCCATCAGCTGAGGTCTGAGACAGGGGCTGCCTCACTATTTAGGTGACAGAGCTGGGGCATTCCAAGGAGTTTGTCAGGATATGGATGTGAGGGCTTCCTGGGGATACATGTGGGCCAAAGGGAAAAGAACTGGTAGGGGGGTTGTCATTGGGCTTCATACAACAGAGCTGCCTGGAGGAGCAAGGTGACCTCAGCAGGAAGAGTGTAAAAGTGTTCAGAGGCTGTGAATGGTCCTCTTAGGCCATCCTGAATAGACCATATATGCCTGGAGCAAGGGATCCATAGAAGAGGGGCCAGAAGTAAGGGACCTCTGGGGAGCCCATCAAAGTCCCCCAGGAAAGGAAAGTCCATTTTAATCATATACCTGAGCTACTCAGAAACATCAGCTTGAACAATTTGACAGGCCCAGAAAGCATAAAGTACTGCCCCATTCATTACCTTACACTTCCTCCCTACTAACAACTTCGACATTGACAGGAGGCAGACACTGAAGCTAATGAATTGGGGGCTCAGGGCTGGGAGACTGGGAGCAGAAGAGCCATGTCCCTTCCTCCACCACATACTATTTCCGGCAGGAAGCAAGCCCGAGCTGAGAAGGGAAGATTTACACTGAGTTTGGTTTGATCATCACATGTGTATGGCAGTCTCATCACTGAATTGAGACAATATCCCATCTATGAAGTAAGAAAGGCCAAATATGTCATGGGCCCCCAAGAATAAGTCAATATTACTTTCACTGCATAAAATGTAAACAAACAGCAGGCGGTAAGTTTAGCCATCACAGAGGTTGCCCTTATTCTTCCTCTCTTTCCCTCTCTCTCTCCCTCTTCTTCCCTCTAACTACCTTATGGGCGTTTATCCAGGATGAAATGTTAACAAGTACCATTATTATCTCTGTAATTCTTCAACCTGTGTGGTCCAGCGCACAAGGTTAAAAAGGATGATGGTGAACAGAGGACACTATGGGGTTTTATTTTTAAGTTGGATAGTTGTTTAAAACATCAGGGTACATGTACCCCTTCAAATGTACAGTCTTGTATGTTTTGCGTAAATACCTAGTAGTACAATTGCTGAATAATAGGGAAGTTCTATTTTAACTTTTTGAGGAACTTCCATACTATCTTCCCCAGTGGCTACACCAGTTGGCATTCCCACCATCCGCGCAAGAGGTTCCCCTTTCTCTGCATCCTTGCCAACACCTGTTGTTTGCTCTGCTGTTAATATTAGCCATTCTGACGGATGTGAGTTGATATGTAGTATTATAGTTTGATTTGTATTTCCCTGATGATGAGTGATGTTGAGCACCTTTTGATGTGTCTGTTGACCATCTGTATATCTTTTTTGGAGAAATATCCGCTCATGTCTTCTGCCCATTTTTTAACTGGATTATTTGTTTTTTGGGTATTCAGTTTTATAAGTTCTTTATATATTTTGGATACTAACCCTTTGTCAGATATGTCATTTGCAAATATCTTCTCCCATTCCATAGGTTACTTTTTAGTTTTGTTGACAATAGCCAATTTATGGAAAGAGCCCAAATGTCCATCAGTTGATGAATGGATAAAGAAAATGTGGCGTGTGTGTGTGTGTGTGTGTGTGTGTGTGTGTGTGTGTGTGTGATGGAATATTACTCAGCCATAAAAAAGAATGAAATCTTGCCATTTGCAATGACATGGATGGAGTGAGAGAGTCTTATGCCAAGCGAAATCACCCAGTCAGAGAAAGACAAACCACATGATTTCACTCATATGTGGAATTTAGGAAACAAAACGGGGTAAAAACAGAGAGGCAAACTAGGAAACTGACTCTTAAAGAGAACAAACTGAGCATTACTGGAGGGGAGGTTGGTGGGGTGATGGGTTAAATGGGTGATGAATATTAAGGAGGGCACTTGTGATGAGCACTGTGTGTTACATGTAAGAGATGAATCACTAAATTCTACACCTGAACTAATTTTACACTATATGTTAACTAACTGGAATTTAAATAAAAACTTGAGAAAGAAAAAGAATTTGGATAGCTGTTTAACCTGTCAGAATGACAGAAGGTTGAGAACTACTATAAACAATGATTTTATTATTAATAAATGGAATTATTTATTTATTTATAAAACAATGATTTATTATCATCTTGGATTTTTATTTATAAGAAATGTCATTTAGCCTCAGCAAAGATCTGGCTGTCTACATACCCAGCCACTCAAAGCATGTTTTCATCTTCCTTCCCATTTAATCTGCAAAATTACCCACAAGTTTTTCCGAGACTCAGAAGATGAGATTCAGCATATGCCATAATTTCTAGAGCAACCCTCTTGACTCTAAGACTATCTTAATATTTTCTTAAAGGACACCAAAATAGTGATGGGTAGGGGCCAAAGTAGAATGGCATATGTTTTGCCACTTAATATCTTTGACTTAATTTTTCTCACAAAGGAATGAAAAGTTGTTCTCTCCATCCCCTTCCCCCACCCCATTGCACCCTATTTCTCAGCCAAATCAGCCAAAATTTTAAATTAAAATGGTAAGGAGATACCGTAAGTGAGAAGCTACCCTGCCTATGTTTCACTTTAGAATAAGATGGTGTGGCCAGAAAGAGGGAGCTCTGCCTACCATCGGTACCAGGGCACTAGAAAGCAGAGTTTATAGACGTCCAAGTTGTCTGGTGTTGGTCCTGTGTGCCCCAGGCCGGCCATTCTCATGCCCTCCCAGGTCCCATATCAAGCAAAGCCACCATGTGAAGATAACACCTGAGTGTCAGGTTTACCAGATCAAAAATGATTTTGGTAATAAAACAATGTAGGTCTATTATTGAGTAGAATGCAAAATATGCTTAATGTTTAAAATAAAACTGAAGACTTGAAGAAATTTCACACATTGGGTCCTGCCTGCATAACTCCAAGGGATCTTTATTCAGTACATTTCTGCAGAAAAGTTTGAGGGGCAAGTTGCTACCATATGTGAAAGTTTATGATGGAAAAGAAAAGCATCTCAAAAGCTATCAGTCCCTCAGACCTTCACCAAAATGTAACCTCATAATAACTACCATGTATCTACTCCCTCTGTATACCCTGTCATTCCACCTCCACATTAATACCCTAGGACCTGAACGCAATCATCCTCAGTTTAAAAGTGAAAAGGCTAAAACTTTAAAAGGTTATCTAACAGGTCCAAAGCCATATGAGTAAGTAAAAATTTCAAACTACACCTGGCTGATTGCAAAGCCCATTCTCTTAGCTAGAACGCTCTGGCTACTTCTATCTGGTGGCATATTGGTTTGCTATTCCCACACCAACTGGAGAGGACTGCCTCAGACAGCCAGGGATGCGGTGGCAGGTGGCTTGGTGTCTCGCAGGGCAATTGCAATAACAGTCTTTCATCAAACAGATAAAGTGCCAAAGTCATTTCTCTTTAGTTATAAGCAGTGGGAAATGTCGTGCGTGCAGACAGCAATCTGTTGAGCTATGAAAAGTGGCGGTTCATTCTATTTTTTAGAAAGTTTCCACAAAAACAAATATTCCTCAGTTGGTGGGAGCATTTCAAGACATGGAAAATTTCAAAGCACTTACTTATAGAATTTATGACCTAAGTTTCGTGATGCCTCCTATCTTGTTCTTAGGAGTTTTTCAAATTTGTAGAGTGTGGCTTACTCTAACTGTATTAGAAGAATCGAAGATCCTATAAAACTGACCTGCAGCCTAAACAGATAAAACCAGGGACGACAGATACAACCAGAGAAAGAGTCGTGAAAGATTATTTATTTTGCTAAAATCTTTTTTTTTTTTAAAGATTTTATTTATTTATTTGACAGAGAGAGAGACAGCCAGCGAGAGAGGGAACACAAGCAGGGGGAGTGGGAGAGGAAGAAGCAGGCTCATAGCAGAAGAGCCTGATGTGGGGCTCGATCCCAGATCACCGGGATCACGCCCTGAGCCAAAGGCAGACGCTTAACCGCTGTGCCACCCAGGCGCCCCTATTTTGCTAAAATCTTATTTTAGAGATTTTTTCCATATGATTAGATGCAGTTTAGTTTTTTAAAAACTAAAAAGCTGTCTTACATAAACAAAGGTGCCTAGCCAACACAAGGAAATTGTTTTAAAGGTTTGAATTAAATATGCATGCTATATATTTCTTCTTTTAAGCCATTACACTATTCACTCTGGCCTGGGAGGCTTTCTTCCTAATGATATTAAAACGAGGAAAAAGATTCATTGGCATGAATATGATATTTAACTGTTCAAATTAAAAGCAGACCTCAAAGCAGTCTTTCAAAGAAAGTATTTGAAATAACTTTTCTATGAACTAAGCTGGTAATGACTTGGGGGAGAAAAACCACCTCTCTGTCCTTTTTCCACTCCTATCCAACTACTCTGGGCCAAGGTATTCCCTGCTAATCATACATATTTTATTTTCATCCAACTTACCAGGCACCTTAATTTAAAAAAGAATCCTATAGTAAAGTACTTACTCAACACGATGAAAGTTCCCTTGCTTGTGCAATTTCTATTTCATGACAGCCTTCACTTTATACAGTTCTTTTCATCTCCTTACTTTAAGGGTTTTCTTTAGACTATAATTATTCTTGAGACTCCGGGTTAACACAACCATTAAATCTTGGATAGGTGGATGATAAATTGGAGGCTAACAAGTTGTACTGATCTTATTCCGAGAATTCATCTTGTTTGAACTCAATCACCATAAAGCAACATGAAGAAATCTCTACATTCTGGAAAGTAACACACACACACACACACACACACACACACACACGTGCATACACATACACATAATTATACTGCCCCCCCAAATCTAAATATTATAAAACATTGTGGATTGTCTCTTGAAAATAATTAATTTCTATTGGCTCTTGACAGGTGATTTTGGGAAAAATTTCTAAATAAGACATGTCATAGTTTACAAATTGCACATTTGGTGGCTTTAATCATTTCAAAAAGATCTTCATCTTCCCCTCCATCTCTCCAATGGGAAATCATTGATTGGTGTTCCTTTAAAGTAAAGATAACACGGAATGCAAAGGGCTTTTCTTTTCTATAAATACAAATCCTTAAGTAAGATTATTTTCATCTTCATTTTCAAAAATGACACTTCAGAACTTTATCAAAAATTCCAGAGCAAGCAACATAGAGATTATACCCAATTCCCTCTTTTCCCATATAGCTGAAACTGCATTTTATAGATATTTCAGTCCATATCCATCAAAAATTCTGGGACAAAATCCCTGTATTGGGGACCTTTAATGCTGATCCTTTGCATCTTAATTAATGGTTGCCCATGACCTGATGCACCAAATATTGCACATCTGGCATTATTTGTAGTTGGCTGAGATTCAATTAATTGAAATTTTTTGCTGTTGCTAAAGAAAACGTGAAACAGTATTTATAACCCTGGATACCTGATGTTTATTTACAGTCATCTGAAATAAATTACAGATCCGTGACAGAGTTGCAACATCTTCTAAGGTCGGGATGTCAGAAGCACTTGACTCTCAAAGATTCCTTTAAAGTGTTTAAATATATATCTATACATATATATGATGTACCTTTATTTTTTCTTCCTAAGAAAAAAAAATGCTCATTTTACAAAAAAAATTCTACTGTGTTTTGGAAAAAAATAATCAGTCACATTAAAGCCCATTAATCAGTTGCTAATCAAATAATTCCAAATCCTTCAAATGGAACTATAGCTGAGTGTGACAGTACCTTATAGGACTAAATTATATTTTGGCTTAGTTTTAATATACAGGGAAACTCATTTCATAATTGGTAGGTGTGCAAACATGCTGGCACTTCAGGTTCTTATTTTATTAGGAAAAATTCATTAGAAAATTCTCTTTCCCCCGCCAGCTGAAATTGCAGAGCAAGTCAGTGGCATGCTTAAGTATCAAACACACCTTTTTCTAGATATAAGGTTTTCTTCTTTAAAAGAAAAATAATATATATAAGAAAAAGTTTTTGGTTTTGCTTTTTATGTGGGCTGCCTTTTACCATATTTTGACTTCATGCTTTTTACTGATATTAATTGTCCAAAGACTGTGGATTAGAATACGTGCTCTTCTGGGGTGCCTGGGTGGCACAGCGGTTAAGTGTCTGCCTTCGGCTCAGGGCGTGATCCCGGTGTTACGGGATCGAGCCCCACATCAGGCTCCTCCGCTATGAGCCTGCTTCTTCCTCTCCCACTCCCCCTGCTTGTGTTCCCTCTCTTGCTGGCTGTCTCTATCTCTGTTGAATAAATAAATAAAATCTTAAAAAAAAAAAAAAAGAATACATGCTCTTCTCGCACTGCCTAAGATCAGCTCTCTGTAAGCTATGAATGAACTTAGCAAAAGGGATACTAGCTCATAGTCAATGCCTGTTAACATAGCAACATGGTGAGTGTTTGAGATACTGTATCATATTTAATTTTTATAACAAACTGTCTCTGCGGGCCTGGAACTTCAAGTGAGAGACCCAAGGGAGACCTGATCCTCAGTCACTGTCGTTTTCCCACACCAGCACAGGTTGTGGCTTCTTACAGGACTGGAGAAATTTGGTGATCAGTTTCAGTAATATGCGAGTAAAGGATAAGAGTGTGGGTTATGCTATTTAAGAGAAAAATTTTCTTAATTATGGTAGTGATCGTTAATGGGATATGTGCTTTTTCTTTCTCCAAAAGATTTCAAAATTCTTTCGGGTACTGCTCCTTCTGATTTTTCATAAAGCTCCTGCGATAGGGCATATCCCAGAAAGACTGATTTCATCTTGTTTTTCTAGTAAATTATCAAATGCCTTCCAATATCAATCTTTACTAACACAAGCAGTCATGGTTTATATTAGTAGACAGGAAAAATTGGGATTCTAAAAAAATAAAGTCCAAAAGTTGATGGTATATTAAAATTGGAACCAAGAACTCAATATCATGAAATTTTTTCTTTGTCTACACTTTACACTTTTTCTATTAAAAAGTATTTTTCTGTAGCTTGAAATATTAAAAGGCCATATTAGTACCATCTGAACATTTTGATCATCTACCATGGAATAAACAAATAGATGCACCAAATTGAAAAGTGCTTGATTTGATGACTGTAGAACATCAGGCAACAATGCACAATTATTTTGAACAACAACTTCCAGTGGGAATTAGCTTTCCACTGGCCTTCATTGTGTTCCGGTGCCCCGTTGTTTATAATTACACATGCACACTGTAACAGCACAGTCGTTAAATTAGAAATTGAACTTCTTTGACAACTGCAGTAAAACTTGACAAAAGATGAATGTGATTTTTTTTTTTGTTTCCCTTCTTCTTTCACTTATTTAACCATGTATTAATTAACTTGTTCTGGCAAGTGTTTAGTAAACATTGAACAAGGGCATTTCTTTAGTGGTATAATTAAAATTCCCTTTTAAAATGTTTTGCATGATATTTTATGTGCAATTTGACTCAAGTAAACAGAGGTTCTAATTAAAGTTTTTAAATGAAGGCAATCAAAATTGATAAAACATCCAGCAACCCATTCAAGCACATTGTCTTCCTGTCTGTGCAAGTTTAATTTGATGGTCAGTTAACATTAGCCCGGATTAGTTAAGATGCCACTACCGGCACAGACCTCCTTCGACTTCAGTCAGTCTCAGGGAATAAATCTTTAAACGTTGCAGTGCCCCTTTAAGTTGTTATACAGTATTTATTCAATTAAATGTCTTCTAAGTTATTACACCAGGATATTATGAGAAGCATCTAATTTAGGTTATGAATCCTCTGCAAATAAAGTGTTACACGAAACACGCTGAATGAATGAAGCTATCCAAACATCAAGTCCAGGTTCGATTACTTTTTCCCATTATCACTTGATATAAAGGGTTACACCTCTGTAAACAATGCTACCCTTTTGGTGAGAATAGCATGTAGTTTTCAGCGCTAACAGGCCAATGTCCAAAGCACATAAAAACATCTAGATCATTATCCCTTTTTGCTTGCTCCCGCTCTCTTTCTTTCTCTCTCTCCCTTCCCCACCGTGTGTATGTGTGTGTGTGTGTGTGTGTGTGTGTGTGTGTGTGTGTGTGTAGTGGGAAAGGTGAAGAGAGATGGAAAAAGAATTCATTTTGCCTGGAATGCATTGATTGACCTGAAGTGAAAGATATTTTAAGGAAAGCTTCAAACTCCCCATCTGTAAATTATTCATACATTTTCCTTTCAGTGATGCTGTAAACAACTCCAAAAAGCAAAGCTATAAATACAAGAATTGTTGGTAATTAATAAGTGACTTACAGGCTCCCAAGATCACCGATGTCTCTAATGATCTTTTTTAATTAGCAAGGATTAAAACAGATTCCTCGGGGTCATTTCTTCAGACCCCTGGGTTCTGTACCTTAGCTGTCCGGAGCTGGGAGCAGATAATCCCCTCTGACTCTGCACCTTAGAACCGAGCCACTCTGCAGCTTCTGGAAAAGTAAAAGCGAAATGAAATGTAACCCTGACTCCGGGGGCGGCTGACTAATGCGGGCGGCGGGGGGGGGGGGGGGGGGGGGGGGGCGCGTTACTTAGCCAGTCGGCTGGACTCTCGCACTAAGCTACCTTTACAATCTGCCTTTTATTATTTTAGTCGTAAATGTGATAGTTGAGTCTCCATCTAACACTGCTTTGTTTTATTTCTGAATTTCTTTGGAACTTGAAAGAGAAACGGGGTGCTATTTATCAATTGCCTCCACTGAGACCCCCAAATTTACTCTTCCCAATTTGAAGATGAGAAAATTGAAGCACATCCTGTCAAGTCACTTGACTAACGAGTATTGACGCAGGGATCCAAACGGGTGCACGGGCTCGAGGGTGCTTCCGACCACAATGCCGTTCCATCCCCGGTATTAGCACACCCGTCCTAATTTCATACAGAAGCTCAGAGAGACGGAGAAGCTTGACTGAAATAAAATGGGAAGAGAAAGAAACACAACGGGACCCCAAACCCAGCCCTTCTAAAGACAACCAGAGCAACTTTTCACAGTCACGGTGCTCAGATTTATCCTACAGATCCATGCCTTCTCAAACATTCAGAACTTTCTTAAACATTCCGGGTCACCATCGTAAATACTCGTTGCCGGATTTGCAACACAGTAATACCCACAAGTGCTGCACAGAATTCCTATGCTCATCCTGACATTCAGGAGTCCTACTGTCATTAATTCAGGCACTTAGTCATTCTCACACTCAGGCGCCTGTGCACCCATCCATACGTGCACTTCTGTTACAAATGCTTATCTACCGTCATTATGCCCAGGCAGCGCTCTCGGCGGAAGAACACAGAGCATCTCTACTCCCCCAGGCCAGCCCCTGACTCCATCCTTTCTGTCTTTAGTTCTTCTGCTGGCTGTTTGTAGCCGCTCTCTCTGCCCCTTTCCGCCACCCCCTCCTACTAATATGGGTACTCCAGCCTCCAGCTCTCCTTACACCATCCTTTAATTTGCTGAGGATTTAGAAACCTGGTGATAAATTTGTTCAAATTTTGTCTGAAATGAGAGTAAATAAAACCTAGATGCTGTTTCCATGAGCAAAATACAAATGAGATAGTGAACGTTATAGTTAAGAAGGAGCCTCTAGATTAGCGGGGCTTTATCCAGCTTCCGCCAACCACTAGCTGTGCACCCTTGGGCAAAGGATCCAGTCCCTCAAAACCTGTGTTTCTCATCTCTAAAGCAGAGGATAAGGATGACAGTCTCCATCTCAGAGGACTGTCGTTTAAGACTTACAAGTTGATAAAGCATTTATCCCATTACCTGGCACAGAGCAAACCTCTGCTTGCTGTTCTTATTTAGCTTACACACTCTGTCACAACTATTTTTACCTCCAGAAACCTGTATTGCTGTGACAATATTAGTGAAGTCACAAAGACTCCATTCTAAGGTCACAGCTGTACTGAGCACTGATCATGGGCTGTGATTCCTCAGGGTATGGTCAGAGCAAAGACTGCAGAACGTGTGCTGAGGCTCCGATCTGGCTTTATTACACAGTCGTGGTGTGACCTTGAATGAGTTACTCCACCTCTCCAAGCTTTAGGTTCTCATCTGCAGAAATTATGAGAAGATTCTGCACCTCACAAGATGGGCATGAGAATTAGATTATGACATGTTTGTGGTGTACTTAGCACAGGGCTAGCACATAGCAAGGTCAGGGATGGAACACGGCAAATTCACTCGTGTTATTATTTATGAGTGAGACTTCATGTCATCGATAAAAGGCTTAGACATTGTATCAGGAAAAATAAATACAACATCTCCACTCGTCATTAACACTTTGCACCAGTAGGAGTCTTTAAAAATCATCTGCAATACTCCAAGTTTCACAGTGATATATTGATAAACCCAACCACATGACTCCTTTTACAATTTAACAAAGTTAAATCTGTTTTGAACTCCTCACACCCACTAAGGAACCCTTGCCTCCTGCCGGCCCGTAGCTCCCAGCCAATACACTCAGGCTGCCCTTTCATTGAGCTATTGAAAGAAGAACAAACTCACTGAAAATCCTCACACTAATGGGCAAGTAGGTTTTGACATCTTGCAGTCTTCTTGAAGCTTCATTGTCTTAAATGGCTCTGCACCCAAAAGAATTAATGGAGCTGCCAAAGAGCCTAACTTACAAGCAGGGTGTAATATGAAACCAAGTCTTTCATACATTTCTGCAACCTAGACATATAGTTTGCTACAGAAATTGTTTACAATTCTTGCTATGAATATCTAATTAAAGGTGTAAAGTGCATTCTCTTCTCCTTTGTTTCCCTGCGTAAATCTTTTGGGAAAACACAGCCTCCACAAGCCCAGACACCCTCAGGAGCCAGGCAATACGCATAAAGGAATGAAGCAAGCACTTGAATGGCATCATTAAGGATTGGCGGGGATGTACCCCCAGAGCTTTGGGAGGGAGCTCCCTCCACTCCAGAAATTTTTAAAAAGTCGGCAGAACTTCTGCTGTTTCAAGTTAATGCAGAAATGAGCAAGCCCAGGGGTGCCTGGGTGGCACAGCGGTTAAGCTTCTGCCTTCGGCTCAGGGCGTGATCCCGGCATTATGGAATCGAGCCCCACATCAGGCTCCTCCGCTATGAGCCTGCTTCTTCCTCTCCCACTCCCCCTGCTTGTGTTCCCTCTCTCGCTGGCTGTCTCTATCTCTGTCGAATAAATAAATAAAATCTTTAAAAAAAAAAAAAAAAAAAGAAATGAGCAAGCCCAGATCTTGAAAGATGGGTGGCTGATTTCAGTTTAATGGTAAAAGGCAAAACAAGAAATGCTAAGATGCAAACTCTGCCCCTAGGATGGCCAGGGTGTGTCCTCTGCTAAGACATTTTTTTTTTTTTTTTTTTACAGTTGAGGTCATTGTGGCCATCTTAATGTTAAGACCTCAGATGAATTCATTCATTTTATCCTCACGGCCATCCTATGGAGTAGATGCTATTAATATCATTCCATTTTATAGACAAACAAACTGAGACCCGCCTTGATCCCCAGCCAGTGCTGAGTAGGGTTGAGCTTCTAATCCAGACACGTGGTGTCCAGAGTCTGTTCTTGACCATACTCTGATACTTCCTCGCAGAATGAAACAGGTTGGAACTTTTTCCCCATGTGAAAAAAGACCTTTTTCCTCTGATTCAAGATTTGGGTTTTTGCTTTTTTTAGGTTTTTTGTTTTGTTTTGTTTTTTGTGGGGTTTTTTTTGTCTTTTTGTCCCAAAGGGGTATTTCAAATTAACAACTATTCCTTGAGCCTCAACTACACATAAAACACCATTTTATGTGCTGTAACACATTTGATTTTATCTTCATTAATGCAATGTGTGGAATATGATTTTAGAATGAGGGTAATACTGTTAAAATAGCTTCATCTGGAAATACATCAGTTTGCAAACAGATTGGCATATTATCCACAAATATAAACATTTACAAAAAAAAAAATCAGGCATCATTTGATGACTGTTGCCGTAATGATTCATTGGCACAAGAGAAATGCTACGTGATGAGAGATGCCAAAGCTGTTTGACACATTTCAATGGAGTTCATTACACACATGAAACAGAACCAATTTTACTCAACAGTGACTTTGACATTTACAGAAAAATGAAATGGAGGTTTAGAAATGAAGACTTCATGTGAAATCTCTACCAAAAATTTTAAATTGGTTCTGTCCTTATGCCACCACTTCTAGAAGATCAGCCATGTTCTATAGACTTTATTCACAGCAGGTGTCAGTTTATTCATAACAAAGTTTCTTGGGAGATCGGATAATTGATCTCGAATAAACTTAATTGGTTGTAAAACTCTTCTCTCAAAATAAAGAACATCTGTATTTTTAAATATTTACTTGTAAAAAGGCATGTATACCTTTGGCTTCGCTCTGTTTAGTTCATTCTGATTTCACAGTTCTGCTTCTTGAATTTGCTAGGTTTTAATGGAGTAAATACCATCTTCATTCCCATGGCACCCAAAAACTGTGGGACTAGAGCAATTTCAGGCTTAGAGTTGGAATACAATAGAGTCAAGAGAAATGTTCAATAGTTGTAAATAACCAGTTGTTTTCTACTTCATTAATGATATAATGTGAGAAAATGTCCCAAAACTTTATAAGGGATTTATAGTACATATTCTAAAGCATCGTTAATGGGGTATGCCAAAGGGTTAGGATGGCTTCTGTGTAGATGATATTTTCAGAAATGTTTTTTGTGAGCAGCATGACGCAAAATACCATGTTACAACGTTTATATGCAACACCATTTATTTGAAGAAACAATTTCCTACCACATTTTAAAACATTCTCTTACTATGATAAATGGTTAAACTATATTAATAATGTTGCCTTATTGAATGCTTACTGTGCTTTCAATGCCCAAGTTAAGGCTCTGCATATCAAAAAATGAATGCACTTGGTTTAATTTGTAAGCCTAGATAGCATTATACTATCATTGCACTGATTAGAATTAATCAAGAATACCAGAACAAATGTGTGCTGAGTCTGAATTCTAAAACTTTAAAGTAATTATATTGCTTTTAAATCTGCCTAATATTTACTTGTTTGTCTGTAAATAGTATAATAAAATCAGTATCTCAAAACCAGATAACACAGTTGAGTCATTCAGACTGTTATCAAACATAAGTCACTAGAGAAGCAATTCAATCAATAGAGAAGTTTCCTAATTAGCATATTAATTATTTGCAAATAAAAGGTGATTCCAAAGTACTCTAGGGAACTTGAAGACATTGTAGTTTGTCTTATCATTCTATATATCCCTATGAAATATTTTTACACTGTTAATTTTCAATAATCTAAGGGAAAAGGTTTTGCTAATCAAAGGAAAACTTTAGCCCAGCTTCTGCATTAATTATCACATATTCTAAACTGGTAGATCATGAATTAATGAGGCCTAGGCTCCTCCTGAATGGCATGCATTACATAAGAGCTGGACTTGACTATGTGTTCTTGTGAAGTTGGAAGTATATATGCATATTGGCTGCCAGGGAAATAAAGTTACAAAGTATGCAATTATCAATGCGATGTGGGCTTGCTCCACTATCCATAAACATCTTAATTACCTTCTACACATCACTACAAAGGGGCTTCTGTAAAGATTCAAACTATTTTTCTGGATCAACCACTTTTGCATAGCAAATTTCAGAGCATACAAATGATTGCCTATAAGAAACAGAAATTCCCTCCAAAAAGCCAGATGCCAGCAAAAAAAGAAAATAAAAAGTAGAGACGTGGTCTATTAAGTAATCTTTTAAATCCGTTGCTAAGCTGTCATTAGGCTGCAATTAGGCAGCTCAAGTTTTATTTTTATAGTTTTTGATATTTCTAACTGATTTGCTCTTAGTGCCATGAGGGGATGGGGGCAGAAGGTGCAATATCTACTTTGTTTAGCATTCTTTCCCCTCCCACTCTCTAATCTTCTGGTTCTTTCCTGATTGAATACCATGCCTGCTATTTTAAAATTCAGTGTCTATGCATGCCATATTTCTTTGTCCTTTTGGTTTACTTCTTGACATCCACAAAATGAGCCAGCATAACTGATTACTACTTGCCATGTGGTTCCCCTGTATTTTGACTGCTCAGAAGTCAGCAGCTTTCCCATATTTGTCAAAGTGGTGCTAGAATGGGCTCTTTCCCTCCTTGACCGGTGGCCATTGAGCATCCTAAGAATCCTATTTTTTGCACCTAAGGTTATGTACAGAATATTTTTTTTCATTTCATATTTTTTAGATTAAGTAAAATCTAAAATATATATACATCACTCATTTAAACTTCATCAAATTCTTATCCCATATAACAGTAGTATAATAACAGTATGTTAATTACAAGAAGACATGTTTGTCCAGTACCATTTTTACAAGGTCAAAATTACTATGTTGAAGCTAGTTCTGTTTTTTTTTTCATGTGAATAAAGTAAAGATGATTTTTAAAACCTTAACATAACAAAAGGGAAAGAGGAAAAAAAACACAGATTTTATGAATGAGTCCATCCTCCAGTGAACTTTCCTTTTTGCCCACATTCTTCATGCAGTCAGTGGGCATAAAGCTTCTGCCTCTTCTGTTTTTACACTGTTACTGTGAAATCCTGAATTGTAGTCTACACAGAGGAAAACGATTAGCAAATGACATAATTCTGATTTTTAAAGTGCTTCTAGTTTTTAATTTTAAAAGAATCTGACTCGCTCAAAAATGCTTCTAGAAAAATTAAAAAGTATTCAAGCATAAGAGGGAAAACTACACTATCTTTTGCAGACTTTTGTAGTGTGCTATAGATGGATTCTGCACATGCAATACATCACAGTAACAATAACAGTAGTAATAACTGCTGATTATAATAATAATAATAGCAGCTGATACTTATTAATACCTTACTAAGGTGCCAGGAGCTGTTATAAGTGCTTTGCATGTAATGGCTTAATCCTTATAACACCCTATGAGGTAGTTATTATCATTATCCCCATTTACAGAGGAAGAAACTAAGGCACAGTGAGATTAAGCATTTTCCCAAATTCACAGCAACTAACAGACAGAGCCTGGATTTAAATGCAGGCAGTCTGTCTCCAGCACTGATAATCTTCACCACTATGCAATCCTCCCTATTATGAAGTATTAAATGAGAATTGCTAAGTTATATACTCAACAGTTCAGAGTTCATTTGGAGTTTTTAAACTATGAATTTCACACCGAAGTCTATCCCTCTAAAAAGCTAACACTAAATGTGAATGGATCATAGTAATTTTAGTAATTTTGCATATTGAGTTTTTAACAAGGACACACCCTGCCAAGCTGATACAAATGAGCTGGGTTATAGCAAATCTAGATGTTCTAGCATACTTGGAAACGATGCTTAAATTTGCATCACTTTAAAAGCTCATTACCAACTAAGCAAAAAAAAAAAAGAAAGAAAAGAAATACTTGACATTTTGGTATCTGTGATATTAAAAAGAACTAATATTTAATATTCAAGTGGCAACAGCTTGTAGAGTTTCCACACAACGCCCACAGGGATCGATTTTTCTTTAAAATGGCCTTTAGGAGTCTGCCTTTTAAACAGCTGACACCTCCATTCTCTGAATCCCTCTTTCCTGCCAGCACCATGGGGCACACACTGAGTGCAGCAGCAGACGTGTAATTCTTCACTGCAGGATTTGTCTATGCAAATAATGGAGAATATGAGAAATTAAGAAAAATGTAATTTCCAATGAATCAACCTCAGTGTAATCTCTACTACTAAAAATGAATAGATGTCTTTAGAGGGCTTTTCTCCATATGCTCCCTCAATCCCCTTTATATACTATTCACAAGAAGAGAAGACTCGTCGTGGCCTAATTGATCATCAGTTATTCCAGACCTGTACCAAGGCCACCTAATGACAAGTTACAGTTGCCTGGCGTTTTTCCAGCATGACTAATTGTCACAGTACTAATTTACTCACCTGTGGAATTTTCAACTTCCCCAGCCTGCTGTCAGGGAGATGCATAGTAATGGAATAAAGGTTTAAAAATGCTGAACACTATAAAATATTTCACTGATATTGCAGTAGAAAGCTTTCACTAACCCATGTGTTCGGTGGCTATGATTACTCATTGCTGGGGTAAGAAAAAAAAATCAAAACACTGGTCATATGTACATTTACCTGGTAGAATAATAGGAGACAAGTGAACAAATTTTTCTGACATAGAGGAAAAAATAATTCTGATCAGATTACCTAAAACATGTTTCTTTTGTCTGCATTTATTTAATGCACATATCAAAGTTAATTACTAGTGTGTTCTATATCACAAAGCACTTCATTTTTGTGTTAGTATTATTTAAGAAAATATTTTTCCCATATTGAATGGTACGCCGAAAGAGTAATTTGTTGGATTTTTTTTTCAAGAAATGTGGAAAAGTTTAGGACGGAGATATAGGTATGTATGACTCTAATTACGTGAAATAGTAAGCCACATTGTAACATCTTTGCTAGACAATCTGGCCCAAGGATTTTTTTAATGCGAGGTTCTGTTCTTGAAAATTAGTATTTGTCCTGGAAAATTATTACACATAAGTATAAGAGCTGACTTTTCTGGAGATCCTGTCATCGACTGCGCTTACTGTGATACTGAGATATATTTGATGCACCTGTGAAAATTACATAGAAATCGTTTGACCAATTTTTATACATATGCTTGCTTACGATACAACTAAAATTTAGAGATGAAAGCCCAGGATTTCCTAAAGAAATTTAAATAAAATTGCTCATTTAACTCTTATATTCTGTTATATATAAATTCTGTAGGTTGCTCATTCACCATAGTGTTATTAGCTCGTATGAGGGGAAAAACCTTCCCGGCCAAGTTTGAGAAACCCTTTATTAAATGTAGGCTGGCATCACTGTTACAAAATTTCACTTCAGAAAAATCAGTACGCAAGCATGCATTCGGAAGAGAAGGAGACGTGTGGTCTTTTCCAGGTACTTGACCCAGACCCGTCTGTCCCAACACATCTCTCAAGCCAAGAGTCTGCAGAACAGGCTCTGCGTTGGCTTACGCTGACACATCACAGGTACTCAGTACATTCTAGTGAAACGTCAACATTATCCACTTTCAATCGAACTGAAATTGTGTGTGATATTCTTTGCCTCAGACTTGTTCATGAGGATAAATATGCAAATGAAATCCAAAACACAGACTCGTTCCTTCCAACCAGATCTCAGCCCACATACTCGAGAGGAAAAAAGAGTAGTGAAATAATCCACTCTGGCATGTTGACCTACAGCAACGCAATGACTTAAAATAGGACTTTTAAGTGATAGAAAAGGAGAAGGGAAAACAGCAGCTTCCGATTCGGCACATGCCTTCCATTTAGCATATCTGAAAGAACGCTTTCCTCATTTCAAAATTGATAGCCAACTTATTTTTGTTGTTCTGCTATTCAAATTTCTGTCCTCTTTTTCCAGAGCTTATTTGCACTAACACTGAATTTTAAGCATCTCTAAAAATGTTTGATATGTTATTATTCTTTCCAGATACCCTCTGAGAGCCAAGCAAAGAACACTAAGGAAGAGAGGAGGAACGATGCTGGAAACCGTGCAGTGAAAAAAGACATTTCAAGGAGCAGGGTACCCACTATCCAGAGACTGGACTGTGGCATCAGAATGAGAACTTACCGGTACTTCTTGCTACTCTTTTGGGTTGGTCAGCCCTACCCAACTTTCTCAACCCCGTTATCTAAGAGGACTAGTGGTTTCCCGGCAAAGAAAAGGGCCCTGGAACTCTCTGGAAACAGCAAAAATGAGCTGAACCGTTCAAAAAGGAGCTGGATGTGGAATCAGTTCTTTCTCCTGGAGGAATATACGGGATCTGATTATCAGTATGTGGGCAAGGTAGGATTCCATTGGGTGCTTTGACATTCTGGTTTTAAAGCCTGAAGAAATTACTTCTAATAAATAGACGGGGTGGATGTGAACTATTCCCCCAATACAGTAAGAATTGTTGCTTATCTGGTAAGACTTTTTTTTTTTCTTCACTTGAGTAGTTTCGGGAAGAAGACTGTAGCAAGAAGCTGAGAAATGTTAGCAATGCAAAAAGAAAGAAATGCTTCCGTTGAAAAAGAAACGCCTACAACCATCCACATAGGATTATCATAAATCCTTTAATTTTTACTTTAGCTTGAAAAATGTGGTCTGGCTATTCTATAAAGCAGGATGTATTAAAAATAGGAATAGAGCGATTAAGCTGTAAGGGAAGGAAGGTTCCTTTCTCTCATTCTGAAAGCAAACATTCTGAGCGTCAGTTCCCTGGCCAGGTTCAAATTAAATACTTCTGAACACGGCTCCCCTCCCGTGCCATCCGTTCTGTTACCAAATGGAGCCCTTTGTCCTCAAAACCCACCACTGCCTCAGATTTGGTTGCTGTTACTGTGCTGCTGCTATTGGGTTTGTCTTATCCCAAATAATTGGTAAGAGCCAGGCATTTCCAAAGCTTGTGATTTAATTGTGGCAAGGTTCACAAGAGAGAAAAATGGTTATGTAGAGGTGCTATTTCCAAATATCATCTGACCATTTTATTGACTCTAGAAAGTTGAATGAGGAGACATCACTTATTATAGCCCTTAGAGATTACTGGAGCTGAGTCAGGGAAACAGCTCAGTTATACTGTCATCGTGCGTTTCACTGAAATTTTATCATCAGCTACATTCTTGTTGCAGAATATCTGCATACTGCAACAAGGGGGAAAAAATTGAGACACAGATTTGTACTTTGTAGGTTCTGTGTTTCATAATATGATATTGATAAGAATAGTAATTGTCACATACCCTTTACTACGTAGAGAATGAACATAATAGAAATGATAAAATGTCTTTGTTTATGATTTTGAAACGACTGTATCAGGATATCACGCAAATAGCATAAATTTTGCAGATGCCAAGGGCTGTATGTTCACATTTCAATCTGTTATCAAATATCCCTAAATAAGAAGGTGCGGAATAGTCTCTTCAAGTATTTACTACTATAAAAGAAGGAAAGCCATCCATGGCTTGGGCTGAGGTAACCAGGCATTGTTCCAATGAATGAATTATTAATGTGGAATAAAGTAGGAGAGGAAGTATTCAGTGAAGGGGTGAACATCAACACAGATCCCCAAGGGTTTAGCCTTGTATTTGATGTGAAATTCACACGCTGTGTGACTGGTGAAGAAAGACAGTCCACTTACTTGTACTTCACTGCATTTCCTTGTGAAATGTGACTGGCAAGCTCTACATTAATAGAATAATGGTTGTAAATAATAATAATCATCTTACACTCTTTAAAGCACTTTCTATAATACAAATAACACCACTGTCATAGAAGATTAAATTGTTTTAAATGCTTTGTCTAAATAATTGATTCCCTTTTTTTTTTCCTTTCTGCTTTTTCTTCTAAAATTCTGATGCCATTTTATATCAAAACTACCACGTGTCCTTAAAGAAAGGCTAGGATATTTCAGGATGCTAGAAGCAGGAATGGATAAGACCGCATAGGAATCAGTTTTACCGTGATAATTGTGAAAGGTAATATTGCCATAGGGAAAAGTTTCGGGCTGCGGACTCAAGCAGATCTGAGGCCGCATCGCTGCCCTGCCATTGGTGTGGCCCAAGGCAGGTTGCTAACCTTCCCAGGCTTTCGTTTCTTCATCTAGAAAATGCAGGCAGCAATGCCTACCTCATAGAGTGGCAGCGTAGTTAAAGTGAGACAAGAACAGGAGCTGGCACATAGTAGGTGCATAAAGATGTTCTTATTATTGGTGAGAAAATCCACTGTACACACTCTATTAAAAATAATCTGTCTGTAATGCACTGAAGCAGTGTATTGATTTTTGTATCATTGCAGAAGTAAAATGAGGTAATTACGGGATCTCTCAGTGGGTAGAAAATGTAGAGGATGGTGGCAAAATCCCTTCCCAATCACAGCTTCAATTTAACCAGTTGGAGGTGAATATTTTATTGGCAGCTACACATATTTCCCTACCTCACCCCCACCTCCTTGAAGTTGTGACACATAAGAGATTATCTGTTAGGAGAAAAAAAAAAGGCAAGGGCAATCTTTGAAGTTGTCGTGGTCCCTGCATTGCTCTGACAGATGTGTTTAAGAGGTGTTCTTGCTCTCTTAATAGGGCATTTCCCCGAATCTATCTTTAGGGTTATGTTTTACCAACATGCAAAAGGACTTGAGTATAATGTGTTTTTACCACAATTAAAAATAGACCCAAAAAATGTTTAAGGAAAAAAAAAGTTTGTTCCTCATGTGGCAACAAGTTGGTCCACTTTTAGGTAGATCTGGAACAAAATATACACCTGATATGGTGATGTGGACCCACGAAGTTAAGAAACTTTTGGAAAAGAACGAGAAAAAACAAGATTAGACTATAGCAGAGGTTCCAAAACATTCTTGGTACACAGTGCCCTTATTATCTCAAGAATTGTTTTCATGGTGCTCTTAGGACACAAGAAACAGATCCAAACACCTTAATAGCCATTTATGTTCTAACAAATAAGTAGCTCTTTGAAAAAAATACACAGCAATTAACAGAAAAAATAATATTTTAATTTTATTCTTAAATAACCACAGTTTCTTACTTACAGAATGTGGGCATCTACGGGCACTGCACAACTTCTAAGAGTAGACGCTGCCCCTCATTCCCTTTCCACATCGATTTTGCACTGTACTCACTTAGTCACAAGTACTATGGGGAATCCAGCTTTACTGACATGTGACATCGTCAAAAGGAGTGTAGCACCACCTACTGTTGAAACTGTGAACTACACTGAACTAGTAATTCACAAGGAGTCTGACAGAGCCCAAGTGTTGTGTATTTCCCTCAAAATTTAAAAATACTTCCTGGCACCAGGGTGGGTTCCCCAGGATGCCTCACTATGCACTCTGGAAAGCACTGGACTGTAGCTAGGTCGGCACTTACAGGTGTACAAAGGCCAACAGAACCTTAAATCGTGCTATTAGCCTAATTAAATAACAATTACTTAGAGTCTGTCCTTGGGGCCTGAAAAGAAAAAGATTGATCTGTACTTGTAAGGGACAGAAGATTAGCGAGGAAAAAAGTCCTGCGTCTGAGCAGGTAGCACTTAAAGTGGAAGAAAAAGGTTTTCACATTATAAGCATCTGTTTGTATTTGTGTTCATTGGTTTCCATTATTTGTGTAAGTCTCTAGGGATGACAGTGATGACGGTGGAGTGAGAAAAATGCGAGAACGGGTGGGAGCAAAGGGCTGTCGGGTGTGGAAGGAGAAAAGAGGGAGGATCACATGAGCACTGAGAAGTAGCTCCTGAGGCTGGGCTCACAATGAAGTGAAAAGACAAGATCACCCTTAAAACTTGGAACACAAGCCAGGGCGACGAGACCTGTCTCCTCCAGCCTTCTGAATGCTCCCCAGCATTTCACTGTGTCCTGTGGCAGTAACATGAACACAGAAACGTGGACACCCCAGGGCGAGGGAGGGATGGAGGGATACACTTACTGTGAATAAGAGTGGGGAAGGACAATTCTATTGAAATATTGACAATCCAGATTCTGATTTATGAGCAAAGTCTCAACACCTCTACTCACCTAAAAATGACAGTGGTGACAGGTACAGGTAACAGGGAAGGAAGGAGTTGTCTTGTATTGGGTAAGAGTTTGTGGGCTTAAGACAGATATATATACAGATACAGATAAGGAATATGATTTTTCTCTAGAATACCTGACCTTCCGGGGCAACTTTTAGCTGATTTAGCATAAACGGCATCTGTGTCACCTGGGAACTTGTTAGCAATGCAGAATCTTGGGCCCCACCTGAGATCTACCGACTCACACTCTGCATTTCAACAAGATACCCCAGTGAATTGTATGCATATTAACACCTGAAGAACGTGGCTTTCAAAAATGCCTTGGCCCTGACCTCGCCTCCCCAGAGATTCTGACTTAGTTGGTTTTTAATTGTTTATGATTCTAATATGTGACGGAATTTGAGAACCACAGCCCTGGCAGCATATGACCGGTAGTGATTAGAACAAAACATGGCAAGTTCAGTGATAAAATGGGCGTCCAGGAAGTACTGTTGGAAACAGGAAGGAGAGGGGCCAGCAGGGCTTGGGGCTCAGCGGAGCTTCCTAGGGGAGGTGATAATGTTGGAGGCACTCTTAAAGGAGCAGCAGGTGTGAGCTCACACTGCAGAGGGAGAATTAGCAGGACTTCCCAATTAATTAGATGTAGAAGCCGAAGGAGGAAGGCAGAAGTTCAAAGAGTCAAGAGATTTCAAGATCGGACAGTCAGCAAGAGTGAAGACGTCACTAATGTTGGCACAGAAAACGGAAAGATACATGTTTGCTTGTCAAGAGGGGACAGGAAGAGTATTTGATTTTATTTGAAATCCACTTAGGTTATTTTGGCTTATGTAAACTTAATAGAAAAGTAAGGGGGAAGCATCATCATCTCACATTTGCAGAGAACCCCTGCCAGCTTTACATAACGTAGCAATTCCTTGATGATGATTCATATATAGTCTAAGATTAAGTTCAAGAGGAAGAAAAGAGGTAGATGTAGATTAGATTTTGAAGATGTGGGCACTCATTAATACAAAGATGAATATATTTAAAACCTCAGACCTTTTGCACAGTTTCAGGCAAAAGATTTGCACATGATCATTAAACAGCCCATAACAATGTTGAAATCCCTTGTCTCCTGCATTTTGTCCTTTACAATGTTCTCTGTGCTCTCCTTCCACACAATGTATACATAAGATGAGTCTCCGTTAGAAGGCTTTGAGATACTTCTATTTTTAGTAACATACCAAGAGATCGTTTTTATGAAATTTGACAAACTGTATTTTCATAGATATTTTCTGGAAGTTACCTTTTTGGAAGTTGATGATGGTTTTCTCTTGTGTTTTCCAAAAAAAAACAGATAATGCTGTGCTTTTTTAAACATCACGAAAGTCTGGATTCTATTTGAGGCTCTAACGTACAGGTCTTCCTAACATGCCTTTCTCTTGAGTCTTTAAAATTAACCCAATTCAGCAAAGCCACTCGTCTCAGTATAATTAGCCAGTAATGTTTTAACGGCCCATAAAAATGAAAGTTGTCAGCCACACACACCTTTAAAATTAGGAATGAACAATTATTTTTTCCTATAATCACATGATCTGAGTTCAGTACACATGAAACAATATTATATTCATCTTGAAAGACCATTTAAAAGATGCCATCATTAAATATTGCTTTCTTGCATTCCAATTTTTTTTTCTGAAAAGAGGACAAGTTTAAGAGTAGAAACCTCCTGGTGCTAATTTGAAGGATGATTCAGAGATTCATTTTGCCACTGTCACTTCAAACTGCAGCAACAGATTAAAACATCATCACAGCTAGCATGTCCTGAGCCCTACTCCGTTCCAGACACTCTGCTCAGTGCTTCAGGCGCCTTATCTCATTGGATCCTCACAGCAATACTAATGCTGAAATATGATTTATAGCCCCGTTTTACAGAGGAGTAAACCAAGGCTCAGAGCACTCAAGTATTTCAGCCCAAGTGCCCAGCCTGCTAAACTTGGCAGTCAGCTTCTGTCTGATCTCATAACTGCTCTGTTGTGTTCCTTCCCCGGCATGTCCACTACTTCACAGAGCCATTGCAAGGCACAAATGAAAAAACTTCCCAGAACATGCTTTGGCATTCAGAGATTGCATGTGTCTCGATGCCACAAGTATCAGCTGGGAATCTGCTGTGTGAAACCCAAGGGTAGATAGGGAAAAAAAAAAAAAGTAAGACTGGTGTTAAAGAGCTACACAAATATGTTTGCATTATTATTATGCACATTCCTTTTACTTTTTCTGGAATACATCAGTGATATTCAAAATAGTTACATATGCGCATTTTAAAATTAGATATGCAATTAGCAGTCTTTTTGGTCATTGTGATGAAAATGTGTCTTTTCCTCTTATTTCCCTTGATAACCTCTAAACTTCTATTCTGGTTCAATGACCTGCAATAATCTTTTCTCCCTGAGTCAGGACAAGTGCCTTGGGCACATCTTTCTTCTTCATCATTTAAATGTAATGCTCAGCCATTTAACATTTTTATATTTCAATTGGTTAGTGTATTTAAGAGACCGTGCATGGCTGGTTGAATGTACTTTTTAAAAATGTTTCAAAAAGTAACTTCCCAACTGCCAATATTGGCAGTAATCCTCATTGTGTTTCCACTGTCGCCAACTGATTTCCCTTTCTTAATGACAAAGGCTTCAATTTGCTATTTGATGCTAAGAAGATGTCCTGTGTGACAGCAGTTCCCTGAGTCTTAAACGTTCCCTCTCTGCACAGTTGCTCATGTGGAGAGCAGAAAGAACCGTTAGAATGTCTGACCTTGGTCATAAACCCAAAGGCAACTGTTCGATTGCCTGGTCACACAAGCAGAGTAAAATATAGAGAGGCAAAGAAGGACCCAATCCCAAATCCTCCAACTTCCAAGTCATTATGTCTGTGGGATTCTATATCCTCCTGCTTGTAATTCAATTTGTTGAACAAAATGGAGGGATCAAGGTGAATAAAAGAGAGTTAAGGATTCAGATCCTTTTTGTTCCCACTGAGCTATATTACCTCCATACTTCACAAACTGAACAGTTCTAGAGGTTGCTGGAAAGTTATACACACTCTATGTGCTCATTATAACAAATCCCCTCCAATCTATACTATAGACATTGCCAAGTATTTATTTACTGTTTACCTTAACTTGTTTGTACTATTATCAAACAATACAAATACTTGGTTTGCACCAGAATTTTTTGGTTTTTGTCGTATTGTGGGTCCACCATAGGAGATGGCAGTATAAATATGCAAAATGCCAACATCTCAGTTGACGTTTCTTTTCAAATCAAAATCCTTAATTATCGTTTTGACTAAACTTTATTCTAAAAATCAGATAAATAGCCCTGACTTATTGGTAATCAACGGTCAAAAGATACTTAAACCACTGATTTTTTTCCAACTCCACCGATTTGAATGACCTTAATTTAAATATGAGAAGCCAAGAATATATTGTGACCAGAATTATAAGTTTAACTTTTCGAAGGCCTTATCTCTCCCATCAAAATGAAAAGATGTCTTCCTTATGCTCTACCCTCTTTTATCAAAAATAAACAACAAGTTTTTTTGGTAGGGAATCTGCCTTTGATAGCCTTCATCAAATTTAGACATTATGTCTAGATGTTAATGTGTCATTGGAATCTAAAGAAAGCATCTTTTGTTGTGTAGATGTAGACTGCTAGTAGCAAATTCCACCTTCCTATAAGCTTTTATGTTGTCAATTATTAAAATGATCATGTAATATAATCCTCATGAGCATGCTAAATATATCAATATTCTTTGCAAACCTATCTTTCCATCTGGAATTAAAGAAGAGGTTGAAAGAAAGTACAGAACTCCCCTAAAGACAAAAAGATTTTTTTCTTATTCCTATTTTTTTTTTTTTTTAGTTTTTATTTATTTATTTGACAGAGATAGAGACAGCCAGCGAGAGAGGGAACACAAGCAGGGGGAGTGGGAGAGGAAGAAGCAGGCTCATAGCAGAGGAGCCTGATGTGGGGCTTGATCCCATAACGCCCGGATCACACCCTGAGCCGAAGGCAGACGCTTAACCGCTGTGCCACCCAGGCGCCCCTTTTATTCCTATTTTGATAAATAAGTAGAAGGAATAGATATTCTCAAAGGTCAATGTGAGGAATCAAATTTGAAATTACGTGATCTGGAATAAAAAAGAAAAGCAGCAAGCATGCCAAAATATTTCACCAGGAAAAGAGTTACAGTTTCTTCCAGTTTTCCATTCACAGAGAACACGTACACACAAGAAAAAAGGGACATCTTAAAAGATTAAAATGTATAGATGTGTGAAATATATGAATAAATATTTGAGGTGAATTGGTATGTTTCAGAAGACCCGAGGGCAGTAATAGGGACACAACAAAAAAGCCTGAAATATCACTCTGGATGTGGGATTTAATGGTGACTAGAGGACACTGAGATTGAAGTTAAGAAGGCAATTGAAGAAGTTATCTCAGCTCGGACGTTTTCGAATAGGTTTGGAGAGAAAATGCTTTACATTCATTCGACAATTATGCACTAGAGAGTGCTAAGTTAATAGCCAAGGAGGCTGCCTGTGTCTGCGCCCCAACTACACTGTGACCACCCGGGTAATATTGGGCAAGTTATTTAACCTCCCTGCCCCCCATTTCTTCAACTATTACCTGAGGGAGTAAGAAAGTTATTGAGGTGAGGATTTAATAAGTTAATACACAGAAAGGGCTTAGAACGGGGTCTGGCATATCATACTCACAAAGGGAAGACCACCTAAGCAGGGGAGGCTCCCTGCAATGAGGTGTGCCCTCAAAGAACGTGAACAGTGAAGAGAAGGAGGAGCCAAAGGTGCCCAGGGGATTATTCCCCTAATGTTCAGTCTCCTTCCATGAAGTCAAGTGTGAGGGACCAGAAGGCGGTGCCAAGTAGCTAAGGCAGCTGCAGATGTGACTCATAACGGCAATTCAGAGAACGACGCGTATATAAAAATACGAAGTCTTCCTTATTATCCCAACCAAACTAAAAATAAAATGTGCACTACACTTCACGTTGTTGGATGGTCCTGGTAACTTTTGTAGATCCTCCTATTAAGGCAATTTATTATCTCATTTTAAAACATCATCACATTACACCACAGTTTGGAGTTAGTATTATTTAAATGGCTGTGAAATGCTAAGAGTCTAATTAGGTCTCATTATTTTTTTACTTCAATACAAACTTGAATGCATCCAACAATGCAAAAAATGACTATTGCACTTAGGGTATGCTCATGTTTTAAGTTGGAATAATCACAATTAAGCTGTTAGGTTGGAATTAATATCATAATCTCCTTATATTATTGAACCAAAGTTTTACTGAGGGAAAAATCATTCTTGACTTAATTTCTTACCCTGAATGCTTCACCTTTTTAAGAGTGAAATAATTAATTCTTTGTTTAAAGTTCAACTTTGACCTTCCATATATCGAGTAGTGTTTTATATTGGGTCCCAGGGCTCCTTTTTCAATTAGTACTTTAGATACCGAATTTGAATCTTCACATACTTATATCTATGTAAACTCTGCAGGACTCTAGACGACATGTTTGATCCATCTTCGTCTCCTTAAAAGTACTTGGCACAGATCTGCACCTTGGAAACAGCCAAATATTACTTGAATTAAGCTCCAATGACTAAAGAGATAAAAACCTGCCCTGTCATCTAGAAGTGTTCCCCAGTTTATTGTTGTGCATAGTTTGATATGGATATCACTGCTAGTGTTTAGTGTCATTAGGTTGACAAGTGAAAATCTGAAGTCTTTAAAGTTCAAGGATATATTAGGTAGTAAACATATAAACCAAATTTATTATGTCTTTCCATAGAAGCTACCTCTGGAAATTTTACATCAAAATGACACAAATATTTTATGATACAATAGGAAAAAGCTCAAGCTACCTTAGTGCAAACCAGAGAAACTGAAGATAACACAGTTGTATGTGCATAAACAAGAAAGATAAAAAGAGAATATACAGCAAATAATGTCATATCATAAAGGTTCATCCTTTAAGACTTTTACAAATGAAAACCATACAACATTTAGGGTCTCAGTTTAAGGAAGTTTGAAGCAAAATGGGAAAAAGTGAGAGTTGGCCAATAGAAAGCACATTTTTCTTAAAATTCCTAGGAAGCTACGTTGTATAGACGATTCAAGTGTGTGGTAAAAAAGAAGTCATTTAAGACCTGAAAATGTTGATTGCAATGATTCACACACAAAAAATCAACTATGGAGAAAAATGTGATAATACAGGGAGAGAAAAATTCTATATAATGACTAATTCTTTCCTTTACCAACTATATATTCTCCCAATCAACATATTTTGAGTTCTCAGAGGGAAAATAATCATTTCTGGAAAATAATCTCATCTTAACTCTTTCTACCATTTATTTATATACAAGTACAATTCAGAAGAGAAACAGGAAAGAGAAGATGCCAAAAAATTCTGCTTTAACATACAGTTATGCAAAATTTTACATGCTTTATTGTTTTCTTTCCACAAATTCTAAAGCATAAGATTCTGGCTCATTTCCTTACTTAATCTGTAGCTAGAGCTACTTCCCCCAACCCCCACCCCCACCCCCACCCCCAATGAGGGCAAATACCACTTGGAAAGCAAACTTCCCCTTCAAAAATCAAGCAAAGCAGAATGGACTATAAAAATTACCTTCTTATTCTATTGTATCTTTTTTTCTCCACTTTTATTGAGAAATAATTGACATACATCACTATGTAAGTTTAAGATGTAAGGTGTGATGGCTTGATTTACATATATTGTGAAATGATTATTGCGACATTATGTTCGGCTAGCATCCATCTTCTCATATAGATACAATAAAAAGGAAAAAATTCTCTTTGTAATGAGACGATTTATATCTTGAGTGTTCTATCCATCTTCCCAACTATGGGTATTATGTAAAAATAATAAAAAGGGAGGGGGCTCTTTACCTTGTGCAAAAGCTCTGATCTTGGTGATCACCCATTCACCTGCCTCTTAAAGGAAAATGCTTTTTTTTTTTTTAAGATTTTATTTATTTATTTGACAGAGAGTGAGACAGCCAGCAAGAGAGGGAACACAAGCAGGGGGAATGGGAAAGGAAGAAGCAGGCTCCCAGCAGAGCAGGGAGCCTGACGAGGGGCTGGATTCCAGGACCCTGGGATCATGCCCTGAGCCGAAGGCAGAGGCTTAAGGACTGAACCACCCAGTCACCCCAAGGAAAATGCTTTTAAAAACAAATCAAGAAAATTAAGTGACTTGGTCAAACTTGAATGGCAGTATTTTATTCCATTTTATCTCCCTTTCAACAGTCCAGACATCACTTACTAGAGTTTTAAAATGATAATGCTTGGCTCAGAACTTTACTATAATGGCAAACCATCAGGTAATTTCTAAGGAAAGGGGGAGTGCAGGATGGGGAGAGACAGAATAGAAAATACAACACAAAAGAAATCACTCCCTGGTTGGCAAAGGGTATTCAGAAAATTTGTAATGAGATAAAGAGCAACGATAATGTTTTCTTACACTTCTATCAAGTGCTACGATTTATGAAGCGCACTTGCTTACAAATGACCGCACAAGCACACTTCCAGTTGAGCAGGACTAAATCCTTTTGGGTGTGGGAAAACAGTCCCAGAGGGGTTAAGAGACCAGTGTCACTACCACCAGAGTGGCAAAGCTGGGGCTGGAGTCTAGCTTTTTTGATGTGCTTGAGTCTAATATTCTTGCCTTACACCACATTATTAAGATATTAGAGTAGCAGAAGGTATTTTAGACATGGTGGGCAAGTGAAATAATAGCATAAATGCTTAGGAGTTGGAGCTCTATGAGAAGAGTCCTCAAATTCATGGCACTAACTCACTATGAGAATACTTTTCCCAGCCTAGCCATCCAGATCGTACACATTTCTCTTCACCGAAATTGTTTCATAGGTCCCTTGCAGGCAGGCAGGCAGGCAGGCAGGAAGGAAGGAAGGAAGGAAGGAAGGAAGGAAGGAAGGAAGGAAAGAGGGAAGGGAGGGAGGAAGAAAGGAAGGGAAGAAGAAAAGAAAAAGAAAAACTGTTCAAATCATAAATTTATAAACTCATCCCAAGCAAAAAAAACTAATAAATGAATGAGCTCATAATTTTCCCTCCTAGGATCACTCATCAGAACTTCATGAGTAGGTTACAGAATTCCCCATAGTCATCATTTATTGAGTACATACAGGATGATTGAGATTTAAGAATTTGAACAAGAAATAGTCCCTCTCTCAAGCTAACTATTTGTTTTATAAAGATATAACTTTAACTTTTTAGATCCTAAGAGTCAATATAAGAATATTTTATCCAATATATTTTTTACTTCTGAAGAAAAACACATTTTGGGAAAAGTCCATTTTAGCTAGTGAAACACTTTTTTAAAAATTTCTGCCATTTGAGTCATCATGTCTCAAATGTCTACATTTATCTGTTAATATTTTCTTCCAAAGAGTGTGTGTTAGAGTGAAAGTCGAAATAAGGGGAGGGGTACAGGGAGCATATGTGTAGGTATGTGTGGGCATGTGTCCTTAGATATGGCAATTACTAAAGAGATGACACCATAAGGCAAAAAGGTAGGATTGTTACCGGTGAGTTATAGTGCCTTACTAAATCAACTTTTGACTGGGTATCTGGCTCTCAGCTTGATTTACCACTGGCTTTTTGAAAATGAAAATGTTAGACTAAGCAGGAGCTGAGACTAATGTCGTAGTCTGCCAAAGACCTTGGACTTCCAGAGTCAAGCTAAAGGCAGTAAACAATGCCTTTTTGGGGAAATAACTTCATGCAGTGAATAAACCAAAAGGCAGTTGTTTAATTGATAAATCCCAAATGAACAATAACATCTATTACAGTTTGTATCATTTGTGCCAATAGAATTTACAAATAACTTAGCCTGGGTCTAATATAATAAATACAATGGATCCAGAAACGTTTCTAATCATCGTGGGGAGTCCTGTTTGGCACTATGCTCTGGTGTGAATTAGCATAGACATTGGGGTCAGGCAGATCTTAGTATCCTTCCTGGCCATGCCCGGAAATTTAGATAAGTTACCTAACCTCCCAGACCTCAGTTTCTCAGGGAAAAAAAAAATGGAGGAAATAAAGGTTAGCTCTTAGAGTCATGAGGATTAACTGACCTAACACACAGCACTTTCTTGCAGTACATGACACATAGTAAGTGCTCACCAAAGGTGAGTGTTCTCCACTGTTCCCTGGGATTCTTGAAGGACCACGTTCAGTTTCAGTCCACCTTGAATTCCAAAGATAAGGAACTACTGCCTTAGTTTCCCATGGCTGCTGAATTTGCTGAAACAAATTACCATGCACTTAGTGGCTTAAAACAGTACAAACTTATTATCTTACCATTCTGAAGGTCAGAAGTCTGAAATGGATTTCACTGGGCTAAAATCAAAGTGTCTGCAAGATGTCCTTCTGGGGGCTCTAGGAAAGGATCCGTTTCCTTGACTTTCTTGGCTTCTAGAGTCTGCCTGTGTTCCTTGGTTCACAGCCTACCATTTTCAAATCTCTGTCTCTGTCTCTGTCTCTCTCTGTCTCTCACTCATACACAAACACACACACACACACACACACACATACTCTGACCTCTGCTCCATCATCACATTTCCATCTGACTCCAACTTTCCCCTACCACTTTCCCTTATAAGGACCCTGGTGATTACATTAGGCTCGCCTGGTGAATCTAGGGTCATCTTTCTGTCTAAAAACCTTTATCTTCATCACATCCGTAAAGTCCTTTTTGCCAGGTAAGGTAACTTACTCGCTAGTTCCAGAAATTAGGACATAGACATCTTTGGGAGAGCTATTATTCTGCCTACCACAACTATTATAGCACTGAAATTTTGTTCATTTTATAGTTACTCTGGTACTTTTGACATTAAATTCAAGGCATTGAGTGTAAAAGATAAATGTCAAGGGAATTAATAAATTTCTCCTGAGTTTAGATTTAAAATTCTTTTGCTTTTATCACTTTGTCAGAAATTCTCCTCCACATAACACAAGGTCTGTTTTAATGGTTATTAAGTCTAACAAAAGATAAAAGATTGAATTGAGTGGGGTCATGTGGAATCTCTGCAAATGCAGAATCTGTATGGTATTATTTGAATGTATTTTAAAAGTTACAAGGTACGCAAATGAGAAAAAAGAATGGAAGGAGAGAAAGATGATAGACTACAGATAGATAGACAGACACATAGATAGACAGAATTCAATCAGTGGTTCTCAGTGGAGGCAATTTGTCCCCCAGTGGACATTTGACAACATCTGGAGACATTTTTGGTTGTCACAACTTGAAAAATCCTGTAGGTATTTAGTGGGGAGGGGCCAGGAATGCTGCTAAACATCCTATAATGCATAGGATAAGTCCCACTACAAAGAGTTACTCAGCCCAAAATGTCAATAGTGCCGAGGTTGAAAATCCTGAATTAGATAGATCTTTGTAATTCAGCACTTAAAATATTGTTTGGGGGGCGCCTGGGTGGCTCAGTCAGTTAAGCATCCGACTGTTGGTTTTGGCTCAGGTCATGATCTCAGGGTCATGAGATCGAGCCCTGAGTCAGGCTCCGCACTCAGTGAGGAGTCTGCGTCTCTCGCACTCTCCCTCTCTCTCTCTCTGCCCCTCCCCCCTAGAAAATAAATAATTGAATTAATTGAAATATTGTTTGGTACAGAGTAATCCTTAAGTGAATGTTCATAGACCCGAAGGGAATATTCAGAGATAATATGTGTGTTGTGGTTAACAGAATACACTGTGGAGCAGATCATCTGGATTCAAATGCTACTTCTGTTGGTTGAATCATGCTAAGAAATTACTTAACTCTTACCTTGACTCAGTTTCCTCATCAGTTAAGAGGAAATATGAAGAGTGTCATGATGAGTAACAATTTATATAATCTATGTAATGAGTTTAGCACATTTCCTGGCCCATAGAATAGGCTTAATAGATGTCTGCTATTATTTTTTCCCCAAATCCCAGCCAGACTGGTTGCCAAGTTGATGAATCATATAAGAGAATGCTTTAAAGATAAAGTGTTTCCACTGTTATAAAAATCAAATTATTTATATTGTATAGAAGAATATAATTTTTCAGGTCATTACAGAGGGCAACATAGTATACTTGAAAAAGAACATGGGATATGGAGTCAGTTTGATCCTAAGTTTTGTTAAAGAGAAAGAGATTTTCTAGGTTCTTTTCGAGGCCATTTAATGTACTAAGAGAAGGGCCTAACCAACTAGAACAAAATTCACGAATTCCATTTATAAATACAGTCACCAAAAATTATTGGTGCCAGACTCTGGGCTGCAGGTCATGCTCCCACTCCCATTGTCTTCTTGATTTTACAGTAGAAATTGGCTCTTCCTCCCACCGAAACCTACTTGGTGGGGTATTCCTAAAACCAAGGGAGAGATTTCACAGTCCTGGCTATTAAACACAGAAACAGAGTCCTGTGTGTATCTGAAGTCCTTTCTACAGCCTTGAGATTACACATCTGAAATCCTGGGGGAACAGTGGCAAGTTTGTGGGTTAAAGGTAAAAGCAGACTGGTTTTTGTCCATTTCCTTTTGAGGCAATAGTGTGATGAAGGGGAAGCCCCTTTTAGTTCCCAGGAGACTTCCCAGGCTTTGCCAGGGCAAGAAAGGGGTGGATGATCCCATAGATGGTACCTGTCAAAGACAAAGCAACCCTGTAGCCAGGACCACAGGAGCCAAGGGCAATGGAAGAGTCATAGTCAGACATCAGGGGGGGCGGTTTCTGATGACAATGAGGCAGGCAGGATGGAGCTACCCAGCTTTGACCTTGGAGAACGGAGATCATGTTTCCACCTGCCAAAAAGCACAGATGCCACTGAGGAAAGTAAAGGAGAGAGATGTTGTCTAGAAACCAGTGGGCCAGAGGGCAATATAAGGACTACTCTTGGCTCCAAAAGCCCCCAAATTTCCTTCTGACACAGGCAATGTGAATCTCTTTTCTTTATATACCCAAATGGGTACCTTGGACCGGATCAGGGACAAAGGGAGAAAGCAAAAGCCAGAAAGACTGAGATTTATCTAAAAGAGTTATCTAAAAGGACTCTATTATTGAATCAGGTAGACGTTATTGGATTGCACTAAATTATTGACTCGATGTGCAACCTAATATTGAGTTCCTAATACTCAATGGGATTAGAGCTTAAGGGATAAACTATAAAAAAAAAAAAAAGGAAGCTGCATCTTCCCTTGCACATCTGAGAGCAGTGTGCACAAATATGTGGCCGGCAACTCAAGGGGAGATGTGTTTCTATTTTAGCTGACTTTATTGCTTTTATTACCCCAGGCACATTCTCAAAGCCTCCTCTGATTTTCTCCCACACTGAGCCTGGAAACCATGCCATGTGCTCATGCTGGATGCTCAGTCACTTTGCTCCCATCAGTAATGTTACCTTCTCCAAGAAGTCTTCAGAAACTCTCAAAGGGCTGCGTGTTCCCTGATTTCCCCTTGTCCAATTTACAAGTGGCTTCTATGCCATTCTCCAGCTTTTTACTTACCTTATTATTCCTAATACTTAATAAGAGTACTCAAGTTTCTAATTTCTGCTTTTATTCTGAGTCAGTACTTCCAGCCTAAAATGCAAGTTTGCAGAAGGCAAGTGTGATTTTTTTTTATTCACCATCTCATGCAGCTCTGCAGGCCCATACATGTTTTTAAATGGTCTTGGTTCGTAAAGTTAAATTAGTTTTATTATGGAGCAATGTTTCTGTGAAATGGAGCATTTTCCATTCATTATCTCTTGGTTTCTGCAACAGAAGGGTTGCAGAAATATAGCACAATAACTCTTGAAGCTTCTTCACCCTTGACAGGTGACTCCTGTTCCAAGACTCAGTGGACTTATAATGGTTAGTGTATTTGCTGTGTTTATAACTTGTCTACTCTCTTCAACAAACCCAGTACAAGTTGCCTTTATTATTGTATTAAGACTTCATTGGTTTTTAAAGAAGCATTTTTAGATCTGAGGCAATAACTTGGATTCCTCCCTCAGATTGCTTAGATTAGATCATGTGCCTAGTGTTTGGTAGTGATTGTTAAATGATCTGGCAACTTCAGGAATGTAGAATCTTGGTACATAGAGTTATACTAAAATCAAACAAGACAGGAGATGGAGAACACTAAGATGTATTGACTGCTTTCTATGTGTCAGAAACCTTCACTGATTATTGATATTTTGTCCAATTTTATCTTTACAACATTCATTCATTCATTCTTTAAAATCATTCATTATTGAGGACCTATAATGGGCCAGTATGTCGGGTGCTGAGAATATAGAAATGAACCAGACATTTTGGGTGCCTTTCATCATGAAACTTCCAATGTAGCTATTTGCTGATTGAAACATGAAAACAAGTCATCAAAAAGATAGAATCCGTTGATGGCTAAGTTGGGAATAAATTGAGAATGTCTAGCAGAGGAATCTAACTTAGACTAGTAGCTTAGGGAAGACTTTCCTAAGGAGATAGAGATTACGCAGACCTGATATATGAGTGGGATCACCCGGGTGATCCAAGGGTGACTTTATGCCAAGGGTACCATATGCAGGGAGACCTAGATATGAAAGAGACTAACACATCCTTTAGAAACTACAATAAGCAGAGTATGCTGAAATGAGGAGTGTCAGGGAGAGAGCGGTGGCTGAGGAGGCTAGCAAAGGGGCAGAGACTATGGTGGACTTTGGAGGCTGTGTTAAGGAGTGAAGATGGGCACTTTTATCCTAAGAGTAAAGAGAAAACCCTGGAGGATTTAATTAGAAGAGAATGGCATCCTCAGGGTTAGTGTTGTTACTGTTTAAGTTAAAATAGACTGAGAGGAAGCAAGACAGACTGTGTGTTAGGAGGGCCTCATTGCAACAGATCAGGGAGAAATGGTGGTGACTTGGACCAGGGCGGTGGAAATGAAGATAAGTAGGTGAGTCGAGATAGATGTAAGAGGTAGAATTGACAGGAGTTTGGTGGCTTAATGAAGTGGATGATGGAGGCAGATGGGAGGGTCTATGATGATTCTGGTGGCCTTCACAGAGATGGGACATACAGAGGAGGAGCAGGTTTGAAGAGAAGGTGATGAAGTCAGTTGAGAAGTCCTGAGTGTAAGCTGTCCAAGAGACTCACCTGGAAATCAAATGCATCTTTGACTCTGGATCTCGAG
This sequence comes from Ursus americanus, assembly GCF_024610735.1. Lineage (NCBI taxonomy): Eukaryota > Metazoa > Chordata > Mammalia > Carnivora > Ursidae > Ursus > Ursus americanus. The sequence continues at coordinate 41,126,620 of NC_142141.1, read as the reverse complement.
AAAATGGTCTGCCCTGGGGTCATCTATAGATTTGGGCATCAAAGCAACACAGATAATATTTGAATACAGGAAAATAGAGAGATGAATTCATCGGAGGAGAACATGTGAAATGAGGAAAGACAAGGACCTAAGACATCGGCATAAGGGTGACCAACTTCTAAGGGACAAGTAGAGGATGAATAGCTGGCAAAGTTCATTATTCTGAGTTCTATCTTAGACATGACAGAATGAAACTAAGCTAATCTAATTAATTTAGCTAATTAGCAGGAAAGTCAGAATTCAGACCCAAATCTTTCCACTTTCTGAATACTCCAAGTTTATGATGCAAGAATGATTTATTGAAGCCTTTCTCTGAGTTAGGCCTCCTGTGAGGCATTTTATATATGTTATTTTATTAATTTTCAGAGCAACGTCCTCAAAAACTCAGTAATGTTATTATTTCTATCATAGAGATCAGAAAACTGAGACTTGGAGAGATTAACTAAGTTCCCTAAAGTTACACAGCTAGTACCTAGCATGCATTTCTACCCATCTCTCTCTTTTTTTTTAAGATCTTATGTTTTTTAAGTGATCTCTACACCCAATATGGGGCTCAAACTTACAACTCCGAGATCAAGAGTCGCATGCTCCACCAACTGAGCCAGCCAGGCACCCCTATGCCCATTTCTTTCCCTTACCCAAGTCTATGCTTTAACTATTGTGATTGTACTAATTAAGGCAGTGGTTCCCAAACTTCAAAACTCATCAGAATTACCTGGAGGGCTTCTTAAAACACAGATTGCTGGGGGCGCCTGGGTGGCTCGGTCTGTTAAGTGTCTGCCTTCAGCTCAGGTCATGATCCCAGCGCCCTGGGACTGAGCCTGCATTGGGCTCCCTGCTCAGCGGGGAGTCTGCTTCTCCATCTCCCTGTGCCCCTCCCCCTGCTCATTCTCTCTCTCTCTCTCTCTCAGGTAAATAAATAAAATCTTTAAAACACACATACAGATTGCTGGACAACACCCCTTGAGGTTTTGATTTTGGAGGTGGGTGGGGCCTGAGAATTTGCCCCATTTCTAACTAGTTCAACACACTGTCGCAATAACATGCTGCCATCAGCGTTTTCATTTGTAAAGCAATGATCGGATATAAATTAGTTAACTTATACTAAATCATTAGCATTAAAATACAGCATATTAAAACATGTAACATAAAATTTTATTGAAAGATATTTTTATTTACCTAGACCTATAATCTCTAAAACAGAATCTACTTCTAATTTCTGCCACGTACTTCAAGCAAGGTTGAATATCTTCCTGGTATAAACTCTACCCAACAAACTCTTAACAGCCTTCACAATACTAAGAATATTCACTAGCACTATGTACCATGCATTGTGTAGAGAGATGTATGTATATATACAGATATACTTATGTATATACTGAATTCAGTGAAGCCTCAGTTTGTCCTAACTTGATTGTAGACTTTTCTTAAATTAACAGTCAATCTCATTAGCAAAAAAGGTGTTGTCTCTTTCTCTCTGCTATCACTAATGTTTCTCCACCTCAGTCCCATTCAGACACCTTTTCACAACTGTTCTCTGACTGCCCTATGACATATCTGCTTGTCAACCTTTACTTTTTGCAAATGGCCACATACCATTTGCACTACATTCTATAAGCATACTCGCCATAATCTATTTTTTTTACCTCAGCAAAAAATCCCATAACCCCTTTCAGGCTGTTATGGGTCGTTCCCCAGGTGTGTCATGAAGGTAAGCTTTGGTTTAGACTCTCTTTTCTGTCTCAGGGATGCATATGCTTAGAAGACTCAGTTTGATTACTGACTCAGATAGTGACTCAGTGACACACAGGTAATGGGAGGCGTAGGGCAGCATTAGCTCGTTTCATAAACCACTAAAAATCGGCACAATTAGTGTTATACCTTTGAACTGGAGTCAAAACCCAGTTGAGAGCTGGGACATAGAGCCGGTAAAAACAGCCTGGCACTGTTCTGGTGTGACCCTCCGCGGGGCCGTGTCTACAACCCCGAATCCCCGTCTTTATTTGTCAACGTGCTGCACTTGAAAATAGCAATAAATCAACAGAAAACAAAGACCACAAGCTCCTTCTGGAACAAAATGCTACAGGTACAGTAGTAAAAAGTCCTGCCAGCCCCAGATGAGATGTGACTTTCTGAGGAAAGTGGATAATTTTTACTTGATGTTGAATCGTTAAAAGTGAGCCAGATGATTAAACTTAATGGAACAGCCACATTAAACTGAAATTAGTAAAAACATGCCTCGGGCAGCCTACAACCTTTTATTTGTTGTTGTTTAACTTCTGCCTTTTACAGTGGCCATGATGAATGACATCACAAAAGAAAAAATCCAATTAAAATCTAAGTGCTCAATAAACCCCTAATGTCTGGCTGCCACCGCCACTTTCTCTAGCGCTGATGTCTTCTGTTTCCTCTTTTCCCCAAGAAGAGAGAAAAGAACTGGCCCCAGGGGTGTTCAGCGGAAGGAGAAAGAAAACACAAAGGCTCCTGGAGGTTTCTACTCTCTGCACTCAGACACAGGCACTGCACTGCAAGGGGGATGAGGTTAAATTGTTTTATTATCAGACAGCGCCTGGGTAAAGAGATGCATTTTCCCACCAGTTTTCAAATATTGATAAATCAGAATTGGGATCTGGAGAGCAATTCTGTTCATACTCTTAGTTGGTGTCTCCACTGCCCTTTCATACCGTCTCGGGTGTTTGTTCTATAAGTCATCCAAATGGTCTCTCCTGACAGCGAAAAATAAGTTTCTGATTACTCTCACTTGAATAAATCTTGTGACCAGATGTGGTATTCACCTACGAAGTGTGCAACAATTACACATTGAGAGTGATGAGAGAACCAGCCAAGGGAAGTCTACAATCTAGTAGAAGGCAGAATATCATACATCACATGGCAAGACAGCAATTGCCACCCAGTACAAGAATACTAGCTTTTGATGACAGATTTTGCCTTAGAGATGCCATGTGTTCGTAAAATTGGGTTTTCAAAGTCCTTACCACAAAGTTCTCAAAGTCAAAATAAGAGCCAAAACATGCTTATTATGAATGAGGAGCTAACAGGAATGATATTCTTAAAATGTGCTTTTACTGCATGTTTACACAGGAGTTAATATAGTATTTGTACATAGTCTCTAATTAAATCTTCCTGAGCGCCTTGTCCCGTGGTTCTATTATCCTCATTTTATCGATAAGGATCTTGGCTCAGGGAGGTTAATTGACTCTGCTATGATCTTACACAGGGTGAGTGAGAGAGAATGAACACAGCTCCTATTTGGGACTCTGGTGCGGTGCCCCCCACACTCTGCCAGGTTTGCTAACCATGGCTGCCCGGAAGCCGGATCCAATGGGCAGTGATGTTGATTTCATTACTCATGAGTTAATGAAATAGCTTTTTAAGAGCTCTCTTCAGTCATTAGAATTTGACGATGGAGAGTTAAACTTTCCCCAGTGGCTCTTTCCATGTAATCACGGTTTCAACATTTCCTTAGCATATCACATTACACAAATCATGGAGTCCTCTTTTGTTTTACATTTCTTATTGCGTTTGTCTCACTTCTAAGCAATTCCCTCCCTGTTCCCATTTATCTTCCATTATTTCTGCCAAATTGCTTTCAAGGCTACTAATTGTATGAATAATATTCTCTTCCTCAAACTCTGCTATTAACTAGCATTAGCTCTGTGGTGTTGGACACAGTTTCCCGATCTCTAAAAACAGGGAGGTTGCACCAAGAATCTATAGGGCCTCTTCTTGTGCTCAAGTTCTCATCTTCTGACTTTCACAAAAGATGTATGATTTCGAAAATACCACATAAACCGGAGCCTTGGTTTTCTTGACTCTGTGATGATGGATTCAGTTAGCTCATGGTCCCTAAAGTGTGTTTCTTGGAAAACTGTCCTGGGGAATGCCAACATCCAAAAAGGATTCTTCACACAAGAATGCTCAGAAAAGCTAGATTAAATAAAATCAAGAACAGTTTTGAACTGTAGGCATTCACTGCCTTTAATATGTTAATGTACACTGGCTGATGCCCAAGAAAAAGACAGAAGGTGAAGTATTTACCAAACTTATGGGAGCAGACAACCCCTTTCCTCAGCATTTTGTATAAATGATGGTCCATGAGATACACTTTCAGAAAGGCTGGATTCGCTTATTTTAAAAGTCCCTTTTTGGCTTGAGAGTCTGTTTTCAGATGTGCTTGAAGGCTACTTCAAGCATTTCATGTAGTATTAATCAACAGGACACGGAGCTGGCTTACCCGTTGCTATTGTTGCCATTCTTGTTGTAACGTGGCCCATACTCTGTTTAGACAGAGCTGAAATAAGGTTTAAGGACTAGCTACCTTCCCAATAAACTATCTCCTCTGTATGTAGCTGATACTTATAACTAGGATTTTAAAATAGTTCTCCTCAATTTTCATTTCTGCAAATTTGTGAGTAGGATTAGCTTATCTGAAGACCTAGAAAAAATACTTTCTAAACTTTTTCTGAGGTGGGAAAAAGGGAACCAAGGACACAACAGGAACTCAATGCTCTAGAAATCATCTCTGAGATAGGCAACGTGGGCAAGTCATCAAAGTTAGAATCATTATCTTCCACCTCAATGGTATATTAGTGTTCTCTTAATTCAACCTTTAACCCAGACACATTTCACTGACAATCTTATCAGAGTCTCTGCTTGATTACCTTCAGGAGCAGGGAACCCACTACTTCATAATGCAGACTATTCCATTTTAGTCTGGCTCCACTTTTTAGAAGACCCTCACCTATATTAAATGAAATTCTGAGTAGTAAATATTCTTGTTCTAAATGACCTTGTAAATTGCCTAGTCAAGGGATTTTCAAGGCACTGTTCATGACAACACTTATGAGTTTCTCAAATGCTTTGAGTTGAATTTCATAAGTAATTAAATAAATATCACATCTTTCCAGTAAAGTGATTATAAACTCCATCATATAAGATTCAGGGAAACTGGGTGGTTCCCTAAATTCACCAAAGATAGGAACATATAGAGGTAGAATATACTCAGGTCTCTGTTTCAAAACCCAAACTCCTTTTCTCAATAGCATATTGCTTCTCTTTTATGTCCAGATACATAAAATTGAGGAGGAGAGTGTATTTGTAAAATCTGAATGCTGTCATGAAAACAGGAAAATAGTGAAAATAGTTTCATTCCAACAAGGCTAAAATGTCCTTGGGCATCTTGCTATTACTCTGGCCTTTAGAATTCCCTTCTCCAAAACAACGATTACTGCATTTTCTATAAGCTCTGTTCATTTTGGAAATTTCTGTGATTGTAAGGAAACATACTCATTAATGAATGGCATTACTATTGAGGATTTAAGTAAACAGTGAGAAAAAAACAAAAAAACAAAAATAAAAACCCTAAACCTGCATCCCTCAGAAAGGATTGAATGAAAGTTGACATAGCAAGCATCATAAAGACAAACAGTTTAGAATCACATGCTTGACTTTTACTTTCTTTAATTTTTTTTTTCTACACTAGTTACATTCAGACCAGGATAGAGGAGATGGATCACTTAAATATATCCTTTCAGGAGATGGAGCAGGAGATCTCTTCATTATCAATGAAAACACAGGGGATATACAAGCCACCAAGAGGCTGGACAGGGAAGAAAAACCTGTTTACATCCTTCGAGCTCAAGCTATAAATAGAAGGACAGGGAGGCCCGTGGAGCCCGAATCCGAATTCATCATCAAGATCCATGACATCAATGACAATGAACCAATATTTACCAAGGATGTTTACACAGCCACTGTTCCCGAAATGTCTGATGTTGGTGAGTGAGATGTGATTTCAACCACACAATGTTTCTCCTCTAATACATCAACTGAATAAAGGATCCTATGAGTGAAATTTACTGAGTTGAGTGAATTTAGATGCTAACTTCTAAAACTATCCTATTTCAAATACTCCCTTTATGACCTTTTTGTAAGTGAACCTGCGTTTCCTAATATTACTCTAGTCTCATTTTATCACTATCTTTAAGAAAACAGCAATTCCTCTAATGATGAAGGGATGGAAAATGGCAGACAAGAACAGGAAGAAGAAAGAGACATAACTTCATCTACTTCCTCCCCACCCCACCCCCCCAGGTGCTCACTCTGGTCCTCTGGCTGAGAGACAGCAGCCCTCTCCTCCTCTTTTAGCATATATTGGTACTGGGCCTGAGGTGAGGATCTCCCCAGTGTAAAACAAAAGCCTGAATCTACAATCCGGACTGAAGAGTAATGGCATTTGCTTTAATTAACTATGTATTTGGGAAAGAGACCCAAAGAAAACTTAAAAAAAAAAATCCATAAACAATGTGCAGATGATGATGTCTGGGGGATATATCCTTTCCTAAGTGATGGAAATTAAACAATTTTCATGACATTAATGTGGTGAATTAAGGTTTTGTGCATAATTCTACTACCGATTTTAAAGTTAATAACTATGGCTTTAATTTGCTTAAATTGGAAGAAGGTTAACAGAATTTAAATTTTAAAAAATCCTACTGACATCTCTTTCAGCCACATTAAAGTTACTTCATGGGAGACAGTGACAAATTTTAAGCTACTTGTATAAAGGGTTATTTTTATTTTCATTCAGTGTCAACTTCAGAAGGGCTAAATTACATCATAATAACTTTTCTATAATCCTGTGAGTCAGATATCAGAGGCATTTTAGGTCACAGTTCCAACACTTGGAAAAACCTAATCCATTGTAAACCCTCTAAATCTTTCCATCAAGAAGTTGCTCATCTCATTACTTAAAGCCACTCTGTTTTGTAGAAAAAACACAAACCATCAGCAAAGCAAAAGAGAGGGATTAGAATTCTTTTAAAAGGAAGATTTGTTAGGAAAAAAGTATTTTTCCTCTATGTGGTAAAAGGCAGGAAGAATTAATGAAGCACCTCTCATCGTCAGCACCACCCAGTAAAACAGTTTCCAGAAAACAAAACTTGATGTGCAAGGTGTCACTGCACAACTATAGGGGGTGCCATTCACTTTCGAAGCCATTATAGAATTAATATGTATTACAAATATTTGGCGGTACCTAGAAGTAACATGTCTTGAGGAAGGGATGGCTTTCCCATTTGCACACAGGCACAATTATGTTCATATTAACCATTATCATAAATTAACATGTCATTATGATGACACAAATAGGCATCTGAAAGAAATTACATCATGATTGTGAGACAGCAGCAGGGTGGTATAAAAGGGCTTTGGTATCAAACAGACCTGAGTTTGAAACTCTACTAATAAGCAGCAACTTGATGTCTCTGATCTTTCAGTTCCATACAAAAATAATAAAGGTCAACACCTAAGGATTATCATGAGGATGAAATGAGAAAACAAGTGTAGAGCCCCCAGTATAATATCTGGCAACTAACAGGTGCGCAAAACATCCAGATACTCACATTCTAAACGCATTCGAATTGTGTATTGGTGTCAAATAAGAATGTGGGTGTTTGTTGACTTCTGCTATTAGCTCTTGCTCTAAAATCATATAATGCTCTCATTCTCCCCACCTTCCTTCCCATAGTACAAGGATGGGCGCTCTATCTCATGCATCAACATGCTACATCCAGAGCATCTAACCCTAACACAGTACAATGTATTTGTTCAACAAACAAGATCGTTAGTTATTACAAAAGCAATGTAAAACTTCTAATATTCCCTGAATGTAACTTCCCTGTCCTTTCTATGGACCAGAGACCTCTAACAATTATGCTTACTGTTTATCTGATATGAATATCAAAAGTCAGCCATGAGATAATCTTCATCAGAGGGTCTTACACTTTTCGGAAGTCACAGATCCCTTTGAGAATCAGATAAAAATCTATGGATCTTCTCTTCAATGAAATAGACATGTAAGCATATACATTAAAATTTGTGTGGAATTCCATGGGGGTTAGGAATACTTTGACGGTTATTAGGTGATTGTGGTCCTTAAAACAAGAATGCTGATCTAAAATATCATAGCTTTCTTTGTGCATTTAATTATTATTTTTTTTAATTACAGGTTCCAGATGTGAATGCTTTGGTGTTTTAATTAATTCTTTAATCCAACACTACCTCTTTTAATGTTCAAGGTCTTTCAACCTCTTAGAATTATCAGGTAGATTTATTATTTAGGGTGCTTTAATTGCAAGTAACACAAAACCCAATTCAAACTAGTTTAAACAGATAAAAGTATGTATTGACTTAAGTCATACTTAAGTCAAAAGTAAAGTGGGCTTTAGACATGGTTTGATTTGGGTTCAATTATTTCTCTGAAATTTTCTGTCCTATTCAGCTTTGTCCTCAGGCTGGCATCTCTGAGGTCATAAAACAGCTGCTGCTATTGACAGGCCCTAGATCAGCACATTACAATCCAGGAGAAAGAGCACCTATGACACAGAATTCCCAACAAAATCACAAGTAGCTTCCTGATTGGAGAACCCCAAAACTAATCCCTATAGACAAAGTAATGCAAGATGCTGACTGAGTTAGGTCCAGATAACTTCCAAGGATGACCCTACCAAAAATCCAATCAAATCTCATCCTTTGGAGAGTGACTGGAATTGGCTCCACCCAAGGTCATGACCATCCCCATGCTTCTCTTTAACCTAACCCTTACAACATTTTAAAATGTTGATCACACTCCTTCAGAGTGAGAAATCCAAGGCTATTTAACCTACTACTGTCCTGAAGTTCTCCACTCCCTTGCCATGATAGTTCTGTACAAAAGTAAGATCATGCTTTCTCTTTCTGTGTGTGGGTCAAGGATCCATACGGATCTTCAATTTATTTTCAATTCATGTTTCTGTCATTACAGGCACATTTGTTGTCCAAGTCACTGCAACTGATGCTGATGATCCAACTTATGGGAACAGTGCTAAAGTTGTGTATAGTATCCTACAGGGGCAGCCCTATTTTTCAGTTGAATCAGAAACAGGTTAGAATTCCTTTTTGATCTTCTTTTTACAATCTGTAATTTTAATTGACATGTTCAGCTGAGCTGGCATATTTTTTAATAAAAACAATCAGTGTAATTGAATTTTCTTAGATTCACCTGCCAAATACCAGCAATATACTTGTAAACACGAGATCCATATCATTTCAATCAAGAAGTCTGACAACGGATGTTTTGTCCATTATGTTTATATAGGGTAGATTCAGAAAAACTTCTACAATGTTATTTTTTCTTCCAGTTTGGGGTGAAGTTAAAGACCAATACCTCCTGATAGCCATTAGGGCTATTTACAAATATGCCAATTCTTCTTTTTCTAGTTATTTGGTATCTCTTTCCCCTGCTCTGAAGCTAGATATAGCCAGGAGATTTGTTTGGGCCAGTAAATGTGGCAGTGATTCAAGTCACCTCCAAGCAGAACTTTTAGACCTGGTGCACGATCCACATTCCTCTCCTTCTGCCACAGAGATCACGGATGGAAACCACTGTTGACACTGGTCTCCAGCCTGGATGTCTGTGTCTGTTATCCTCAGCAGAGCTCCTTGCTGGCCTACTCAGAGCATGAACAAAACACTGACGTTAGCTGTGTTAAGCCAGTACGATTTTGCATTGTTTGTTATGACATCATCTAGCCCATCCTAACTGATACCATCCTAATAAAACAAGTGGATTCCTTAATGGAATCCTTTTTTTATCATCTCGTTTTTCTGCATTTTCTCCACAGAGTAGCATATTATCTTAGGCTGAATTGTTTCTTAGGAATTTTTGCCTGTGCTGTACAGTAAACTCTACCCATATTTTTGTTAACGTCATAGGAGTCGAGTTTCTTTTGTATATTTTTCAAGCATCCATTATTGTTAGTAGAAATCAAAACCTTTCGAGATTACTACATCCAGTTGGAAATCGATGTGTTAGGAGGTGCAATGAACTTGGACAGAATCCCAAGGAGAAAGAAAATGTTGAGTTGAAAAACAGTAAGGATGAAAAATTAGAAATATCCAACGTAAAGGACAAAAGGCTAAGGGGATGTCCTGTATTTAAATGGAGAAGTACTGTGATTGGCGAACAGGATGCAACTGCACTTTCACTGAAGTCAGGACTAGAGGAATAAAATTGACCTGTTGCCTGAGGTATTCATGTTAAAAATGAAAAAAAAAAAAGATATTTTCAGCTTCATTAGCTGTTAAGCACTGGAATGTGCTACCAGAGAAGGTTATAAAGACTTTAAAGCCTTCAAAGCCTTTAAAGCCTATAAAGATTTTTGAAAGAATGTTGTTAATTTAAGCATAAAGCCTACATAGAGATTAGGCAAACTTTTAGTTCTTTCAACTACTTATTTTATAACTACCTGACAAAAGAGATCAATTTAACCTAACATAAGAATGCTGGTCACTGCTGGGACCAGTTGCTCTCATGCTCACATCAGCTTTAGGAAAACTTCAGTTCTCTAGGATCCTACAGCATGCTAATTATGGGAGAACTGATGTTGTGTTTTCTTAAGACCATAGTTTTGTGGTTTAGAAAATCCTCCGGACGTTCATTATGGTAGGTATATTGGATGAGCAATTAGCTGATTCAGTAAAGTGAAACTCAAGAGTCAGTTCAAGGAAATGGTTTAACAATTTCCTCATAGTACACTTAAATGTCTTTTACCAAGCAGCTATAGTAGGATAACACTGTACCACATGCCAAGTTATATTTTGCTGTGTTATCTCATAACACATGATATTTATACTTCCTACAATCCATACTATTGCAGAATTGACTTGTACTTGACTCTCCTTGTATGATAGGTGTTTGTTTGTTTTTTAATGGCTCTATCTCCCCTACGTGGTTATAATTTCCTTCAGCATAAGGGCTGTCTACCATCATCTTTATGTCACCCATGACATCTGTATAGTATTTTGCATATTGTGGATAAGAATCCATGTTTGTAAAAATAAATGATTTGATGAAGTATTTTTAATACATTCCTTTCCACTTCTGAATTTCACATCCATAGGTATCATCAAGACAGCTTTGCTCAACATGGATCGAGAAAACAGGGAGCAGTACCAAGTGGTGATTCAAGCCAAGGATATGGGTGGCCAGATGGGGGGATTATCTGGGACCACCACAGTGAACATCACGCTGACTGATGTCAACGACAACCCTCCCCGGTTTCCCCAGAGTAGGAACATTTGATTGAATGAATTTCTTCAGTGCGCTTTTGTAAAACTCTAAGAATGATGTTTATTTTCCTTTGTTATTAATTAGCAATATTAGTGACCTCAGTAAGAACCATACTTTTATTAGCTGAGCAATTTCTGATATGGTTATTGTTATAAAGCTAACACCATTGTTTTATTTTTCCTTATTAAAAAGACTACCGCAGACATAAATTTGCTTGTGCAGAACATATATACACAAGCATGCTGCTATTTGTTAAAAAAAATTGACTTTATGTTTTGTGAATTCAATCAGTCATGTAATCTCTTTTAAATCCTCACAAAGCTTTATAAGGGGAGGATTTATCATTTTACTGTTTCTAAAAATACAACTGGGGAAATAACCATGTACTTAATCCATTTGTAATCATAGTTTTCTATATTATGGTTAATTGAGATACGAAAAGTCATCTCTAAAATCATTAACTCTCATGACTAGATAGGAAAAAAAGAAGGAAAAACAACATTCTTAAATGCCCACTTTGTATCAAGCAGTACACTAGAGCCCTGCATATAGAGCACCTCAAGTGGGTACTGGTTTTAGTGTAATATTTCTTCCGGGAACAAAATTCACTTCTGACCATGCTAAGTAAACTACCTGAATCCTGTCTTCCAAGAGAAGATAGCTACCCACCATTAAAAGGAAAGCCCACTTACCCAATCATGGCATTTCATTAAAGTTGGTCAGTTAATAGGGTCAGCTAATTGGGCCTTCTTTTATAATGGAGATACACATGGATCAACAGGAAATCATTAAATTTTCTTTAGTTTTTTTCAAGTATTTAATCACAGCTAAATGCAAAAAACAGAGTATCAAACTAATTTCTGATTTAATGGGTAGAAGAAAAGTTTTAAGGGCCCTAAATTCTCCCCCCCCCCCCCAGAGGCCTGAAATGACAATATCAGAATCATCAGTACGTTGCCCAAAAACCTCCTTTTCAATAGGGGAATGCCCCAGGGAAGGATAACAAAAGAATTCCCAGTACCTGGAATACCACAGAGACCTTACTTTGCTTTGCTCTCTCCTTGGATAGCCTGTGATCATTACTGAATAATGTATCAAAGCACAGGAGGGGAGAATAACTCCAGAGGAAAACCTTGGCTTGTGTTATCATTTTGCCAAGGATGAGCCCAACACTTACTGAATGGATGAATATTATTGCATGACTATATTCTAGTGGTGTTATAGTCTATGTATTTTCCAAAGTAATTTGCATGGATGGTTGGCAAAATGCAATGGGTGAGAGTAAAATAAGTTTTGTTCTTATTCCTTTTTTTTTTTTTTTTGTCCTAAGTACATGCTGGTTTGGTGGATCTAAATTGAAACTCACATGCAGTCTCCTTAAACTAATTTTGCAACATGAGGACATAAGAAAAGTGTACATCTATGAAATACAGGTTTTAAATCAGCAATACAAATACATGAATGGGAGAAACCTATGCACAGAAAAAATACTATCATGAAATTTAAAAGGAGTAGTCAAAGACACAGTTAGGAGCTTTCTCTCTCCACGTGTCTAGCTGTATCCCAGACCAGCTCCCTGTGCGAGTGAGAGAGTGTCTACTTGGATACATCCTCCAGATCGCTGTCATTTATTTTCACCTCCAGTTGTTATTAGCGATGACACAGAGAACCCTTTTAAGAACTACCTCACAATTGGCTTAAAGTCACAGGTCAGGTTAAATTCTTTCCCATTCCTTCTGCTAAGATTAATTAACAGGGGCTTCGAAACCTTGTGCACCTCCCCCCAGCAGTTTAGTCTTTCTTGCCATCATACTCGTGAACCCCGAGGCCTATTTACAGGACAAGAAAAGTGTTCTCCATTTGCAAAGAGACAGGTCATGACAGAAGAAATATTCTTAACGATCATGAAAGTAAGGATGTAAGGAGTATAGAACACCATTAATTATCCTGAGGAAAGTACAAATCTGCCTGCATCCGTAGTAATGTCTGAAAGAACTGTTAGAAAATAGGTTTTGTCTTTATTATGATAGAGTATCCTTCATCTGTGCTTGACTTATATCTGTCTGGTGATTAATAGGTACATACCAGTTTAAAACCCCTGAATCTTCACCACCGGGTACACCAATTGGCAGGATCAAAGCCAGCGATGCTGACATGGGAGAAAATGCTGAAATTGAGTACAGCATTACAGAGGGAGAGGGGCTGGACATGTTTGATGTCGTCACCGACCAGGAAACCCAGGAAGGGGTTATTACTGTCAAAAAGGTAATGCCGTTTGTTAACTACTATGCAAATGAGACATTCACTTTTCTCCAGTCCCTGAGTAACCTGGGTAATTACGGCTCACATGAACGTTGCTCTAGATTCTTATTTTACTAATTATTTTTTTAAAACACCACGTCTAATGGTTGGCTTTTTAGAGGTCCTCAATAATCTGATGCATTCATTAATTTCATACTTGTAATAAATTCTTATTAAGAACCTCCTGATGTAAATAAATGACACAAATAAATAATATACATTAAAACACACAAAATAAATATCGTCAATGAATAATAAACAAACAGTGCCAGACACTGTTCTAGATTCTGGAGGTGCAATTCAACAGAATGGTCTCTGCTTCTACAGAACTGCCAATCTAAGGCAGAAAAGAGACAAGAAAGCAAATAAGCAAACAAACAAGTGTATAGTTCTAAATTCTGATACATGCTTTGAAGGAAGAGAGTAATAAGCAGTGATAAAGATGGCCTGAATTAGAGAGAGAGAGGATATAAAAAGACCACAGAAATAAATTAACACAAATTTCCTATGAGCTCTTTAGCTACTCTTTGGAACACGATAATAAATTTTTTATATTTCTGAATTCCAATTTCTGCCCTATGTATTCACTGTTTACCCCCCAAAATTGTCTAGCACCACAGAGCCACACACAGAAGTGTGGGAAAATTTAAAACCAATAAACCGTGTGCTTCAAAGCTAAAAATACATTAATTTTGGTTACTTTTTTAATGATTGCACTTCCCTTCATGTATGGTATAATATTTTCTCTCTCCTTTAGCACACTGTTGTATCTGCTGGTAAATATAAGCATCGGTGGATGTAAATAACAAGAAAATTCTTTCCTCTAAAGCTTTGGATTACATGTCTTAATACCTGGAAACACAATAAAACATGTTTAAGCGACACTCAGACCAATGTTCTATACTATAATATAATTAGGAAGCCCATTACTGTGAATTAACCTTTTTAATTTTCTTAGTGCCTTATCAGATTCAAACTGAAATTTTGCCTAGCCGACTAAATCACATTCACTAATGTCTTGATTAATTGTGTTTCTAGTGAGCCTTGTCATATCATCATATAAAACTAAAAGTCAGCAATAAGCATTTGGGTTCACTGTGTCTCCAGAAGTAGAGATACTTTTCCTGAAGACCTCTGACAGCAATGATCATTACTTTCGTTGGCAAGTAATTAGCCCAATGCCCTTATCAGGATATCACTTGGAATATTTTATCAACTCATGCACATGCACACACACACACACACACACACACACACACAAACCCACAAAAAAACAAAACCATATTAAATCTATTTAATCTGAATAAATTTGGAAAAGGGAGTCAGGATGCAATCATGTGGTTCTCAATTCTGGCTGCACATCAGCATCACTGGGGGCGGTATTTAAAAATATAGATTCCCACCCTCACCACAGATATTTTGGTTTAATGATCCAGGGTGGGGTCTAGATACTGGCAAATTTTAAAACGGTCCTTCAGTGTTCAAGTACAGCCAGATGTGACAACATCTGACACAGAATAATCTACTACGTATTTGCCAACGCACCCCTGACATGACTCCCTCTAGTCAAATACAAGAATTTTTTTTTAAGCAGTTTTAGTTTTTTAAAACTCCTGCTTCCGGGTTCCCTTCCCTGTCACACCTTGCACCCCCTGCACCCACTTGCAAGGCAACAGCGAGCATGGTTTCAGCCCATACTTTTCACCAGGACGGTGTGGCATCTCAACTCCCATGCCTTTGCCCAATTTCATGGTGCGTGGTGAGGTCCCTAAGCAATATGGTTATATTCATTTACCCGAGATTTGCACTAAAAATGGCTCATGTCTTTCTGTGTGTCTTGGCTGCTTCCAATATGTCTCCCCCCTATCCTCCCCAAGCTCTTGGACTTTGAAAAGAAGAAAGTGTACACCCTCAAGGTGGAAGCCTCCAATCCTCATGTTGAACCCCGCTTTCTCTACCTGGGTCCGTTCAAAGATGCAGCCACAGTCAGAATTATGGTGGAAGATGTGGATGAGCCCCCCGTCTTCAGCAAACTGGCCTACATCCTACAGATAAGAGAAGATGCTCAGATAAACACGACAATAGGCTCAGTCACAGCGCAAGATCCAGACGCTGCCAGGAATCCTGTCAAGTAAGCACACTCCTACAACCCGTCTCTTTTGGAAGCTTTAGCCGATGGCTCTGCAAGGATCACCTGCAAGTTAGAAAATTAATCCTTTTTTCCAATGAGACACTTGTGTCTTCCTGAAAAACTACTCTAAACAGCATCTTTACTCTCCTTTGTCAACATGAACATGATTTCAGCAGCAGTGTAAATCTAAAAAACACAAAATTTGGGGGCAGGGGGGAACACAAAATGATTTATAGGAGTTGACTACCTACCTGAAAATGGTATAAGGAAATACAACAGAATGGCCTAGAATATTTCTTTAAGGCCTTAGATTTGTCAAATAGTAGCATGGAGAGAGCTCTGTGACTTTTAATAAACAAGACACCAGGCTGAGTCTGTTTCTCAAGTGTGCAGGAACCTATCATGTAACACTCAGAGGCAGAATTATGCTCCATTTGGATGCATGATTTTTTTTCTTTTTCAGACGTGGATAAAAGTAAGAACCATTTCATGATATATGTCTGCAAAATCCTGGGGAAATTAATAGAGCTGAATCCTAATTTATACTATGTAAGCAAGCTCTATTTTCCCTATACATTCCTTATACCTTAGCTGTAAGTCACGCTGCAAGAAAGCCTCATTGCTCTTTGAAATCACAGATGCTTTAGAATTCTAGAATTTTATCATGAGAGCACTGGAGTCAACAACTTGCAGTCTTAGTAGCTTAGTTGACTAGATGAGAAAATTGCTAAATCAGAGTATCATTCTATCAATTATCCCCCATTAAAAAAAAAAAGAAAAAGAAAAAAAGTAAGCAGACTGACAGGCTAGAGGAACTCTTGCCAGTGAACCCACAGATAAATTCTGATCCGGGCACCTGCCATATGCCAGGTACGTTCCAGGCTTTAGAGATACGACAGAGAACAATATCAAGTCCTGATCTCATGAAGCTTACATTCTAATTGGGACAGACAGAAATAGGCAAACAACAAATATGCAGGATTTCAGGTAAAATACACTGTAAGCGGTAAAATAAGACAGAGTATGGGAACAAAGGGTATCTGGGGTACCATTTTACATAGTGCGGTCAGGCTTGCCCTTGGTAGGAAATCATTTGAATAAAGATTTGATTGAAATGAAGGGATGAACCATGATGGTATCTGAGAGAAGAACATTCCAAGAAGAGGGAAAAATGAGGGTAAGGTCTGATACCAGAGCTTGCTTGGCATGAGGAAGGAGTACCAAGGAGGTTCATGAGCTAGAAGAGAGTGAGCACGGTGGGGAGTGGTTGGTAAGGTAGGAGGCAACAGGGAGGTATGGTAAGTGGTGAGTGTGGCAGGTCCTCTGGGGCATTTGTAGGCCTTGGTAAAGACTGGGTTCTATTTTGATTGAGGTAGGAAGCCACTGCAAAGCTTTGAATAGGAGTATTACCTAGTCTAAAACTGCTTTTTAAGAGGATCACACTGGCTGCCCCATGAAGAATAATACTGCAGATGAAAGAATCTGAGGTTCTAAGGCAATCATTTTCTAACTTTTCAGCCATGAGCTCTTTGTTCGAATGAAACCTGATGGCAAGTCCCACACCTAAAACACAAAAATGCCTGGTTTATTCTCAGAGAATAGTTTTAAATCATTGGGAAAACAGACACTGTTGTTTTATCATTCTGCTGGAATATCCATAGACTCCTTCAACTGGACTACGGTCAACCCAAAGTAGCCACATATAAGCTCCACGGATCAAGTGTTCTTCCATATACATTTAATATTACTAATAAGAAAAATGAATGGCAGCCTTTGCTTGTACAACACAAATAATCTTAAGTACTTCACAATGATTCTCTCACTTGGAGTTTGTCCTAAGTGTGTAAAGGAAAAAAATCTTAGCAAGTCAATGTGAAGACAAATCTGAAAGTGTTAATGCTGCTAGTTTATATAAATATGAGCTTTGTTACCTCTTTGATCAATCAACATGTTTTTAATTGAAAGAGATAATGTCTCCTGGGAATTTTGGCTGCATTTTTATGTCTATTTTACCTTTTATAATGAATACCATTTTAACCCACTGCATTATTTTACGTGTATTAAAGGAAGTAGTTAGTTTGTCAGACTGGGTTTGCTGTCAGCTAATTTTGAAGTTTTTTATGCCAGCCTTTTCTTGGTACATACGGATTTCATATATAGATATAGATTTAAGGATAAAAATACCAATAAGGATATATGGTATATAAATGTATATTCCAGTGAGTCTTTTTATAGGACAAAAGTGATTCTCATACTGGGAAAGTACATCCACACATAGTTTTTGGTTATCCAAGATGTAAATACTGAACTAGGTGCTAGACAATATGTTAGGTACACACTTAATACTAGAGAATTCTTCCCCCAAACATCAATCTATCTTTATACAGGTACAAATCTTTAATTACATAAAATAATTTTCTTCCAGTAACTTTATCACAAATGCCCTTTGACTTCATGGAAGAGTCTTATAAAATGTCACTCTGAATAAATATTATGAAAAATTTACATGCAAACATACTTCCTGTCCTGACCCACAAATCTCCCTGACTTGGGAGGATACATTAGAAGACAAATTATTGAATCACAGAATATAATAAATTTCTGGGGGGGAGGGAAGAGCTACCTAGCAAAATAATCTGCTATAATCATGTTAAGATTGATTACCTTGTTCCTTATCTGTTATGACTACAATTAATGTGACTGGGCAGTAAATATACTGGATAGGAATTGAAATTACTTTGGAAAGAAAAACAACAAACAGATAAGGCTTCATGTGCATACATCTTCCTAAACAGTGTAGACATTTGAAATTTCCTATTAATTTTAAATTTCCTAATTAAGGGAAAAACTCATGTATAATTTGGGTATTTCCCAAGTAGTTCCTCTTTAAAATCAAAAGCCACCTTCAACTAAAAATTCCTCACCTCATATTCTTTATTTCAAAGGCTTGACAGGAAAATACAATTACTTGTAAAACTTAAAACTATAGCAGGAAGAAAACAAAGAACAAGAAAAGATTACAGCTGTATATAATTGTAACAGCTTATAAAGGCAATAAGCAGCATATCTTAAGCTTGACATTTTTCATGAGGGAAAAAATATTTGTAGGCAATCATTTAATGTCTTACAAAGTCTATGAATATTGAGATTTCCTTTTTGGGTAATTAGTCATGTTTTATAAATATTTATCATTCTCAAATTTAAAATGAAGGCAGGTGATCAAGTTCAATGCTGTTGCCTAAAATTTTTTTTTTAAAGATTTTATTTATTTATTTGACAGAGATAGAGACAGCCAGCAAGAGAGGGAACACAAGCAGGGAGAGTGGGAGAGGAAGAAGCAGGCTCATAGCGGAGGAGCCTGATGTGGGGCTTGATCCCATAACGCCGGGATCACACCCTGAGCCGAAGGCAGACGCTTAACCGCTGTGCCACCCAGGCGCCCCTGTTGCCTAAATTCTTAATAAACATTGATTCATGACATAAATGGCAAAAATAATAGCTGTTTTATCTGTAGGAGATGAACCTTTAATAACAAAATATTAGGTTTATATAAACTAAAATTAAAATTCTAACCTGACTTGAGATATATACATATCCTTTTTGAACTTCTTGATTCTCTTTAATATCAGGTTTAAATAGACTCCAATAATCAAATATCCATTTTATTTAGACCCTTGATAGATGACAAAATATATTTTATTAAAATATATTTATTATAATTCACCAGTTACATTTGAAGCAAAATAATCGACTGAAATAGAATCTTGAACATGGTACACTATTACAAGTTAGTAACAAGAGCTTATTTTTCTTAGAGTATTCATAATAAGTCTACATGTGTATGACTAGTTGGTCATTTACTTAATTGTATTTCTACCAAGCCAACATTTTAAAATCTCCCATCATGACATAAATTTTGAGACTCTAGCTGAAATGGGCAATTTTTCCCCCTAATGACCTTAACATATCAACTGTCTCCCGAATTTTCTCTTTAATGTCCCCTACATAAAACAGTGCATACATATTTTCCCCACATATAGCTATTCCAAAAACTGGTAATAAATTGATAAAGAAGATAACATTTCTCAAAATCTACTAGTCTTTCATCAATTTCAGCATCGAAAACTCAGTCCTCCTTTGATTTCTAAGACACCTCTTGGTTTTCTTCGAATTCTCTGAACTCCTTAGATAGTTGTCTAGCTCCTACTCTGCTCTGGGCACCGTGGGTCTCCATTTTCCCATCATCTTTTCAGTGATTCTGTCCTTAATGTTTTTCTCCCTTCACTGGACCTCCTCTTCCTGGACAATTGAACCAGAAATCTAAGTTGTCAATCCAGATCTTTCCTTTCCCAGACTTCCCCTGAGCACCTCAGCTTCAATATACCAAACAGGAACTTAGGATCTTCCCCAAATCCTGTTCTTCCCATCTATCAGTTTGTGACCACACCTGCCAACCATTCTCCTCAATTCAACCAGTGATCTTTGTTAAACGTGACTTAGATTGGAACATTTCCCTGCTTAAAATCCACTGGTAGATTTGCATTGCTCTTAGAACAAATCCCAACTCCATGCCATGGCCACCCCAACCATCGACAGTCCAACCTCATTTTCTATCTCCCTTTTCCCACCTCACTAACTGCAGCCACACTAGCCAGTTTCTGCTTCTTTTCACGTAATCATTTTTAAAACAAAGTAGATAACAGAAAACTAGACAACAACCTACTTATGCACACGAATACCTGGGTACACATTAAAGTTCTAAGGTTCTATAAATTTGAGTTAAAATGTGACAATTACTATACAAACTTGATACAAATTACATATAAAAGAAACTTTATTGGTGATTCTCAAACTCATGCAACTTGTCTAATGGGTTTACCATTAGGATCTCAGTTGTAAAGAATTAATTTCCAAGAATATTTTGCTTAGTATTGAGTTATAGATACGCAAATATGTGCTACAAGTAGAAAAAAATCCATGTGACAGACTTTCTGGGAATAGTTTTAGGATGTGAGAATAACAAACACAAAGAAAACCTTTCTAGCACTGTATGGGGATGGATGGTAGCTACACTTGTGGTGAGCATAGCATACATGTAGACTTGTCAAATCCTTATGCTGGACACCTGAAACTAAGCTAACTGTGTGTCAACTGTATTTCATTTTAAAAAGAAAAGAAAACTATTCTAAATTCTACTCTGCCTTTTTAGGTATTCTGTTGATCGACACACAGATATGGACAGAATATTCAACATTGATTCTGGAAATGGTTCAATTTTTACATCGAAACTTCTTGACCGAGAAACATTGCTGTGGCACAACATTACAGTGATAGCAACAGAGATCAGTAAGTCTAACCTCACCCCTCAGCTGTCCCTGATTGACGGAGTGAGTGTCCCAGCAAGGGCTGGTGAAGCAAGGCTGAAATTCGTCACCATGTACTGATATCCTACTCGAATACATATTGAGGGAAAGAGCCCTATAATGATTTGCAGTAATGTTTCTTCTAGGCATGTGTTAATTCATTCACAAATGCAGAGGCACCTGCGGACGATCTGTAGTTCAGAAATAATAAAATGAGAATGCATCTCTCAAATGAGGTTGAGTTGGTACATAGTAGATTTGATTCCAAAAAGCTTTATCAATCAGAACATTACAGAAGCAGCTGAAAAACATGGGCTTGTGGCTGGAATTGGGAGGGAAGGGAAATCAAGTGTATTAAAAAATGCAGGCATTACTTAGAAATCTTTCAGATATCTATCCTCCAGCTTTCTAAAGAATTTCTATTTCAAAATCATTACAGAAGTAAGAGATATAAATTTTAGCTTTTCCACTGTACACCAAAGTGAGCAATCCAAACCACCAAGTAATCAATAAAATGTTTAGAGTGGATTTTATGGAAGTCCCCATGAAATTGAAGGCAAAGAAAAATAGTGCCAAATGAATGCTTCAAATAAAATGATTATACACAGTGAAAATTGTGTAATGTAAACACAATGTGTAGGCCTAAGTACATGAAAGAAAAAGTATTTTTAAAATAACATTTGAATGTTTAAAAATAGGCTTCCAAATTATAGCTCATTTTTTAGTGTTTTTTATTTTAAAAGTTCAAATATTTTTAGCTCAGTTGGGTATCTAGTGTGCAATATTCCATACCTAATGGTATATTACAGTAGTATTCTTTGTCAACATAACTCATGAGATTTGAAACGGCCGAAAAATACTGAGTAGAATAATAAATTACCAATTTGGGCAAAATGAAGCATTGTTTTGTGATAGCATTAAGAACTCCTAATTACAAATGTGTTAGGTAGGAATTTGCTCTCCAGAATTTATACAGAGGGACTAATGTGGATACTGATGACAGAGCATACTTAAAGCTTTAAAATTACAAAATTATTTTTCACACTGAAAAGGACCATTTTTATAACATCATGAAATTTTATGTTTTACTGAAGTAGTCATTTCATGTGTATTTTAAGCTTTGTGCCTAAAATTTTTTTTAAAGATTTAATGTTTCTGTGATATATTTGAAAGTACTAGTGATAAAGACCTTTTAAAACTTCATCTTCGGCAGCTCCAACTTTGGAAGAATAATGTGAGCAATATTTTAGATGCAAAGGAGCTTAAGAATCTTATTGTCTAAACTTCTTAACTATCTTTGATGCAACAGAAGCCCAGAGCTTACATAAAACCAGCCCACTCCCATCCCAGGGCCTTGGCACTTGCTGTTCCCTTTATCTGGAGAGCCGGAAATATTCACATGGCTTAAACCTCTTTATTCGTGTCTCTGTCCAAATGGCATCTCATCAGATGAGACTGAGCGGTCATCCCACTCAAAGTAGCGCCTCCACCTCTCTCCCATCCCTTTCTCTCTTTAATTTCTCCACAGCACTTAGCATCTGATGCCTTATCTATTCATGTGTTTACAGTTTATCTGCCCCCATTAGAATAAAGCTCCAGGATGCAGGATTTGTGTCATGTTCCCTATGTGTCCCAACACCCCAAAGAGTGGCTGGCATGTATTAGAAATGAGATGCTCACTAAATATTTATGATGTGAACAAACAGATGTGTGAGTGAAGTGAATGAGGAGTGCTGAGCTCGGAGATTCCTGCTCCTGATTCCTACACCAGGAATCTGTCTTCCACACAACCCAAAATACTCATTCACCTCCAGTCTTCCAACGTGGATGCTGCTCTCTCATTATCCTGGATGAACAGCCTGGGCTTTGGAGTCAGACAGACCCAAGTTGAAATCTAGGCTCTACTTCTTACTTATCATCTCTGTGAAGATGTTCAAATTACCTAACCTGTGTGTACCTTGGTTTCCTCATCTCTACAGTAGGGGCGATAACTGTATTTACCTCAGAAGTTTGTAAGGATTAAATAAGATAACATAGCAAAGTGCTGGGCACTACATCTAGCCTGTATTCAGCACAAAAACTAAAGAACTAAGACCAAAGCAACCATTGGTTTCCTTCATTTCCCCCTGCTCTTTCTTTTGTACACATTTTCCCCATCTCCCTGCTTCTTTGGCTTCCCTTAAAATCTGCCTCTATAAACGCCTTTCCTAGATAGCTTTTCTTTATTTTATGTGACTCTGCGGTTTGCTATCCAGTTTCACTCTATTGACACAAGTAGCTTTGTCCCATAGGTATCTCCAGCAGGTGTATCCAACTCCAGAAGTACCAATCTAATTCTTTTTGGTGACTAACTCGGTACATAACGCCCTGTGGTACTCAGAGCAGCCTTGGGGAAATCTGTGTATGAATGAGAAAGGAGTGAGTGACAGTTGTCTAAAGGGAATTGGCAATCAATATATAAATGCCTATTTCTTTCTTTTTTGGTGTATTGCAGATAATCCAAAGCAAAGCAGCCGAGTCCCTCTATATATTAAAGTTCTAGATGTCAATGACAATGCCCCAGAATTTGCTGAATTTTATGAAACCTTTGTCTGTGAAAAAGCAAAAGCAGATCAGGTGAGTTTCATAAGAAAGCAAATTAATTCAGTCAGATTAATTTAGATCTTCTAATACACAAAGCTGAGGGCGAGTTTTGAATTATCTATGAAGTAAATGCTAACAAAAGTAATACTATAAATAAGAACCAGAATGAATGTTTAACTTGCATAAGAGAACAAACAGTTTTTAAGAACTGGAAGTTCATCATTCTCAGAGACTGATGCTGATTCAAATCAGTCTTAAGTTTTCATTAAAATAGATTAGTCACGGCTTTATTGGAAAAATCTTAATTGGTGAGCATACTTTTAATTACTGTATATACTGGAAAGCAATAACCAGAACATATTTTACAATTGCCCATAATTCATAGTTTCACCTATTTATATTGCCCACCTGTACAAATAATACAAATTTGTGAATGTTTTCCTGTTTTACACATTTGCCCCTACCCGAAATAGGTCTTTTCAGCCAGTGATATAAAAATTATGTTACAGTTTGTCGAAATAGAAGTGCACTGTTAAAATACATGTTAAAGTGGGAAGCTGAAGTTGTGTTTTATGTACAAACTTTCTTTTTAGATTTTATGCAAGCCGATGGCTTATGTGTATGTCAAGACTGCCTTTCTAAACAGGCTGTGTCCAAAGACTGCCTGAATTTTTTTAGTTGAAATGTTGTCTTAGATCATTGTGGTATTATATCACTCTAGGGCAGTGTTTCCCAACCCATGCGATTTTGCCCCCGGCGTACATGTGGCAATGTTTGGGGACATTTTTGATTGTCACAAAGAGTAGGATGCTACTGGTGTGTAGTGGGAGGAGGCTAAGCTTGCTGCTAACCATCCTTCAGTGCCCAGGACAGCCCCACAACAAAGTCTTATTCCTGGTCATTCCTGGCTCTATTTCCAACCCATCAGTTCACTGCATAAAGTGGATTCACTGTAAATGTTCTAGAGCTATTGTTCTTAAACTAAAATTAGAAATCATGTAGTCAAGCAATTTACTGTAAAACTGTAAGGAACACTTTTGAGTTAGCCAAACTTCATAGCAGCTTTATGGCTTTGATTTTAGTTGATTCAGACCCTACGAGCCGTTGACAAAGATGACCCTTACAGCGGGCACCAATTCTCATTCTCTTTGGCCCCCGAAGCAGCCAGTGGCTCAAACTTTACCATTCAAGACAACAAAGGTAAATGGACCCAAGTTACCTTCTCTGTCGGTATACTGATATCTTTCTCTTTCTCTCTATTAGCGTCACAATTGTTCCAATCCATGATGTGGTAGGCATGTGACATTCACCACTTTGCTTTCTGGTTGCAGATAACACGGCAGGAATCTTAACTCGGAAAAATGGCTATAACAGACACGAGATGAGCACCTATTTCCTGCCTGTGGTGATTTCAGACAACGACTACCCAGTCCAAAGCAGCACTGGGACAGTGACTGTTCGGGTCTGTGCATGTGACCACCATGGGAACATGCAGTCCTGCCACGCAGAGGCCCTCGTGCACCCCACGGGACTGAGCACGGGGGCCCTGATCGCCATCCTTCTGTGCATCGTGACCCTACTAGGTAAACTGCTTCTCCCTGCATCCTATCTCCCCATGCTGAGGGGCACACACTGTTACAGTGACACCCTAGATTTACCCACCTCCCCCAGTAAGGCATACAGCCCGATCTAGGTGAGTAGAGTTACATGCTGAGAATCTGTGTTGCTCAACAATGAACTAGTTGTTGCTTGAAAATAGCTTTGGAAAATGAACAGATGTGAAACTTGCCCATGTCTTCACCTACCCAGGGAATCATTCCACCCAAAGAATCTCTTGTCTCTCAGACAGGGAATGAATCCCAGGGGGACTGGAGGGCACTCTCAATATGCCCTTTTCATTTCATTTGTTGTTTCCTGTTTAACCTGGCAAACATTGTTAAATTTTAAAGTGAGAAAGTCATCTGGCATGGCTGGTGTGCTGATGACCCTTTCTATGAAGGTAAAGCTTAAAGATCAATGGGAAAGTGGAAAGAGAAACATGATGACTTTTTCTCTCTCATACGGGGAAATAAAAAGCGATGAAATTTTCTTCCGCCCAGCCAACTTGCTTTGGTCTACGCATTTGAATCACTACCTTCTGAGCACTGCTCCCCAGCTGCCACATACACACTGTCTATTATTTCTCAGGCTCTCAATAATAAACAACTTCTGTGACTGAGGAAATAAATCTGGGACCTAAAAGAAATGAATGCAATCAAGGTGAAAATCGAGGTCCAGCAATGATTCAAATGAAATTTTTATCGCCAAACCATGAATTAAGCACACAGGTTGAGCTCAAAATGCTCAACAGACTGTTGACTGTTGTGAACTAAGAAATCAAATGTTAGTTAATTCAGACCTTCCAGAAGTCAAAGTAAGCTTGCTACCCAAGGGGAAGAAAAGTAAGAAGCATCAACCTGGATTGCACGGGGGGGGGGAAACTCTTTTTAAAAATGACAATATAGCGTTGAGAAGAATAAAGAATAAAAGACCTACATTTTTCCAAGAAGAGAATGCCTAGGGAACCCTGCTTAAGAGCTTCACATTCCATATCAATTTTGCTAATTATAACAGAAGTCTTGAAACTTAACTACAGAACTGTGATTCTCTTTGTCAACGAAGATTTGGGGAAAGTATTTTAAGATATGAGGATAAATAAAAGCTGACAGTATGCAAAGACAAATCAGTGTTTCTAATGGTGTGAGTCTGTAAAAATTGTTTTAGAAGAGAAGGATATGAATATTCTTTTTGATTGGGGGGGAAAAGGTTATTTTTAGAAGGGCTGAATTGGCAGGCCTGTAGTCAGGGAGAATTCCATGGACTTTTCTGTGGTCTATAGAAGGAGAGCTGACTGTCATCTCAAAGAGGTGATTCTTCCTTTCCTTCATCATCTACCCAGTTATTCTCTCCCCGCCACCACCCCCCCCCCCGCCCCAGCTTTTTTCCTCCTCACCAACTCCCTTTATCCTCTCTTCATCATTTCCTTCCTCCAAAAAATTCACCATTTCCTCGGTACTCCTAACTTGTCTCCATGCTCCCTGCATCTGGTCTAGTCTCTTTGGAATTCTGTACCTAGTAAAAAAAAGGACCTCAATGGGACTGACCCTTTACTAGGCTAACACCGTGGGCTACACACTGGCCAAGACGCTTCACAACTGTTCTTCTCCTTTAACCCTCAGAACCATCTGGTATATATTTATCTGCATCTCAAATAAGAAAACCAAGGCTCTAAGGTGTGCAGTCCTGTAGCCCCATCACCCAGCTCACAGGCAGTAGAACAAAGTTCCAAACCCAGGTCTTCTCCCCCTGAGCCTTGGTGCTTCCACACTGCACTCTACTTTCTTTGGGAGCTCATAGAAGGCAGGGCAATTTTCAGGCTGAAAGAGAGCCCGAACTGAAAATGAGACAATCGAAGAAGGTGGAAGCAAACCTGAGATTTTGTAAGAGACAGAAAAGCCACATCGATATGGGAGGAAATCTGCAGTCAATAAAGTGGATCCTGTGGCATCTCTTGTTTTATTTACAAAAATAAAACCACAGTGAAAACAACTACTATATCTCGTGTCTCTATGGTGCTTTAGAGTCTACAGAACTTCTCATTTACTAACTCATTCCTGATGACAACACTGGGCACTGTGTTATTGCCTCTCTTTCACAGAAAGAAACAGACTTAAAAGGGTCAAATCCTTTAAGCGAGCCTAGGCAGGCTGATTTCAAATGCCTTGCTACCTTCTAGCTTTACGATGGGATTTGAGCACAAATTGTCCAAGCATTCCCCCACCCCAAATCTCACGGCTGTCCTCTGGCCTCAGGGGGTAGAGAAAAGAAAAGAGGTCAGTTACTGGGAAGAAAGCTATTACTTTCTCAGAATTTTTTGTTTTGTTTTGTTCAACGTGCTTTGAACTCACATCTTCAGTCGATAAAAGTTAGCTTTGAGAAAGATCTCCCTTCTAGAATTGCTGTTCAGATGTACATTGGGCTAAAAAGAAAAGATGCAGGCAGTTGTAGCTGTAGGAGAAGTAGGCGGTGAATTTTTCAATTACCCGATGTGCCCTCTCTTCTAGGTATTGCACTTTCAGGTGTGCAAAGGACCAAAACGATAGATACAGATCACTTAAACTGGGGCGGAATTAGGTAGTGATAAATGCCTGCTATCTAGCCTTAAACGATGGCACGAACTGTTGTACATAAGGTTTTAATGCTTTGGGAGACATTCATCTTGATTCTATTCACTATCCCCAGAGGCCATCCTTAGGTACAATCCTCTGTTTTGCAAATCCTTGTCATTGGTCACATTGGAATCCGGCATAAACGGTAGATTATGAGCATCCCTCTGCCCAAAGCCCTGAAATTTTCTACCCACCCGCACCGCAGGGTTAAGTGAGGACATACAGAAGCCTCCAGGCCCCATATGACAAGGCCTTTCCCTACTCCCTTCCTGTCTGGGGCTGCCTCAGGGCCAGCCGTAGGGTTTCCTGGCTGTTTGTCAAACACTCCAGGCACTCTCCTTCTAGCTGTGCTCCACCAGACAGCTCCTTGGCTAACTCCCCACACCTTTGCTCAAATGTCACTTCCTCAATGAAGCAATCTCCGCCTAAAAAGCATACACAGCCTCTCAATCACACAAGGGAGTGCTCTTCATCCTCCTTCCTCTGTTCTTTCTGTTTACACTGTACATATCACCTTCTAATAATTTCCTTATTTATGATACACATTGTTTGTTTTCCATCTCCATCCACCACCACCACCACTCCTGCCCATCTCCTGATTAATATTTTCAATGGATAGTACCTAGAACGGTACCTGGCACAGACAGAGTGGGCACTACATAAGTATTTAGTGAATGAAGAAATACATAAACTCATGGCTGGGACAAATGAGGCATGAGGATGCTCTTTGGCAGCAAGAGAGAATGTGTACCATTATACAACCATGCACTTGATAATCCCAACGTGCTTTCAGAGTGTTGGCTTTTTAGTCTGACCTGGATTACAACTGTTTGTATATGTGACATCTCTAAACCTCAATTTCCTCTATGAAAAATGGTTACTATATTATATAGTACATATAATACATATAATAACGGTACCTACTTTGTAGGACTGCTGTGGTAATTAAATGAGATTCAGTATGTAAAGCACTTAGCACAGTGCTTGGCATATAGAATTTCTCAATAGATAACCAATTATTATTAATACTATTAACACCTGAAATTTTAATATATAGATATCTGGGTATGCATATATCCATCATTATATAGGTAGATATACACAGCCACCAAAAGCAATTATTCTGTAATTCTTACTACAATATTTCAATTCTTTATGGCTCATAAAATCTGGACCATGTTATGGATGAGAAAATAAAAACACGTTACTAGTACTTTCTGAGGAAACACCCCTGGACTAACCCAGTTTAACAATGCATTTTCCGACCTCTCTAAGGCTGTCGCTGTGTTTTTATTTTCCCACCCATATGTCCATTCATAGATGTGTCTCTCTACAGGTAGCCAGCTGTGTTCGACCCAGCCAGCTGTGGAGAAACAGGAGGAGCTATTTAAACACAATTCTTGCTTTGCCTCTAATTTGAGTTAGGAGGAAAAATTCAAAGAACCAACATTCCAGGCAACAAAGTTAGAGAAGATGAACCTTTGAAAGATTTTTTTTTCCAAGTTCCCTCTTAAATGTGTTTATTTTGTTTAGCTCAAACAGAAATAACCTGGTGCACGTCTTATAACCTGCCCCCTTTCAAATGGGCTGAACTTGAAGTCCAGAACGGCTTTCTGAATTGTATCTGGGTCTCTCCAGATATTATCTGTAATCATATTTCTTCTATGTAGAAAGGTATGCAGACATTCACATCTCTACTTTGGGTTTTAAACTAATTTTGCACTTCTCCCAGGAAAAAAAAAAAGGAGGCATAGTGCAAAAGTTATTTTAGCTGCGGAGTTATGCAAACCTTCAACACATCCCGAAGGTGCCAGCCTTGTGCTTATAAGCAGTTTCAGAGCATTTTATGTGTTCAGCATAATTTGCACTCTTATTGCCGCGCTCTCGCTGTTTGAGCTTTTTTTATTATTATTTTATTTTTTCCTTACCCTGAAAACTAGTTTGCCATTTCAAAGCAAAAGGGAACTACTGACAAAATATGAAGGTGTTTTATCCTCTACTTAAATCGTAACTCTCTTTCAAATATTTACTCTGTTTTTTGGGGAGGGTCCTAGTTTGATCACGCGTGGAGGCAAGCACAACCTCAAAGAAATAAAAGTTGAGTCTGCAGTTTCCTAGAGAAGTTTTAAAACTTCACATTGGAGCACAGTGTTTCTTGCTGACATTAATTGGGCGGCGAATTAACTTTCTCTTCCCCTTCTGCTTTGTTTCTGCTTGCAGTGACAGTGGTGTTGTTTGCAGCTTTGAGACGGCAGCGGAAAAAAGAACCTTTGATCATATCCAAAGAGGACATCAGAGACAACATTGTCAGTTACAACGACGAAGGTGGTGGAGAGGAGGACACCCAGGCCTTTGATATCGGCACCCTGAGGAATCCTGAAGCCATAGAGGACAGCAAATTACGCAGGGACATCGTGCCCGAGGCCCTTTTTCTCCCCCGACGGACTCCAGCAGCTCGTGACAACACGGACGTTCGGGATTTCATTAACCAAAGGTTAAAGGAGAATGACACGGACCCCACCGCCCCGCCCTATGACTCCTTGGCCACCTACGCCTACGAGGGCACCGGTTCAGTGGCCGATTCGCTGAGCTCGCTGGAGTCAGTGACCACGGATGGAGACCAGGACTACGACTACCTTAGTGACTGGGGCCCTCGGTTCAAAAAGCTCGCAGACATGTATGGAGGCGTGGACAGTGACAAAGACTCCTAATGCGTTGCCTTTTTCATTTTCCAGTACCACACCGAAATAGGTGAAGTGGCTCTTTCTCTCTACTTTATCCACCGCTCCGTGAAGGGTTCTCTGTTCTACCCGTTCCAAACGTCAATGGCTGCAGTCCGTGTGGATCCAATGTTAGAGACTTTTTTCTAGTACACTTTTATGAGCTTCCAAAAGGCAAATGTTTATTTTTTAGCGCATCCAGTTAACCATGTCAGTCAGCCCAACAGGCCCCCTGCTGGAGGAGAGCACCAGGAGTGGTATTTTCCCTTGTTCTCTTAGGGCAAGTTCGAAACATGCTCAGTTTCCCCTGGCCTCCCTGCTACACTCCATTGATTCAGGTCAGCGGGCTGCTCTGGCTGTACATTTCACATGCTAATGGGATGAGGGACTGTGCTTTAATGATAAAAAATATAGTTTTAGTAAGAGAAATGAGGGAGAAACAACTGTGAAGTTGGTCCTGGTATATCAGCTCACAAGGAGATAATGAACTATATATATGGGTGTGTATTATGGGTGTGTCCTAAAGAATTCAAAATGGCATTTGCCAGCCCTGTTTTTTCTTCGAGAACTTTATCTGGCACCAATGACTATTCAAAACATCAAATCCACCAACACTTTATGATTCTTGTTCCTCTTTTGGACTAGAAGCAAACTAAATGGTAACATTCAAAAACAACAAACAAAATGTAATACCTCATTCCTTGACACTAACTCATAATTTGTTATATATTAAGCCTGCAAAAGTTTGCCCTTGTACCATATAAAGAGAAAGGGAAAACAGCTAATGATGTTAAACAAAGGAAATATTTAGCATATTTTAAAGTTCGGGCCACCAAATGTACCACAGATCACTTAAAATTATTTCAACCATCAGTAGGCTAATTACAAATAAGTCTAATTGTTTAAAATTCTTGAAGGAACTTTTCTGAGACAAATTTTAACTCCTTGTCTGTAGTTGTTGTCAGTATTATTCCAATATACTTGAAAGTAGCAGCGTGAAGTACAATAATTCATATTCTTCAGATACTTCGTACACAATTAAGTTGCATTAGTAAAGATAGATTAAATAAAACTCAAATCCCGCCCTCAGAGTTTAATGGGGAAAGAGAGCCAGCCACACTTGAACTTGAAACCCTGTCCTTCACATCTGGAAACATTTATATATTTATATGACATGATAGATATAGATATATTATTGAGATCATAGTGAAAAACTACATAGTACATGTTTGGAAGACGCTTACGAAGGGAAAAATTTGATTCCCTTTAATAAGAGTGTTTAAGATTGTATCAAAATGATAGTTGACTTTCAAAAGCATTAATATTTTTTCATTGTTTTTAACTTTGTTGCTACGGCAACCTTGCCATCCTTGTCTTTGAACTAATGATAAAGTAATGGTTTCAAACTACAACAGAAAAGTAATGTACAATCCATCCAATCTATTATTTCTCTAATTATGCAATTAGCATCATAGTTATTATCCAGAGGACCCAACTGAACTGAACTAATCCTTTTGGCAGGTTCAAATCATTTATTTCATATGGCTGTTCTAATGATTTGTATCATTAGAATCTTATGTTGTGCAGTCATCAGAAATTTCCAAAGTACTGTAACGAAAACATCGTTGTTTTGAAAACTTAAAAAAAAAAAAAGCAAACCCAGGCTCTGTGTGTGTATATATATATATATATATAAATATATATTATGTACTTAAGAATATGCTGACTTCAATTATTAGTCTTAGGGATTTATTTTCAATTAATGTTAATTTTCTACAGATAATGTTATTTCCATTTGGGGATACTGTCATATAGTACATACTTTCTATTTGGAAACATACAGTTGTTAAGTTTAAATAGGTGTATTACCCAGGAAGTAAAGACGGCACCTTTAAAATAAGAGAAATGTAGTCTTTTGGGTTACCCAGTTAGAGTGAAAAAGTTTTACAACCATATTCTTCCTTGTGTTTCCTGAATGGTTTCCTATTTTGTAATGGACTTCCCTGTGTACTAACAAGTATTTCATGTTTTCAGGGTTTTCTTTTGTTAGTTCTTCATACATACACACACACACACACACACACACACACACAGGAATGCAAACAAAATACCACAGGAGGGTTTCAGTATAATGAATATCATAGTCACAGTTAAGTGTTGAAAAAAGATAGCTTAGTAAAGTTAATTAGTAAGAACTAGTTATTTATAGCAATAGAACACCACCTTAATCACATGACTTACTGTAAAATTAAAGAGCTCTCTGTCCTTACATTTCATGTCATGTAATAAATTCTATCAAGAAAGATAGCCTATAAAAAGAAAGATATCATCAAAAGTCTTCCTTTTGAACTTTTGGGTTAATTGGAATGTCTGAGGGTCGACACTAGCAACTTCCAATGTTTAAGGGTGAGGTTTATTCTCTCCTCATAAGTGAAAGTAAGTAGTTCTGTACTGGAATATTTGAGATATAATTGGCAGGGTATATTATCCCACCTTGAAGATGGTATGGTGGGCCAAGAACAAGTTAATATGACTAAATATTGAAATAACTGCTTAATCTCTTACCACAAAACCTGATGATGAATCTCTAAGAAATTGGATAATTTAAGACTAGAGCTGAATATTTAGTACCAGGGTCCTGTAAGTATTTTACTATAATTAATACTGTCTGATGTCATGGAAATAATGAGAGCCATACTTCCATGATTCCGTATGGGTCTCCCTTCCTTCCCACCAAGATATTGCATCAAGGACCCCGGTCAATATGAATGATTACTAGAGAAAAAAACCAGTCTTCAGCTCAGTTTTCACAAAGTCTCTGTCCTGATATTAGATGTTAGTGACAAGAAGGATGGAAGGAAAGTGGGAAGAGGTAAAATTTAATACTTGCTTTAGTCATTATGAAACTAAAATTCCTTAATTATAAGCAGATCACTTTTGTGGATTTCTTCAAGGACTTTGAAGCCCTTCTAAAAATTTTTTCCCCTCCATTCAAAGGGGAGAGTTTCTTCAAACCACTAAGATATTCCCTAAAATAAGCTGGGATTTTTTTAAATGTTAAACTATCATGCATAAGTTTACAACCCCTTCACTTCACAGCCACTTTCTGCTGAAAGGCATAAACATTTGTCCCCAAATAAAAAATGAAATCAAATGGGAGAAAAGAAAAGATGATTCCATGGAACCATAAGACAGGGGCTCTGGGCACAATAAATAAATGTTTTTTACAGAGCTTTCTTAGCTTTACAGCTTAGTTGTATAAAGGGAGTTTCAGATACAAATTGACTTCATTTTCAAATGAAACAAAACCTGGCAATTCAATTTTAACTCATTAAAAAAAAAAATTCTGGCTTAGTGTTCATTTTGAGCTCCAAAAAAGTTGTACAAAAATTTCTTAAAAGTTGAATCTCTATCTTAGAAACATCCAAATTTTACGAATCCAAATTAACTTTAGAAAGTTTCTATTACTTCCATTTCTAAGTGTATAAATGTTAGATGTCCTGATTTGCTGAGCAATACCTTCCATCAAATGCTTTGCCTTGAAATGGGTATTTCATTGGAGATAATAATGTATAAACTATGAATTAAGAATTCCTCAATTCTACATACTTGAGGACCACAGAAGAATGCAGCTGAAAGGGAAAAACAGAGTTGATTCTTGGGCACAAACTAAGTATTTAAATCAGGCACACCTAAATTCATTTTCCCCAGGAACCAAACCACCAAATCAATTTTCTTACCCCAGTCACCCATTTTAAAGCAATATAATTACTTTGGAAGAACTCTCTAGAAAGTCATGATCTCCCCCCTACGCACTATTTTGAAAGGTATCCTCTAAAAAGGGTCATTTTTGTGTAATTTTATTTTTTATGATTTTCTCTAGATGAAATCTTTTTTGAATTGTCACAGAGGATTAAACAGTCAAACATTTATATGTTAACACTAAAATTCAGCCCCCTCTATCAGATTATAAGAGTGGAGAGATCAAGACTTAGTGTATGGATCTTCAGGAAAATGAACTATTTTCCAAAGTCTGACAAGCAGCTTTCTTTTCCAGAGAATACAGAATTACAGCATGGTCTCCTTAAAAGTTCAGTGACTATTACGTTTGCAGCATTTTTAATCTCCCTTTGGCATCTTTATGGAATAGTTTTCTAAAGGGGCAATTCTCTACTAAAAAACATCAGACCCTGATCATATTCAGTGGGCAGAGGAATACCTTCTTAGAAAGGAAATACAGTGACTCACATACTTGTTAAAAGTTAATAAAGAGATAGCTCATTTTTAAAGCCAGAAGTTTATGGCCTCTGCATCGTCAATTTAATTTAAGCATTGCTGAGACAATCTTTAATCTACTCCCCATTTTGTAATACCTTATTTATGATGCATTTTCATTTTTTAATTTGGGGGGAACGTTAGCCCGACAGAGCCAGCAGATGAAAGTGCCAAAAGGAGGCCAAATGGAAACAAAGCCTATTACCCACTGTATTTCAGACAGGACTGAGGCACTTAGCCTGAGAGCCACTGGGTTATTAGATTAATTTCAAAAGAGCTTTTACAAGTTGCTTAATTCCATTTTTTTTTTTTTAAACCCATGAACCACAAACTCAAATTTCTCTTCAAATGGGGTTAATTTGACAAATGAGGCATGGACCCAGCGTTGTGGAAAAAGCATTCCGCTATAATGAGATCTTGGTCTTTCTTGCGAGACTATGTTATTTATGTAAATATGTCTAGAGGCACCTTCTATAAGCTTTTAGTTTTCTATGATCTATTAGTTTAGTGTTTATTAAGGAATCAAATGTATAGAATTGCTAAGGCATTCAGGCAGAATGCTGCGTAGCAAAGCAGCCAATCTGCTCAGAAGAAACGTAGGAACGCTTCAAAACCATCGTATTGTTTTGTTTATGATTCTTTTCATTGCTTTGAAAGTAAACTGCGTAAGAATAGGCCTTATAATAAATGCTACGTGCGTCTTCAGTAGTACCAAGCTAAGGCAATTTGGCATTCTCCTACTGTGATTTGTGATTTTAAACCCAGAAAATAAAAGCTTTTTGGTATTGATTGTTTTTAATTAAAAATACTCCCAAGTATAAATTGAAGCTGATTCCACCTTTGAAGATTTCCTGGCTGTACTGCTCAGTCATAAGGTTTTTCTCAGCATCGCCTGTATCCCTGGCGATGAAAACACCTGACAGAAACCACCACTGCTCAGCTCTCATCAACATTTCTAGTTGGGGAGATTTTCATAACTTCACAGTTTACATGAGAAAGTTTCCTGTATTCGAAGGAGAGATTAGACGATTACCTTACAGCTCAGTGTGGCCAGGCCTTTTGTGGTAGTCAAATGGCAAAGGCGTGCTCCTTGAAATGGCTTCTTTTACTTTCCTTTGTTTTCTTAGATGTATACATTTGAAAAGAATGCAATTTAAAAAGTGATTTCTCACAAAGAGTAAATATGCCTTTTGCAAATCAATTTTTGTAACAAGTTATTTATATGATATTACTTAATAAACTGTTTTTTTCTAACTCGGTTTTTTCAATTCTCTCAAACTATTGTTTTTAATCAGAGATTTCAAAAAAAATGTACATGCTGATAACACCCTTTATCTTTCCAAATCTGCTGTTTGAACCTCTCAAATAGCTAACTAAAGCCAGCTTGTTATACAATAATTAGCTTGTAAACAATAGTTTCTCCCAGCCAGCGATATACATCATTGGTGCTGCCCTGCAGACTTCTTACTGCTGGGGCATCAAGAATTTTACTGTTATTTATGGAATTGCTGTATTAAGAAGAAAGCTGTTTTTCCTCATGGTAATTGCTTTAGATAAAAAAAGACAGTTCTGTATTTTTGCCCATCCCAAATCTCCATCCTTTATTTTGCTCCCATAGAAAAAAATGCCTATGGATCTCTGATTTAAAAAAGAAAAAGAAAAAGCAAGAGCCAGACCAGAGGGAAATAAGGATAAAATCCTTCCAGCATTCTGATACTATGAGTAAATAAAATGCTTTTAGCATATTCAGAGCTATAATATTTCATATGCTTGTTCTCTTTTAAGCTGCCTCCTATTTCCACAGAGGCTGTTTCATAATTTTTTAACTGAGAGAATTCATAGCTTTGCAGAGGAGATTTTTCATTTATTCATTCATTTGTTCAGTAGCGGGCAATCCAATGTGTGCCATGAAATATTTGACAGTAAGTCAAATAGATATATTTTCCCTTCTCTCCAGAAGCTCATGGTCCAGGAGGAAGGGCTGCCATAAACTCCTAGCTATAGCATCCAACAGAGGGTGGTGGGAAGATGCCTTCAGAGAGACAGAGAGGCAAGTGTTCATAGGAAGGAGAAACTGTTTCTGCCCAGGTGGAGGAGGGCGTGGGAGGTTTAGAAATTCATAGGATTGAGATAAAGGGAGATGAGAAATCAAAAAGAATAGCAGGGGAAAAAAAGAAGAGAGAGAGATGTTTAAGCAATGCCCCTCATCTCAGCTGAGATTCCCTGAAGTAGACTACGCTTGGAAAAGTCACACGGCATAAGAACACTGAGGCTCGGTAATACCATAGCAGCTGATTTTTGTCATTGTTTCTTGTGGGGTTTTTGCCATTGGGTTTAAAGTTAACTTGGTGGGAACCAGAAACCCATGGGAAGGAATGATGGTATTGGAAATAGACGTTTTTGAAGGATATGTCCGTTGCCAGGTAGTATTCACCATGTGCTAGAGCTAACCCTTGTCCTGTGTCCCCAGCTCTTTGTGACCCCTAGGCAAGCAGAGTCAGCAGGATCTAGGAAACTTCCCTGAACTAATGGTAGCGTAGGCAGGAAGGGCAATGTGCTGTCTCAAGGACCCAGTTCAGGAAGAAGTTTCCTTCAAACGTTTAGACAGGCTAAGCCATTTCCCATCACCAAGACACACTACTTCCCATAACAGTTATTAGTATATATTAGAGTAATTCACTCTAGCTGCTGCAACAGAGAAAACCCAAAATCTCCATAAAGTTTGTCTCACTCTTACGGTGTTCAGAGTGGTTGTGAGCCTTTCTCCTTGTAGCTACGCCTTTTGGAGCACACTGCTTCCAAGGTTTAACACGGCAGGGGAGAAGAGTTTGCTGGGTGATCATACGAGATGTTTCTAAGGGGGCAGGGCCTACTCATTGCTTATACCGCTTCCGCTCACATCTCATTGGCCAGAACTCAGTCGTATGGCTCCACACTAACTGGACAGGGGCCGGGAGATGTAGACAGACACAAACATGTGTATCTGGTGATACTCTCTGGTGAGTGTCACTTACATGGAAGATACACTTAATATGTTATCTACCACTTACAGGTTCATCTCTGTCAATCTTACAATATCATACCCAAATCCCTCCAATTTCAGTCATCTTAATAAGCCACATCTCATAACAATCATGAGGTTGTTACGGAAAGAGCAAGTCGGAAATCATCCACAAATTCAACCTTCAACTGGAAAACCCCTTTAAAAAAGCGGTTTGCTACCATCCCTCATCTCAAGGCCCATGGTAGATATTTCTAATCAACTGACTCATAGATCTCCCAGATATAGCCTTACAACCCCTAACATGAATGCCACAGCAGAACGATAGAATTTGGCCCACCTGCTATTCCAAACCTAAGAGATTAAGTTCGCCAGTGAAAGACTAGTTTTCTTTCATTCTCAGTTTTGTTGACTACCCACCATTGATACTTGGGAAGAGCATGCCGATCCTGAGGTTGTCCAAAATTTGGAATAATTTAGGAAGCTAAAAGGCTCAGTCTGCCATTATAATTAGCCCACATCTTTATTTCATAAATCCGAAACAACAAGCGTGTGTCTCTTTGTTGGAACAGTTCAGATACTAATTTCAGCTTGGGGGATGCATCTACCCTCAGTAACACTCCTGAGCTTCTTTTTTTTTTTTAATTTTTTTTTTAAAGATTTTATTTATTTATTTGACAGAGATAGAGACAGCCAGCGAGAGAGGGAACACAAGCAGGGGGAGTGGGAGAGGAAGAAGCAGGCTCATAGCGGAGGAGCCTGATGTGGGGCTCGATCCCAGAACTCCGGGATCACGCCCTGAGCCGAAGGCAGATGCTTAACCACTGTGCCACCCAGGCGCCCCCACTCCTGAGCTTCTGCATTCATTCTGCAAAAATCATTTGAGAACCTCTGATGGTCCAGGCATGAACAGAGGTGATAGGGATACAGGAGCAAAAAGACAGATATACTCCCTGCTCTATACATACCCTTCTCTCAAGGACTGCCGCGAATTAATCTCCCATTATTAATCTTAGTTTGCCTGACTAAACATTTTGTACTGAATGACACCCTGATTCTTTAGATCGCTTTTCTAGGTCTCATATTTCTGAATTCAATACTTTTCTAAATATGCTATGAATAGATATGGCTCTTTAAAAGAAGTAGATTGTCTCCTACTTCTGTCTATAATATACTTATTCCTTTTTTTAAATGTCTCTCGACATATTAGATCATCTTTATTGCTTCCTGAGCCATTTAGTCTCAAAAACTAAACTTTTAATGGCAAATATGTCTTGTTTGCACATTGGTAAGAAAATGTCTCCTTATAGTCAGTAAAGGATAGGTTTTATTAAAGCTTTTAACTTTGCTTAGCTGCCTGATAATAATGCCTTACTTTTATATAGCACTTTAGAAATAACTGTTACATATATGACTTAATATAACTCTCACAAAAGCCCTGCACAATAGGCTAGATCATTCCCATTACACAAACAAACAAAGTGGGGTCATTTGTCCTGAGGTCCCATCACAGGAATTAGAATTAAAATCACTTTTTTAACCCAGGCGCTGCAAGCCCACCACTGAACCCTACATTTTCCTCTTTGTATACATAGTCCGATCTCATCCATTTGAGAGAAATATTTATTGGGAGGGAAAAAGGATTCTTTTTTCCTTTATACAAATTTAGATGAGGTTGGATTCTGCTGATGGCTGTAGCCTCAAAGGCCTTCCTATCTATAAGATCAGTCCAAATGCTCTGTGAAGGAAAAAAAAAAGCCTGAAAAGCAAAACTTGTGCCTATTTACCCCAATTTATCCAACTGATTTCAATTGTAAAATTAGAACAGTATTCCCAAAGAAAAGTATTCCCAAGAAATAGAAAATTCCACTCAAGACAGCAAGAGATGTAGGTGCTTATGTGATAATAATCTTGACAACATCTGACATTTCGGACATCAAATTGTGCTAAGCCCTCTGTAGGGTAGCAATACCCTATAACAGGACAGGGAGAAGGCAAGGAATGAGGACTTCCTGTTGCTCCTTAAGCAATTCATGTTCCATAACTGAAGCAGGACCTGAGGAGGAAGGAGGGGAACTTCTGGCCACTGGCACTCATTAAATCCTGGTACCCTCCTCAGCAACGTGGTGTTTGTGATATCCCCAGAAAATCCAGCTGCCCAGTAAAGTGGTGTTTATGTGGCAGAGCAGAAGCTACAAATCTTTGCTTGTAAACTACAAGTTATGTATGTTCCATATTTTTCTATAACGGAGCTTAATTTCTGTTTTGAACCTTGATTCCTGCGAGCAACAGAAAGTCAACCTTAGTCATTTGAGGTTTCTTTCCACAAGCCCTCCTGCCTGATATTACAGCTAATTCTAAGAGGCTGAGGTGACATAAAGAGTTGGGGTAGCAGGAATAGGAGGCAGTCAGAGCTTAAAGCCAAGTTGCTCAGGGAGCTGGGGAGAGTGGATGGAATCCAGAAAAAAACAGGGGAATTCTCTT
The DNA here is from genome assembly GCF_024610735.1 of Ursus americanus. Lineage (NCBI taxonomy): Eukaryota > Metazoa > Chordata > Mammalia > Carnivora > Ursidae > Ursus > Ursus americanus. Next base: position 41,086,384 of record NC_142141.1, on the reverse strand, counting down.
AGCCCTCCCAGTTGGTCCTCCCACCCATCACAAAATGGGGAAGCTGAAGTTTATGGATCAGAAATGTTTCTTTGTTATTGTCATTATTTCTCATTCTCAGAAGGTCAGTATCAAAAGCTTAAGAAAGACACCTGATTCTCTCCTGACTTATGGCTGCAGCAGAGATTCAGAAAGAGCTGAACGTTACCTCAGAATGTCACTATTTCAAATTTAATGCGTGTTTATAACACTGTTTTCTTTGGCTTTACTGTCTCAAGCATTACAAAAAGTAGTCACTGATACTATTAAACTACATTAAATAATATGTTAAGACTGAGCCAGTCTTCAGTGATTTCTGAATATCTACATGATGAGAACTTTCCTACCTACTTTATATGTAAAATGTTTTTTCTTTATCATAAATCAAGAAGATCATGACAAAGTGTTTTTTGATTTGTGAAACAATTACATGAAAAATCTCGCAAAGTTACAAAAATTAAACCACTGTTGAATATATATTTAACAAATAATTTATATTGAAAACTATAAACGTGTTAAATCCAGACTGTTTGGTTCCCTTTGGATCCAAAGAAATATATCTACCTTAAAAGAATTTGACAAAATGACATCAAAATTCAAATGATAGCTCTCGGGTGAGAAAGGTTGAGCGGCTGATTGATTCTTGCATTAAGACTTGAGCTGGGCCTCCAAAGGAGTACGGGAACCTACAGCAAAGTCATGGGCTGCTTCTCTAAAATGCAAATTCCCCTTCCCACTCCAGGAACAATGAGGGCTATTTTATGTACTCCCCTGGCCGCAGGCCATCCCAAACTTTGGAGGCTCCATCTTCATTATAGGAAACATATTATAATGTACCCACATTTTATGGGGTAAAAGGAATCCAATTTCAGTTTACTAGTTTACAAAATATTGTTATATACACCATTAGACTTTTATTGTTTGGGGGGGTTGTTTTTTTGTTTGAAATTTTCTTCTGTATTTTGAAGTCTCCCTTTTTAAAATTTGCGTTTTTGGGGGCTATAGCTCATCTGAGATCAAATAGGTCCTCTGTGTATTGTGCCTAATGTATTCAAAGACATCCTAAAGTGGAGATGGGATTTGGGAATCAGCATTTACAGCAAGTTCCCCAGCGATTTTTATACACACCCAAATTCGAGACAGACGTGAAGCTACCGCAGTAACAAAGGCAAAGGCAAACTCAAGGAACTGGAGGTAGATCAGTTTGACTAGCACAGAAGGCTCTGGAAGGGATGAAGAGAGATGTAAGTTCTAATATTCTTGCACATCCCTTTCAATTTTCCTTTACCTACTGGATGTCAAGCGTGTACTTGTCTAGCAAATGATAAAGGAATTAACACAGGTGCCCTCCCCAGAAAAGTTTGCAAGTTTCCAGTTAAAATACCAGAAGTGGTTCATATATACCTATTTAAAACCTCAGGTGACCCTCTCTACTCCCCCCACCTTTTTTTCCAGAACTTTTCTGGCTACTTTCCCTGCATATGTCAGTCAATAAGTAAATAACTGAAATCCCTCTAGAGTTGATTCACCAGTCTTCCCAAGCATTTGCTTCTATTTCTCTCTTCTTAAAGTCAGCTGTTATTCTATGAGCCTCAGCTGGGGAGCACCTCCTCTCCCAGGGCCCAATCAGAGTTCCACTTCAATTAGCTTAATTGGAAGAAGATACAACCAAATTTCCAATTAAAGTTCTAAAGGAGCTATTAGAACAGCTATTTTTGTCTTTTCAGAGAAAGCTCTCCTAATAGTCATTTTTTAAAAGGTAAAAATCCTTAAAGGAGAAAAGGTGAGCATAATCAGATCAATTACCACCGCTAATCATTTCTGGAAGTAAAGTTGGGTCTTTTCACTTAGGCAATTTGGAAATAAGCCACCTGTTCATTCTTTTATTAATTTTAATTATTATTAAATTAATTTATGTATGTTGTCCAAAATGCCAAACAGTTCTAGAAAGGTTACAGCATAAACTTACCACTCGATCCCATTCCCTTACCCAGAGGTAATCCCCTTCAACTTTCTCAGATAGTTCTTCTAGTATTTACTCCCTCATTTCTAAATAATGCTCACATTAAGTTAAATCATAAGAAATGGTCATTTTTGTGGGTAAAAAGTGGTAATAACAACCTCAGAGGGTTCAAACTAATGCTACTATTTCTTGGGTTTACAGTTTTGAACATTGTCTACTGACTCCCTGCTATGGAGAATAAAAATTTAGATTTACAACAGCCTGTGTGTGTAGACGTACACATGCTCACACACTTATGCTCACTTCTTCCCCGTCCTTCCAATATAGTTACAGTACAATTAGCAATTAAGAGTGTACATTTACCCCACGTAAATATTGCTCACAGATGAGCCTATACTGTACTATAACTTAACTTTCTTTCTCATTCAATTTTTTCCTGAAATTCATAATTCCCTCTTTTTTTAAAAACTTGCTTGATGTTCTACATACTTGTCATAATTCAGTCACAAATTTCCTGACATGATTCTAAAATTCCTCTCAACCCTGTAATCTCCAGTACTTTTCTGTTGCTTGCAATATCACTCCAGAAATTCTCCATCTCTCCGATGTCATGAATAATTTCTTAAAACACTTTCTTCTGCTGTCTGCTGCTTATCTCTATTTTTCTGAATTTCATTTCAATGTTTGCTTTGATCTTTTCTTCCACATTAAAAGTCTTCCTCAAATGTCTAGTGATTGTTAGCTGTCTGTTCATACTTAATGGGGAGGTCCTGAAAAGCTAATTAGAAGCTCTGTGTGTCGGCTGGTAGGCCTTACCACAGGGTCATTGAAGGACACTGATGGTTTCACCAGAGCACCCAGATGTCAGCGTTTGTAAATCTTTTGTCTTGGATCAGTTTCCACGGAAAGGATACTCGATCTCCTCCCTGGAGGTCCAATCCTGGCTGCCACTATTCAGAGAGATTTACATGGGGAAGGAATTGGGAGGATCAAAATGTTTATAATCTAGATTTTCACTTAATCCATCTTGAGGGACAGTTCTTCCCCCAGCTCTCAACTGGTTGTCGCTGTTCCTGAGTGCATAATCTCTTTGATTCATCTTTTCTAGAGAGTAAATTTCCTGCTGCCTTCTTCTGGGATGGGGAAAAAATAGTGAAGAAAAGTCACCTGGATATGCAGGGTAGGAAGAGGATCTGGGGTCCACCTGCTCCCGATCCAGATTTACAGTCAGTCTGTTTTCAGCCACACCCACACCCTGGCAATCAGAGGTCCCCAGCACCTCTGATTCCTGACCTTCCTGAGGTCATTATGAATCAGCTTGCTTCTTATCGGATTTCCACCCTGTGCTAGAAATTAGGCTTCAATTTCTCTCCATTCTGCCAGGTAAGTTGCCACTCATTTATCTTCCTTTCATCTTTTTGAAGGTTTTTTTTTAGTGTTTTTCCTATATTCATTCAATCAGTGAATATGAATAAATATTTATAGTGATAAATATTTGGGACCACAACTTTGAACATGAACAATTTGGGGTTTATAGTATAGCAGAAAAGGGATAAATAAGCAGTTGTAATAAAATGCAATGATACAAGTATGGAGGGGTAGGGATACTATAAGCCATGGCTTCTGAGAGGAATGAAAGATGATGCTAAACAGGGAAAAAGAGTCAGTTATGAGATGAAACAAAGAACAACCACACAAAATGGACAGCGCATGAGAGGACTCAAAATGGACAGAGGCCATGGTACATTTAGGTAACTTTTAAATGTTGGTATGGTTGGAGCTCCATGCGAAGGAGAAGCACACTGAGACAAGAAAGGCAAGGAGAGCGGAGGCCAGGTCATGAAGAGCAGAACAAGACATTGTGAAGAGTTTGGACTTTATTCTGTAATGGAAGCCATGATAAGACTTAGAAAAGGGGAGCGATAAGCTTTTCTTTTGAAAGCTACCTCCAGCTCTAGTGTGGAGAAAGCCTTGAAAGGCAGCTGGAGCTACGAGCAAGCAGACACAATAGAAGATTAGTGTGGTCCTTCCGACAGGAGGTGGAAACAGCTGGTGTTGGCACTGGGGTAATAGTGATTTTATGTTTACATCCATGGACTCTTGAGAGATTTAGAATGATTTTGCTGCCTGACTGGATTGCGGGCCATCCCTGCATGTTTCCAGACTGTGCATGTATGTGGCTTGTGATACCATCAGTGACAAGGTCCCATAAAAGAAAAGGATTTGAAGGAAGACAATCTGTTCAATATAAGCATGCTAAGTTTCAGGTATTCATGTGACATTCGAGAGAAGTCAAGCAGCAGTTGAATATATAAATCTGAAGTTTAAGAAAAGCAATTTGAGATACGGATGTCGCTTTGAGAGCCAGCTGTATATAGGTAAAAATTTCAAGGTAGAAGTGGATGAGATTGTGCAGGAAAAGTCTGCTGACTGTGAAGGAAAGACAGACAAGACAAAATCTATCAGAACACCAGCAATTAAGGGATAAACAAAAATAAAAGAACCTGCTATGTAGGCTGAAAATTTTTTCTCAAGTAGTAGGAGAAAATTAGGGGAGTTGGTATATCCAATTTAGGGAAGGATTATAATAAAATGTTATATATATATATATATATATATATAAAATGTTACCCAGGGATTAATAGGAGAAAATTAGGGGAGTTGGTATATCCAATTTAGGGAAGGATTATAATAAAATGTTATATATATATATATATATATATATATATATATATATATATATATATATATATAAATAAAATGTTACCCAGGGATTAACTAGATAAGAACTGACAAGTTTCCAATGGACATAGAGAAAAAGAAGGAGTAGATGATCTTGGATACAGCAGTTGCAGTGGAGATGGGACATTAGCCAGGTTGTTGGGTAAGGCTGTGAAGTCCCAAACTTTACCAACTCACTCCAGAAATTAAGAAGTAATGAGAGAGTATAATGGTAAGGATGTGAGGTACCGGTAAGATGACAGATTTGGGGGCAGGAGCTTCTAGAGTTTCTGCAGAGAATAGGGGAAAGAGATGACTAAAAAGAGAAAGCTTTCCAGGTAGCATTAAGGACCAAGTTGTTCAAGATCATGATTTTGTAGTTGCTCCAGTCTCTAGCCTGATGCGATTAAAATTTGAACCATCTCCTTTTTTCCAAAAGCCTAAAAGATGTGATATAAAGCCATTCACCTTTCCATCAAACTTGTAAGCTACATAGAAAATTTAGGGAAATAGTAATACTGTATTTTACAGAACAATTCAGTGACATATTCAACAGTGTTAAAATTTCAGTCTCTTGACAATCTACTTCAGACTTTGGAAGACCATGTTTTTTCAGAGAAAAAACCTTTAAATGATTCTCTTAAACAATCTTTTTGATTATTCTTGCTCCCTTAGTTTCAAAGGCTATTCAATAGGTCCTTAGAGAATGAGCAGCTTCCTATAAATGGCAAAATCCCCCTTCTAATCTTGGGATCCCAATGTTGCACCACACTGACAGCTTTTGTTTTAAATCTGTATGATTATCTCGGAAGACAGATGACCTCTATAATCAAGTAAGGCTTATCTCATTTCACTTGGAAATTTTTTAAAGCATTGGTGCTCAGATTATTCTCAATCAAATTTGGTTTAGGTTTACTTCCATCATAAAAGAGACTTTTTAAGATTCTCCTTTGTTGGTGGTGAGTAATATATAATGTATCTTTGGGGGGGCAAGGTTATTAAAGGTATGCCTGGTCATGTTATTACGGTACATAAAGAATAATTTTCAACATCATTTACAATACGTAATCAGTCCTCTTTGTTTCTGCCTCATTGGTAAAGCCCTCTAGGAAATGATATGCACGGTCAATACGATACGTTATATGTCTTTGTTACCACATCAGTGTACCTGCTGCGTTATGTACACAGTAGGCTCCCAATGAATATTTACTGAATACCTGAGTGAGTGAATTTTTATATCTTTCAAGAAGAGTTACTCTTTAATATCTATTCTTCAGGAATATCAAGCCGTGTCTAAAAGTAATCAAGTATGACAACTGTAATATTTTCCTAAGCTTTTGTACCTTAAATTTTACATGCTTTCACATTCACTTTCAGATAGCAAGTGCATAAAGCATCTTTTTCATGTTTGCAATGATCCCACATCGTCAAGATTCTCAGAGTTGGGCTATCACACACATTGACCTTGAAATCCCTGGATACAATGTTGGACGGTGACTCAGGAAAAGACATTAGATTTTTTAAAATGTTGAATATTGCAGCTGGTCCTCTTAATAAAGAGAAAAGAGGTTGAATACCTGGGGGACAAGTGTTATACATACACTGAAAGGCAACGCTCATCTCTTCTGAATACATGATAATGGCGAGGAGAATGGTGCTGAGCAAGCAGAATGTTCAGGATATTAGTGTGGACCATGGGAAAATGCTGCACAATCAGTGCTGATGGAAAAAAGTCTCATCTAGCAGCTTTGAAAATACTTTTTTTGAAATTTCAAAAATAGGTTATTTTTTTAAAAGATTTGGGATGAAAATTGTTTCTGAATTTGAGGCCCTTTGTGAAAAGAAAACATTGTTTTCTGAATTTTGCTACTTGTGTCTGTTGGTCTATTGGAGCGTGACAAGGAGCAACAACTGAGGCACTACGCCAGAAAATTCAGGTCAGGAAAAAAGATGTTTTAAATCACTGGTTTAGATAAAAATAATGGTTTTCCAAAGGAGCATTAATGAAATGGATAACTTTTTACATGCAAAAGTACTTTGTTCTAAGTTTACTCTCAACATTCCAAACATCCAAGACATTTAATGTGGGTTTTGCTTTCAGCAAACTCTCCTACTAACTTCTCTTTGTTTCTGCATCCATTTATTCAATTGTTTCTAAAAGCATTTGTCATGCACCTGCTCCATGCAAAGTTCTTTAGAAAGCCAGGTCAGAAATACAAAGAGAGGATTCTTGTTTATCCTGAAAGAGTTGTTAAATATTTTCATGCTGGGAATGGCTCAGCATTGTTCATTAAAAATGGTTGTATATACTCTCACCAGTTAGAAGAAAAAATTACTTGATACCTCTAGCTATTTTACCTATAATGGATGCTTTTCTAACTAGTCTGTTAGGTGGCTTGAGTTAATAAACTCCCAAGGAGAAATTAATAGGCTATCTTTCCATTTGTAGAATTGGATACATTGAATCATGCTTCTAAGTATTTCAAAGTCTTTTACTTTGCATTATTTTGCTTAGAGGGAGGAAACAAAAAGGTTGACAAAAAGTATTCTTCCCATTTGTAGTAAAATTTTTAAGAGGCTAATAGTCCAAACCACTAGTGTCCCTCATTCCTCTCACAGAATTAGAGGAAAAATTATGACAAAAAAATAAATATTTAAGCATTTCTTATTGGTGTAAAGTAGCATTTGATGTAACTAAATATCATTTGGGAGTACAATCATTTGATATGTATTTTTTATTGCTAACTTTTTCTATATTTTCTTTGGAGGAAAGCTTTGTATTTTTTTTTTAGATACTTTTCAAATTTGGGAGGAAAACAGTACACCGTGTGTTAATAGAGCAGTGTTTTTATTATAACTTTCATAGTATTCATTTGATTAAACAAAATTATGTTACCAACAAATCTGCATCAAATATTTTTCTCAAGTATCAAAATAACTTGTAATTAAGGAGCATACTTAATTATCAGAGTTCATCATCCTTTGAGAATGCATGTTATATCTGTAAAACCTATGATAATAAAACATGAACAAAAATACATGATATAAAACCCTGCATTTTTAAAATTGGTTTGAAATTTTTTTGAATTGTCTATTGTGAATTAGATACTCACTAGAAATAGAAAAAAAATGAATGACTTTAAAATGCTAATAAGCCGGCTGGATAAACAAACAGGCAAACCAATGAAGACAGGGCAGTGTTCTTGTGGACACCTGTTGAGATGCGTGCCCAGCCTTGATTGGCTGAGGACTGACAATCCTACCCCAGCACGGCTGGGGTCTGCTGGCCACAGTTGGTTAGACATTTGCTTTTGGTAGCTCCAGCTTTGTTTCTGTTACTTACAAAGTTACACAGTTTTGTTTTTATTATTTTGCATAGAGTGAGGAAAGTAAAAGTGTTGCTTTTGTTTCTGTTAACCAAACAAAATGTTACTAAGAAAACTGATAAAAATGGTGGTTTGTGGTGCAAACTGTAGGTAATGGTCAGATCACAGAGCACTCTGCTCAAACAGCAATATACTGAGAGCAGAGGGAAGTCCGTCCTCTCTTGCCACCTGCAACATGGCTGAAGAGTAGAAGCTGGCTAGGGCAGATCACGTCCAAAGCACCACAGGTGGGACAAAGACCGCAAACTACCAACTACCAAAGCAATAAGAGCTCCACAAGGGGGCCTGCCTACTCCCCAGTGTTCCCTCGGCATGAAGGAAACCAGCCAAGACCTTCACATCACACCCCTTTTCATTCCGCTCTTTAGCCACTTACACAGGTGGAAGGCTACCCCTTCAGGCTAAAGAACCAGCCTCGAGTGAAAACACAAGGGATGGCCGCAGCAGCCGACCATCCTGTCTTATGCTAAGTACACTGCTCCATGGTGCTCGTGAGGACCTTCTTCAAGGGAAGGTGACTCGTTTTGCCTACCACAGCAGGCCATGCCTTGGTGGGCCTGAATTACCAGTCCTCTCCATTCCCTTATAACCCACACAAACCCGTTCAAGGCCATTTCAGCGGCACCTAATACATCAGAACCATCATCCCTTTGTGGTAACCTTTCCCGACTCTCTCTAGACTCAAACTAGCATTATGCGAAAAGCCTTGTTCTTCCCTATCATTAGACATTCATCAGGTAAAGCCTGTAAACCCCAATGTCTACAAAATCAAATTTCAGTGAGAAGAGGTAGAGGAGTGATTAGGCCATCTTTCCCAACACCTCTGTGTTGTGTCCACAAATATCCCCATCTCTGCTCCAAAGCTGGTCATCCCCTAAGACGACAACAGAGGTCGAGTTATGCTCTCAGACCGGGACTAGACCCTGTCAGATACACATCTGCGTGACCCTGGTCTGAATCTAGGGTCTCTCTGCCTGTTGTGAAAGTGGTTGTCAGAATCTGTGTGTGAGGAAGGGCAGAAAGCCCCTGTGAAGGCATCGAACTATCTAATGAAGAAGACTCTGTGAAAGGAGTGTCCATATCTAACTCATAAAACACTTTCTGGAAGGGATGATGTTTGAATTGAGTTTTAAGGATGAATAGCAATTTTCCAGAAAGAATTGGCAGTAGTCTTCCAAGCATGGAGGGTGCAAAAATATGCCTCACTGTAGCGAAGGTGAGTAATTTAGTATGACTACAGCCAATGATAAGTGTGGGAGAAATTCAAGCTGGTAATACTGTGCCAAGGAGTTTGAATTTTCATCTGGAAGCTATAAGAGGTCCTTAATGGAGTTGAAGTAGAAAAGTTATGTAGTCAAATTAGGGATTCGAAAAACCTCAAAATAAGAGCAAGGTAGAGAATTGAGTACAGCCCGGAGTTAGGAGGTTACTATACTAATTTAGTCAAGAAGTAATGAAGGCTAAGAGAATAGATCATAAAAGTTCTCACCACAAGAAAAAAAGAAGTGTAACTATGTGTGGGGATGGATGTTAATCAGACTTATTGTGGTGATCATTTGCCAATATATATAAATACCAAATCACTATGTTGCATGCCTGAAACTAATATAATGTAATATGTCAATTACATCTCAATAAAAAAATAAAATTTAAAAATAAAATTTAAAAAAATTTAAAATTTAAAAAGTTCACTCTCAGTGAGAATGAAAACTGGAGGAAATATTTTGGATGTACACGTGACAGAACCTGTTGCCTAAGAGTGAGGAACAGGAAGAAGTGGGGGCTCAGACGACTACCAGCTTTTTCTGGTCTGGCGACCATGAGGACAATGGTCAGGAAGGGAGGAAGAGAGTTATATCCTGGTTTAGTCACTCTTTGCAAAAGCACTGCAGTATTCCTTTACCTCTTCCCATACAGAATTTATCATCATATTTTTCTCTGAAACATATTAAGCTAGTGAATGATGTTTATATATTAGTTTTCCATTGCTGTGTAAAAATTATTACAGGCTAGGTGACTTGAAACACCACTTATTACCTCAGGGTTTTGTAAAGTCAGAGTCTGGCATGGCGAGGGCACCCGGGTGGCTCAGTCGGTTAGGTGTCTGCCTTCGGCTCAGGTCCTGTTCCCAGGGTCCTGGGATCAGGCAGCGTCATCTGTCATCCCAGCTCCCTGCTCAGCAGGGTGTCTGCTTGTTCCTCTGCCTCTGCCCCTCCCCCAACTTGTGCATGCTCTCTCTCTCTTTCACGCTCTCTCACATAAATAAATAAAATCTTTATTTATTTTATATATATATATAAAATATATAAAAATATATAAAATATATATATAAAAGAAGTCTGGCATGGCATGGTTCTCGGCTCAGGGTCTCACAAGGCTGAAATCAGGTGTCAGTTGGGCTGGGCTCTTATATGGAAGCTCTGGGGAAGAATGTGCTTCCAAGTTCATTCAGGTTACTGGCAGAATCCAGTTCCTGTGTGGGGACTTGACATTTATTTTTATTCTCCTCAACTAATGTTGAGCCACTGATGGGAGCTGACTCCATGCACACCATAGAAATGCAGCAGGGTATGAGGGTTAAAAGTACAGGCTCTATAACCTAGGAGTAAAATTGAAACAGTACAAGTACCCTCATAAGTTTACTGAGGATTACCTGAGTTGGTATATGAAAACCATTTCAAGCAGTGCCTATCACATAGTAAGCACTCAATAAATATTGGCCATTGTTATTGTTGGTATTGTTATTTGTGGTACTATCATTCCCATTATATGCCTCCAGGACGATTCCTGGCAAGTTAATGGATTTTTTTTCCTTTCCTGCCAATCCCATCTGGTGTGCAGTGCCTCCGTGTGGGATGTGGAATTGATGGTTTCAAGTAAGGGATAACTGGTGATCGCTTCAAGGCTATGGCTCCTGCTATCAGAACACTCCACAGAGTGTGCATAGACTGTCAAGTGTGCATTCACTTCTGGCATCCTCCTGGAATTGGGGCCAAATGGCCCTATATTTAGAAGCAATTCTTCATACTTTGGGGTTTTGTCTGTCTCCTGGTTTCATTAAAGTTGGGACTCTTTTGTTAGAATTTGTGTTGCTTTCAGTTGATATTAGAGAGTGGAGCTTAATACAATTATCTTCATGCTGCCATCTCCAAGCCGCTCTTAATATTTTTAAATCCAGAAATATTTTTAAATAAGTGAGAGAATGGTGTACCCCTCTCTTTCTCCACTGAAGCTTAAATATGGAGACATTATAAGAAGGATTTAAGAGTTAATTCAGTGTTCATAAAAGGACAGTTTATACCTTAAAATCAGTTCCTAGGGGAGATTATTAAATCTTATTCCAATTTTGTACTTGTGACTAAATTTTTTTTATTTAGAAAATGGTTTTGCATTAGAAACAGGAATGTATTTATAATATAAAATCTTGGTAAATACATTTCATGTGATTTAATTCTGTGAAATTTCGACTGACTATAAATAGATATATTTTTTATATTTCTAAATAAGTATCTATGTATGTGTCTGTGTATATATATGTGCACATGTATATGTATGTATGAATGTGGATATTCAAAAGATATATTCCAAATTATATGAATCTTGTTTCAATCCATTTTGCCGAGCACAGAGATTGAATTTTATGGATTTTACTTTCCTTTGGGGTCTGTATCCTACTCATTATGTTAATTAAACCAGTTAATGGTTATTTGTTATTGTCATGATGATGATGATGATGATGATGATCTCATATTTATAGTGTGCTAGGCACTATGTTTGTAAATTATTTCATTTTCTTTTCAAACAACCACATGAGGAAGGAGCAATTGTTATGCCTACCTCACAGATAGGGAAACTGAGGCTTAGGGGGTGAAGTCGCATGCCCAGCATCATCCAACCAGTAAGTAACAGATTTACCAAGCCACACTGGCTCACAATCCACTTTCCTAAATAATTAATGCACTAACCTACCTCCCCCTTTCTCCAGTGCTGCCTGATTAGTAATATGAACATCACAATACTCATTTTATGAGGGAGAAAAAGTAAATTTCAATTCAGTAATTTCCTCAAGGTCATCTAATTCAAAAGGAAGAGAGAAAAAAGGTGATCTTTTCACGACAGCCCTTAAAAATTAGAAATTTGAGGTTATGTGTCCCAGAATACAGAGAAACTTTTAATTGATATTTTTAAATTCATGTATAATATTTTATTTTTTATTCTTTTTAAAGATTTTATTTATTTGACACAGAGACAGAGAAAGCACAAGCAGGGGGAGGAGCAGAGGGAGAAACGGACTCCCCACTGGGCAGGGAGCCCTACACGGGGTTCCATCCCAGGACACTGAGATCATGACCTTAGCCAAAGGCAGATGCTTAACCAACTAAGCCACCCAGGCGCTCCAAATTCATGTAAAAATTTTTAGACCCATTTTCCCTGTACTAAGGCAGTGGGGGAGGAAAAAACACCCTCAAGAATGTTCTTTTCCATTGGTGACCAAATCTTCCAAAGCATGAATGCGTCTTCAAAACAAACGACCACTTGGCTATTAAATGCAGGAAGAAAGAAATTGCTCTGAACAATGGTGCATATAAACTGAATTTCTGAGGTATAATAAATATGATTCTCCTTGAAGATGATTTTTTAAAAATTCAGGTTGCTGAAGTCAAAAGAGACAAATATAGCTCTTTGCTTCTATGTGCCGAGGTTAATCATAAAACGCATCTTTGTTTTAAGATCCCATGAATGTCAGAATAGGAAACCATGCAGTGTCAGTTCATAAATGGACCATTCTGTTTGAAACTTTGACAAATGACTCCCTGGCTTTGCTTCTCTTTGCTGAGGAGGGAAGTAGTGGCCTTCTGGGGCAGCTTCTTAAAGATATTTCTATGAGATTTATGTGGCACAAAGCGCTCTCAAAGACAAATCAATATATCCAAGTTGAGCATTCTAATATAATCACACTGATCAAAAAAAGCGCTTCCTCGCCACAGATCTGTCATTTCTTCCTTTCATTGTGCGAAGATGCCTAAAGGTTTTATGTCCCTGAAACAAAGCTCTGAATGACCGTCTTCAGTCACATAGGATATCAACAGAATTCCATAAAATCAGCCATCACTCTAGATGCATAATTTCCCTTGGGAAAACCATTTAAGCTCAAACTTGGTGAGAGAAATATCAAAGAACAAAATTAATGGAGAAACATAGTCTTGGATTACAGCCTTATAATTACTTGTGAACCTAAATACACACACAACATTGACCTTGGGAATATTGGCAAATTGTCAATTCCATAGGGTTGTACAAACAATGATCTCATTGCTCCACACTCTTTCTGAGGGAAGACTTACAGATGCCTTGGTTCTTACCAGGTCTTGTCTTAAACCAGTTCTGGGTGAAACACAACCTAGCAACCCTCCCCCTACTGGGAACCAGCTGTTGAGCATCACTGCCCTGCTTTTTCTTTAATGAAACTAAACAGTGCCCTGATTAAAATTTTCTTAGTTCTTAGTACTGAAATGAATGGAGTGAGGGAAAAATAGAAAGAATCTGTCTCAAAATTGTGTATGAGACTGTATTTAAGAAAGAAGACAAGAAAAGGGCAGTTGATAGAGTTTTAGAGGGTCAACAAGTACCATCTCTCTCTGTTTCTGGCTGAATTGTAACCCCCTTATGCCTAAAATTCTTATGTTGAAGCCCTAACCCCCAGTACCTCAGTATGTGACTTTATTTGGAGATAGGGCCTTTAAAGGGGTATTTAAATTAAAATTAGGTCATTAGAGTGGGCCCTAATCCAATATGACTGTTTTCATATAAGAAGAGGAAATTTAGACACAGCAACTACAGAGGGAAGACCAGGAGAAGACAGAGAGAAAACAGCCATCTACAAGCTAAGGAGAAAGGCCTCAACCTGCCAACAACTTGATCTTGAACTTCCAGCCTCCAGAAATGTGAGAAAGTAAATTTCTGTTGTTGAAGACACCCAGTCTGTGATACTTTGTTAGAATAGCCCTAGCAAGCTAAGACATTCTGCTCCAGAGCTCTGAACCAACGTATCAACAAGAGACGGGAAACAGAGATGGGATGAAAGTTATATTACTGATAAAACTGATTTAAGAATGTGGCTTTGGATCGGTAGTCAAGAGAGCCTGCATTGAAACCAAACATATCAGATGCAGGAGCTGACAAAGCACCGTCTGGATGGGCAGACAGACCTGAAAGAAAGAGGACACAGAACCAGTTAGGCAGAAGGAGGATGCCCTGTGACGGAGTAAGGTATTGGAGAGAGGTTGGGGGTGTTCCTTTTTCCTCTGGATGGGGCAGTGCAACTCCCTCCTCTCTATGGAAATGTGAGAAGTGAAAAATAAGTGTCTCCATACTCCCACTTCAAGCTGATCTCAAGCTTTATTTCGTCTGTACTTCAAAAAGAAGCGAAGTCATCTCTGGTCATCTTCATTTGGAAATACCATATGCAACTAAAAGGCCACAAAATGAAATCTCACTTTGCCCCCCTTCAATATGCTCATCTTCCTATAGTTTTCTTGAGGAACGACATCATTGTACAACCACAGGCCCAAGGCAGTCACCTGGGTTTATCTCACTATCTCTTTCTTTCTGTCTACCTGTAGTCTTGTGGATTCCTCTTCTTAAACAGCGCTTAAATCTGTTTCCCCCGCTCCAACCTCATAGTCAATGTTTTGGTACATCTCATCACCTTCCCTCTGGATTGATGCCCAATCTCCTTTTTTTTTTTTTAAGATTCATGTATTTATTAGAGAGAGCACGAATCAGGGCAGGGGCAGAGGGAGAGGTGGAGAAAAAGAGAAGCAGACTCCCCACCAAGGGTGGAGCCCAAAGGCGGGCTCGATCTCACCACCCTAAGATCATGACCTGAGCCGAAATCAGGAGTCAGACGCTTAACCAGCTGAGACACCCAGATGCCCCCCAGTGTAATCTCCTTAACTGGCCTCTCCACCATGTGCCATTCTCCTACATTGTCACCAGAGTGAACCTTCTAAAACCCCAATCTCACCACAACAGGTCATAAATTCAAATCTTTCAAGCTCCTTATGCAGTCACTAGGAAATCTGCCTGATCTGGTTTCCTCTACATCTCTATCAAGCCAGAGCCAGAGGCAGTCAGAATCCAGAGCCCATCATGAATCGGGGACACCAGGCTTTGATGATGAAGAAAGGGAAGACAAGTTTTGCACATAGTCACAAGAGAGTCCCACTGTTAGTGAGAACAAAACCCCAGGCCTGCCTCTGCCCCTCTCACCCATTCCTCCCAGGGGAAGAAGAAGGACCTACTGTTGAATAAAAGAAATGGGCCAGTATGTCTCTCTCTTCCCCCTGGGACCTGGGGTAAGTCTTTATCCAGAGGCTCCGTCCCTGAGGGAGAAAACGTGCATCCCAAGCACTGACAGGTAAGTCAGTCAGTTTTAATTCTCACGGGCAACATAAGCAAGTCCATTTGACCCTCACACTGAGCTTCATTCCCATACAGTTTTCTCAGCACTGGAGATAATATTTTGATCTCCATCTACTGAGTCTAGACTTGCAAATCTGAACATTCTTAGGGAAAAAATGGATGTCATTCTAACCCACTCAAACCCCAACACTTCTGAAGACTTGTGATTCTGCCCCTGGGTTATGGCTCTGTGATGTTAAGAGCTAATGAATCGACACAGTAAAAAAGGTCAGAGTTAACTACTTTTGCTCATAAAAGAGGTAAATTGTAGCAGAGGGGACCTTTGCTTTTCAAGCAATTAAGGATCTGCTGGGGGCGGGGCAGCAGGCAGTCTTGTGGCTCCCTCCTTGGGGAGCTTGGTGCTCAGCAAAACGTTTCGTGGTTTTGAGTCTCCATTTTCAGAAACAATACCACTGTCTTGCTATCACGGTGACATCAGAGCTCTGTGTCACTACTAGTCCTCCTCCTTTAGCCCTTTACAACTCATTCATTAGCAAGTCATGAAGAGCCCACCATCTTGAGTCTCTCAGGCCCACCATCTCCTCCCATTCCTTAGATACCACCCTACTTCATTTTCATCAGAATACTACAAGAGCCTCCAAACGCTCTCCATGAATTGTGTCTCTCTCTGCTGCAGTTCATCCAATTCACTCCTGGCAGATTAATATTTCCAGCAGGCATATTTGGTTCTATCTTTCCCCTATTCAAAACCAGTCAATGGCTCCCCTTTGGTTTCTAAATTAAATAGGACTCCTCCTGCTGGAATTCAAGGGAAGTCCTACACAATAAGGCTCCAGCTTCCCTTTTCAGCTGTCTTTCCATGTTTTGTATGTAGTCACGCTGCATTAATTAGTGTCACCATAACACAACCCTACAGTTTTCTGCCTCCTTCCTTTTGCTGCTGTGTTCCTACTTCAAAGGATGTCTTTTTTCCCCTCTCTGAGATGGACCTTTGAGGATAAGTAGGAATCAATAGGCAAACCACAACTATTTAATGAAATCTTTTCTTATCTCCCCAGCCTGACAAAAGATTGAGCCTTTCTCTTTTTGATACCATAGCATCATAGCACTTTGTGCTGATCTAACTGCATTTTGTTTACTCTACCCTGTGGACTTTTCCCTCCAACAGCCCCCACATTTTTCCTTGGACAATTACTCCTGTTCAATTCTCAGCCATGTGACTTGGGTGGAATTTACTCCTCTTTTGTTGTCAAGTGGAACATAAACGATCCACTAGTCCCACCCTGCCCCCCATCCCCGAGTCTTCCTATTTTGTTTAGAAAAAAAGATATGATCCCGTTAAGGGCCACAAGGCATAAGAGCTATTTGCTGGGGCTTTGAGAACAGAAGTCTCCCTTATCTTCCAAAGGAACTCCAAGAAGACATATTCTCTCTTTTCTCAGATGGTGTGCTGAGGGTGTGAGGTCTAGAATTGTAGAAGTCATTTTGCTAACATGAGGGGAGCCAGCCTGAAGATAAATCTGGCACAAAGAGGAGGGACAACTAAAAGAATCATGAAGAAAATGTGATATTTTGAAACTCTGGGAAGACAGTGCTTGGAGCCAGGCCTAATTTTATACTTTTCAGTTAAGTCAATAAATTTCTAAATTTGTTTAAGCCTATCTGAGTTTGGTTTTCTGACTCCAGCAATAAATTCTTCTCCCTCATACTAGACATATGGTATCTTCTTCTCGGGCCAGGTTTAAAGTTGCAGCAGTGGATCTCATATCATAGTACCTCACATAGCAGCTTTTTAACAGACATCTTTTAATGAGATCGATTTGTGCAATGGGAAAAAAATGTTCCCATGAATTTCCTGAGACAGAATTTTGAAAGAGAAAATAGCACAAATATTCACTAAAGGTTTGCTGAACGAGATTGGATACGCTGATACTCATCAAGACTACGTTGTATCAAGCCCAGAAAAAGCTATTGAGAATAGCTTTCAAAATCATTTTTAAAACTTCTGGTTGTTTAGGAAAGTAATCATCCTACCTGACCCTGTTTGTTCAACTACAAATTTTTTAAATGAAAGATAATCCTCAGACCTAGTGTACAACAGTAACCAATTCTTAAAATCTGACTACTATAGCTGGAAGTTTGTACCCTTTCACCAATATCTCCCTATTTTCCCCACCCTCCAGCCCCTGGCTTTTTCAGCCCCCCGTTTTTCTACTCTCTGTTTCTGAGTTTGACTTTTTTTTCTTTTGATTCCACCTATAAGTGATACCGTGCAGTATTTGCCTTTCTCTGGCTTATTTCACTCAGTGCAATGCCCTCAAGGTCCATGTTATTGCAAATGGCAGAATTTCCTCCTTTCTCCTGGCTGAATTGTTTACATATACCACATCTTCTTCTTCCATTCATCCACTGACGGACACTTAGGTTGCTCATTACCTTACAACTTTTAAGGCAAGAAATCTAAAATGGAATAGCAGTACTGTGCTCCTGTTGGAGGCTCTAGGGGAGATTCCGTTCCCCTGCCTTTTCGCCTCTAGAGGCCACTGGTGTGCACCTGGTCTGGTGGTTCCTTCCTTGCATCCCTCTGACCTCTGCTTCCATCATCACACTTCTTCTCCTACCCCGCCCTCCCTCCTGTAGGGACCATCATGATCATAACTGGCCCACCGAGATAATCCAGAGCAATCCTCCCATTTCAAGATCCTTAATGTCATCACATCTGCAAATCTCTTGCCTTGTAAAGCAATATATTCACAGATTTGGGGGATTAGCGTTTAAATATCTTTGGGGGTCTATTATACTGCCCACCACACTCTTTTTTCAGCATAACGACTTTGTATCCCAAAACACACTAAATAAATAAGTGCTAAGAAGTGATATTTTGAAATTATACTTTCAGGCAAAGACACATTCACTAATTTACTTAGGCCAATAGTTTCTGGTTAGAGAATATTATCCGGAACAACTCTGAATTGCACACACATTTGGGTCCTTTACTTTGTGTGCCTACACAGAGCAAGAAAAATGGAAAGGTGGCATGTGCTCATCTTCAGTCTGTCTTATATACTTCCATGCCTTTCAAAGTGCTCTCATGTTTAGCCTTTATTTCTCCCTAAAGATATTCACCTGTACTTAAATTTATTTTTAAATGTGGTTTGAGATCCAGATAACCATGAGCTCTAAAATGGTTGAAAAATTGGTGAAGAAAATAGCGTAGGAAGAAAAAGTGCAATAAACCTCCATTACATTACATTTTGTGTGCAAATTCTATGTATTTTACAATTGTTGTTCATTAACTTTTGAATCTTATTTTCATTATCCAATTGACATATTTCTCTCTCTGATGAAATTGTTTGAGAACCATGGGTGAGGACAGAATTCATTACAACTAATGGAAATATTTTCCATGTAGCAGGTTTTCATGTAATGGCAGGGGGGTTTCAGGAAAGAATCCAAATTGATAGAAGAGGGTTAGGTGTATTTGCCCTTAGTCGACTAGGCAGCCCATTCAGGTGGTTCACCCAGAACAAAAGAACCATCTTGTTCAGAAAGGAGCTTTGACACCTCCACTGAACTAGACAGCTGCTGGTGGTTTTTAAATGACAGGTTTCGAACTCCTACACATCAAGACTTCAAAAATCCTAGGGTTGAATTTCAACCAAAGCACCCTGTTGTAGGTATAAAATATGTGTATGGAGCTTGATTTTGATTAAATCTTTCTGTATTGTCAGCTGTGAATAAGCCCTCTCCTAGGTGGTCAAATGAATGGCCAGAAAGCAAAGGCCAGTTTTCAGGTATTGCATTCTAGCGAAAGCAATCTACCCCAGTGCTTCCAGGATGCTGTTATTGGGAAAGCAAAATTGCACTGTTAGAGGTCAGAAGTTCCCATTCACCTCTCTGTAGCCACATGGATAGAATTTTTCTTTGGTGGGACCATAATATAGCTGTGAACAGCATGATTAT
Source organism: Ursus americanus (assembly GCF_024610735.1). Classification (NCBI taxonomy): domain Eukaryota; kingdom Metazoa; phylum Chordata; class Mammalia; order Carnivora; family Ursidae; genus Ursus; species Ursus americanus. The sequence goes on along the minus strand of NC_142141.1, from coordinate 41,066,908 downwards.
ACCCTTGGTGTCACAAGTTGAAATCAATTTTAAAAAAACAAATCTTGGCTCATTCTCTGATTTTCAAGAGTTTCTGCAAATACTTTCAGGAAATTTGTCAGGCTGAAAATTTTAATTGGTCCCACTAATTGTTGTTACCAGCCATAAATCAACTTGAATTGATTTGGGATCCAAATACATATAACCCTTACTTGCCTCTTCAGATCCTATGAAAATGAACTTGGTAGCATGCTGAAGATGCTACTTTGCATATTGCCTGAAGAAGCAATTAGCGGACGCCATCCATGTCACTAATTCACCTGACCCAGAATGTTTCTCTACTTTTATGGCTCCATCAGCCCAAAAATAATAATGAAGGCTATTCACCAGAGTTATTGGTACAGAAGTTACCCAAACTGAAAAAAAAAAAAAAAAAGGAGTGGTTTTGATGTGATTGTACAGGGGTCATGTGCTGAACAGTACAAGGAATTGCTGGTCTGTTTCCTAGACCCCCATGAAGTCTCAGGCGTTTGTTCTAGGAACTGCATATTTCGGCGTGGGTCAAATGACCACTGATCTCAGTCCTGACCCCGTAGCCCATGTCTGTCAGCCCTCTGTCTGTGTGGGGCCATGGAGGAAGGAGGGAGATCAGAGAGTGTCACAGACTTATTTCTAAGGCCTCTAATTGGGCTCCCAGGATCGGATCTGAAGGCCAAGTGAGAAAAAGATGATTTGTGGGTTAGAGCACAAGCTAAACCCAGTATGAGTGTTTGTGCGTGTGTGGGCAGGTGCATGTACACATATGCGTATATCTATGCCTTAAAAACCGCTCCTAGTACATGTCACACAAGACCATTCAAATTCCACATTTGTTACCTCACAGCTCCAACTGCTAGGACACAACTTTTGATACAATCTCTCTCACAATAACTGTTTTGAAGAGTCTCCCTATCTAAGCTTCACACATATTTGTCCTCTTCTCTTTCTTGACCCACAGTATCCATTTCCTCATGGCCTGTGGTTGCCATATTTACCCATAGAGTCTAGGAATTCTTACAGGGCTCTGCAAAGCCATTTTCTAGTGCATGATATTCCATATTCTTAGAAAACTTAAGGGTACTTTTATCTTTATTTTTTATTTATTTTTTTATTTGAGTAGAGTTGACACACAATGCTACATTAGTTTCAGGTGTGCAGCATAGTGATTCAACTTCGCTGTACGTTATGATAACCTCACCATAAGTGTAGCTACCATCTGTCACCATACAATGCTATTACAATACCATTGACTATATTCCTTATGCTGCTTTTATCTTTTGTATATATATTCTATTAGCATATACCATTACAGCATATAGCAGAAACACACACAGGTTCATGATTATTTTTTATCTAGTTTAATTTATATCAAAGTAACATGAGTATGTTGCAAGAATAAAAATGAAAAAAGTAAAGCACAATTAATGATGAAAAGAAAGTCTTGGGGCGCCTGGGTAGCACAGTGGTTAAGCGTCTGCCTTCGGCTCAGGGCGTGATCCCGGCGTTATGGGATCGAGCCCCACATCAGGCTCCTCCGAAATGAGCCTGCTTCTCTCCCACTCCCCCTGCTTGTGTTCCCTCTCTCGCTGGCTGTCTCTATCTCTGTCCAATAAATAAATAAAATCTTTAAAAAAAAAAAAAAAAGAGTCTCCTGCCTGGGGCGCCTGGGTAGCGCAGTCATTAAGCGTCTGCCTTCGGCTCAGGCAGGGTGTGATCCCAGCATTCTGGGATCGAGCCCCACATCAGGCTCCTCCGCTGGGAGCCTGCTTCTTCCTCTCCCACTCCCCCTGCTTGTGTTCCCTCTCTCGCCGGCTGTCTCTATGTCAAATAAATAAATAAAATCTTTAAAAAAAAAAGTCTCCTGCCTAACCCCAGTCCCTCTCCCAGGAAACAACCTCCAAATTGATTCTTTTTTTTTTTTTATTCTTACACTTGTTACCTTCAAAATACTAAACAACATGAATATAAGATTTCTGAATGAATCAAATTTTTATGTAGCCTATGGTCTTCCAGAAATGAAAGATGAGGTTTTAATTAACTTTTACACCATTCTCTCTTCTCTCCCACTTCTTTCTTATAGTATTTTATGTATCATCATTTTTATTTACTTGTTTATCTTTAATTACTTTAAATAATATTCTTATGCCTCAGTTTCTTATGTAGCAATTGCAATTTTCTCAAGCCATGTTCTTGGGCATAAAAAGGACTAACTTCATTCTATAACTAAAAGATCCCACTGCATCATTCTATAACTAAAAGATCCCATTGCACCAGCTGGCAGAAACCTTAATCATTACCAATTCCAAGCAAACTTGGTCATTTTACATGTAAGCTCTTATGTTGTCAGATCTCATTCCTACCTACCCTACGTTCATGGGAGTGCAGGTTGTTTCCGAGGTGTTTATGTGGTGTCAGAGGTCTGGGAGTAGGTCCTCCCAGAGGACTAAGTAAGAGGCCTAAGACCAAGGAGGACTTACTCCAAGGAGGAGGTGCATGTACACAAGGAGTAAGTCCTCCTTGGCATCTCCTGATCTTTGGACATCAGCATCTCTTTTGACATCCATTGAGCTGATCCAGGCACCAGCCTGACCTATGATTACTAGTTCACACGGATTGTATATCTGTGTTCTGATAAGAGATCCTTTATTTATTTTTTTTTTAAGATTTTATTTATTTATGTGACAGAGAGACAGCCAGCGAGAGAGGGAACACAGCAGGGGAGTGGGAGAGGAAGAAGCAGGCTCCCAGCGGAGGAGCCTGATGTGGGATTCGATCCCGGATCGCCGGGACCACGCCCTGAGCTGAAGGCAGACGCCCAACGACTGCGCTACCCAGGCGCCCCTGCGCTACCCAGGCGCCCAAGAGATCCTTTAGATCCATTAGCCATCCTAACATTTTTCTGACCCTCTTTTGGGCCATGAGCAGTTTTCTGACTCTATGACGTATGGGGACAGAGCAAACTCAGCGAGGTAGTGTAACGCTCTGCCTTGGCCTGCCCCCACTATGATTCCCATTGTATGCCGAAGGCATCTTTAAGTTAGGCACTGAGGGTACTTCTGTGGGATTTGCTGTTGGGCTTGCTGCCTTCCAGGAGTTAAATGGAGAAAGGAATGCTTTGCTCCTTTTTACTCTTACATTTTCAAGCCCCAGGACTGGGGTGAAGAGTGCTGGGCAGAGCACAGGTGACTTCCTGAGTACTTGATTTCCTCCTAACTCCCTAAACCTCTGGCCTTCTCCCTCACTTCAGGCACACATTTCTTTATGTCCTGATTCCGTCAGGGACTTTTTTTTTTTTTTTTTTTTTTTTTTTTTTGATACTTAAAACCTAGCTTCTGCAATTTAATGACATATTCTTTCTCAAGATGCCTGGCTCTTACAAATTGAAAATCTTTGGGTTTCAAAAAAATGAATTTCAAAAGCATACTTAGAATCTCAAAAGCCAAGAACTTGGTTGATGCATGTGGCTATGTCAGCCTTCCTCCAGGTAATAAGCCCAGAATGCCTCAGCCAAATATACCATATTTAATAGGGAAAATATCTTGAGATTAAAAACCAAAGGAGTAAAGAAAAAAGGTGAGGGTATATGGGGAATTACCAAATATTATCATGGACCAGGTTCCAAAGACAGAAGTCAGCATCTCAATTCCACCATATATAAGATGAAGCTATTAGCATCCGTCTCCTTCATTCCACCCTTTCTCCTTCACTTGACTTTCTTTTATGTTATTAATCAGTTGTTGTTCAGTTTCAAATGACAGAATACCTGACTTATAATGACTCAAATATCTGACTTATAAATCACTCAATTATCAATAAGTTCACAGAAGATAAGCCAGAACTGATAGCGTAGTAATGAGATCATAGAAAATCCAGACTCTGTTTTCCCATCATGCCATTCTAAGCATGTTGGCTTGCTGTCCTATGGCTGCACATGATTGCAGAGCCAGGAATCACATTTGGGATCCAGGCAGGAGGAAGTGGAAAAGAGAAGGGGCTGGGACCATCTGCATCTGTTTCCTTTATCAACAAAGCAAATGCTTCCCCAGAACAGTCCCCTCCATAAACTTCTGTTTATGTCTCACTCATCAGAACTGTGTCATGTGGCTACCACTAGTTGTGTGGGTGACTGGGTAAGTATGTACATTTACAACCTCTATCTAAAGTCTATAAAGTGAAGGAGGTTGGAAATAGATGTTGAGTAATCCAATTTACAGCATCTGCCAAAGTCCTCCCTTTGGCTTGTCAATATCCACATACACTAGCAGAACACACTCATCCCTTCACCAAGGGAGACACACACAGAGTCTCATTCAGATGCTGCATCAAGCTTGAAGTTCTCCTTGTAGATGGTTCTCCTTGGGGTCAGAGAGTCTATGCTAAAAGACAATACATCTGATATACAATGGAGAAGAAGAAACAGAGTAACTGAAAAACAAAAACAAAACCAGCAAACCAAAAAACAGGACAATATAGGACAAATACCACCCATCTGGAAAATGGCAGAATGGGAGGTATGCCAAAGTTATCTTTAGCTCTGCTTTCTGTATGCAGCTCCGATGGTCCTTCTCCTACCCCTGGTTCTGCTCTCCAGGAAACTCACTGTTGTCCATTGTCTTTCATATCCTACTTGAGACTCATCGAGACTCCACTCCTCTAGAATGATACAGGACTTTGCAGTCCACTTCCTATCGGTGCAAAATCGAAGGTCTGAGAATTGCTGTCAGATAGAGGTTCTCAAATGGGAGTGGCTTTGCCCCCCAGAGGACATTTGGCAATGTCTGAAGACATATTTGGTTGTCACAACAGGGTAGAGGTACAACTAGAATCTAGTGGGTAGAGGCCAGGGATGCTGCTAATGTCCAGGACAACCCTCCATAGCAAAGAATTATCCGGTCCAAACTGTCAACAGTGCCAAGGTTGGGAGACTCTGGTCTAAGCCATTCACAACAGCCTCCTTCCAATTTATAGTGATTTTATAGGCATAGGTGTGGGACCCAATTCATGAGACAATGGGACCCTAGGAGAAAATCTTCTTCAACATTTATGGGAAAGGTACTATCACTAATAATAAGCAACACATGGTAAAAAAAAAATAGAATAAATTAAAAGCAATTTTGTTCATGTAATACCTCCCACCAGCCATAACCATGAGGAAAGAGATCACTAACATGCTGAGGAGAGTGAAGCAGAAAGATGAAAATCCCAAGTCCCTGATGACATTGTGGAGGTACTCCATTTAAGAACCCTCCCATCTCCAGATTTTTCTTTATATGAGAAAATAAATATATTCCTTGCTCAAGTCCATTTTAGTAGGGTTTTCTATTACTCACAGTTGAATGCATCCTAGCCAATACAGGTTACTTGGTCTTTCTTTTCCACATGACTGATTTTTGTCCCGAACTAATGATTCATCCTATTTTGTCCTATGACTGATAATGTAAATTCATATTTGAGAGCGGAAACCAGAGTAGCTGGTGTGGCTTTCCTCTGGTGTCGTATAAGTAGATCTCAAAGGCTCTCTCCTTTTCTGAAGGAATTCTGACTGGGAAGTCTGTTCAAATGGATGAGATATGTCAACTGCCAGTTTTGCTTTACAATGAGTGAAAGGTCAGCCTCTGCCAGGCTGCAGGTCAGCCAGGGGCCAAAAGAAGAAGGGTCTACTCTAGGCACTAATACAGCTAGGACCTTGACTTTTTCTCAGAATTTATTATTGTTTTAGAAAACAGCCCTTTGTTATTGCTGATTGGTTGGGGGGTTGGTTGGTTGGTTGGTTGGTTAGTTTGGCTTACAGGTAAGTCCTAGCCTACATACAGAACTGTGGGACCCACCTGTGCAGTTGTTCCATAATATTATCTTTGACTTGTAGCCTTTACTCCTGTTTTAACCCACAATTTGATGCAGAACCTGGAGTCTCTCCAAGGTTCTTGGCTCGCAGTTGCACTGCTACCTTCCATAGCATGTTCTGGGCCTCCTCCCTTCCACATAGTTCCATTCTCTATCTCCGAGAAATTCACTGAACTTTCTTTCTTTTTTTTTTTTTTTAAAGATTTTATTTATTTATTCGACAGAGATAGAGACAGCCAGCGAGAGAGGGAACACAAGCAGGGGGAGTGGGAGAGGAAGAAGCAGGCTCATAGCAGAAGAGCCTGATGTGGGGCTCGATCCCAGAACGCCGGGATCACGCCCTGAGCCGAAGGCAGACGCTTAACCGCTGTGCCACCCAGGCGCCCCTCACTGAACTTTCTTAACCATTGGTGACCCATCTCTCTTTCCCCTTATCCTGGTCTTCTCACTACGGGTTAACTACTTCTATCCTTTTCTCCCCCAATGGTATTTGGGAAATGTCAAAGGGCAAATATGTGTTCAATCTTCCATCTTCAAACTGAAGCACATATGTTACAGAGTATATCCTATAACACCCGGCATATCATTTCTGAAGGAATGCATCACACACTAACTAGTAACATCAAACTGAGAATGGGGTCAAAGTCAAAATCTGAGATTGGGATTTAATTTACCAATGCTCCAGAAGTTTGAATATATTGCTTTTTTTCTCGACTGGGGAGAACTGATGGCCTCTGTCTTCATATCATGGCTAAGGGCAGGATTTGGAAACATTTTGCCCCTAAAGCTTGTATGAATTCAACAAAGAAAACACTGGCTATGTACAATGATGACCATGATCTTTCTAATTTGTCTCAAGTAGATAGCCTACCAGTCATAGTATTTTATGAATTTTTAATCCAGCTTATAGTTTGCTGTCTGCCTCTAACATAATACATGAATCTGCAGAGAAGGAATAAAGCTGAAGTAGTCTACAAAGCTTATAAATCCAGCCCTTGTCACTGGAACAGAGTTTGACAAATGGGTCTCATGGAAACTCTCTTTCATTAGCAATGTTACTACAGCAACATGAACATTAGGCTTGATTTCAGGAGAAACTAATCTCTAAATTTGAATTCCCATGATACTCAGGTGGATAGAGGAGATGCTAAGAGATTTTCTGAATAATTATTTTTAAGTTTCTGGGACTGTAATCCAAGAGTTATTCCAACTTCAGAAGTCCATTTCACAAATTTAACTGGGAAGGAATCTGAGGAGTGGACACTGACCATGGAGCACAGAGGTCAGAGAATGCCACAGACCACGTGGCAGCTCTGTACGACACTCAGCAGGAAGCAAAGGAGAAGGTCTGGAATTGTAGGTGGATCGTTTCACCTCCTGCTCTAATGAAACACCTCCCAACAACATAGGATGTGGAAGGCTCCAATGGCAGCCTGCCTCATCCCTTATACTAAACAGTGAGCCACAGAGGATTCCTTCTACCCTAGAGGGTCAGGTCCCCGCAATAAAAGGCTTCAGGATACCTGCTGCTCTAACGGCAACAGCAACAGCTGTTAAGAGTCATAGCCCCTTTGCCTACAAGCACCGTTCCTCGTTCCTCGGGGCTCTGAGCTGAGTGGCTGCCTTCCCCTGCAGAAATCTAGCATTTCTGGGGCTCCTGGGTGGCACAGTTAACCAACCAACTCTTGATTTTATCTCCTGTGCTGATCTCAGGGTCATGAGTTGGAGCCCCACTTGGGGCTCCACACTCAGCCCGGAGTCTGCTTGAGATTCTCCCTTCCTCCCCCTCTGCCCCCCGCCCCCCGCTCTTGTTCGCTCTAAACAAATAAATAAATCTAAAAAAAAAAAAAAAAGAAGAAGAAGAGGAAGAAAAAGAAGAACTCCAGCATTTCTCGTCACTTCTGTTTTACAACCCGCATGAAACATGCCCAACAGGAAAACCATTTCATATTCACTTTCTTTCTTCTACAAACACCCACGTGTAACAAAGCTCCTGTGAGAACAGTATAGATGCAATACTAAGTAAAGATTTTTTTAAATCAGCCCTTTAAAACGTCTCCAGCGTGGACATATTTTAAAGCTCTCCAGGTGAGAGAGCAACTACTCATTTGCAAGGTTGTGCTGGGCACTTATTCCCTACAGTAACCTGATGGCACCTATTTATCTCATTACTCTTTAATGGATAATAAGACATATCTACAAGAGAAAAGACCACATAAGAGGAAATTCTGCATGGGACTGTCATAAAGCAACCTAGGCGGAAAATAACAGACTATTAGTGAAATGCTAAACTGGAAAATAAGTACCTGAACACCACATTCACAATGTACATAGATAGAGAACAACACTGAACTGTTTAAGCTCTCATCAATCTAAAAAAAAAAAAAACACCGAAAATATCCAAAACAAGGCTGGATACTCATTAGAGTTTAAAAGTGTTTGCTTTCTGTTAGTTGAAGTATTTTCCAGTCAGGCTTAGATTTCTTGTTTTTTTTGTTTGTTTGTTTTTTGTTTTTTTTGCAGATTCTCATCATAAGCCAGTTTTCACGGCAATCAATAATTATTCTTAAAGCGCGCGTGCATATGTGTGTGTGCATGCCCCTTGCAAAGTGAAGAGCTTGTTGTAGTTCATGGCCCTGCTTACGCATGATCATGACGGCAAGAGCACATTCCTGGAAGGTCTCTGCTAACTATTGCCTTTTCACACCCATGATTCAAACTGTTCAGTCAGCTAAAATGGATAACAAGTGACCTGGTGCAAATTACAGGAATTTGCAGGACAAGCTCCAGAAAGCACTCAGCCAAATGCCTGTGCAGTTCTATTAGACAACCCACGAATTCGTTTGGGAATGGTCCAGAGGCCACTTTGACAATGAGCATTTCTGATTCAGGGCATCTTTAAGCCCATCTCGAAATGAGCGCAGAGCATTACTTGAGAAGTGAGTCACTTCCAGGGCTGAGGAGTGGCTGCGTTTTTAATTTATCTACTGAACTTCAGTCATGATGAGTAATAATCCTATAAAAAATATCAGTTCTTCACAGGAATGTCAATACCTGAAGCCGAGTGAGTGATTTGTGGGCTTCCTCAGAGGACTCAGACACACCAGATTTTAAATGCCAAACAAAAAATACCTGTAGACATTTTACAGTCATGATAATACAAGAGAACAGTGAGATTCTTGTACCTGCTTTTTCCGTTTGTTGTTTTCATTTTCTCTGGTAAGCACACGAAAATATAACTCATAAATATGTTCTTGATTTATAAGAGCAAGGAAAGTGGAATGTTTCTTGATTGCCTTTCTTCTCCCATAATTGAATTTGTGCTCGTGGTGATGCTCACAGGAAAGGGAGGGAGGGATCTGAAGTCCTCTGAACACTTAACTCTGTCTGATCGTATGTCCAGGGCTTCCCATAACTCATCTCACTTAACTCATAAGCTACCCTAGGAGATATCTGGCATTATTGCTTCACTTTTACAGACAAAGAGGCTGAAATTCAGAGAAGCTATTTAGCTTTCCAAGGTCACAACATTAGCAAGTTTTATATAATTTGTCTGACTTCAAAGACGATGCTCCTCCCTTGACCTTATTTCTTTGAACCAACTTGAAGTATTAACTAAAAATGGTGAAATGGTGATTTTTCTTCTTGATCTTCCTTTAAAGATGAAACCAACATTGGTTGTACTCTTATAGATGACATTATATTACATGAAGTCATGAAAAAAAACATCAAAGAAACTCATTGTCTGCTTTTCGGTTTTTTTGTGTAGGTGCAGTTTGCTTCTTTGTTTTATAGATTGAATTCAAGATTAATTCTCAGTCTACTTCTGAGATAACCGGAAGTAATTTACAAGCTGGAGTGTAATGTAAAATAGGACATTTGTTTCAGAAATAGATCTGAGTTGATCAGAAGGAACTAATCCATTCAATCAGTAATTCACCAAGTATATACTACCAAGCACTTACTAGGACTAAGAATAAGCCATTATTACAATTAAGTATTGAGTAATGCTCTAGTAATAAGAGGAAAGGGGAATACGTTACATTACAAAGTTTGCATTTCCTGAACAGTTAAAACTATAAATTTCACACTAAAAATAAAATATTCCCAGAACAAAAATATGTAGCAAAAGTCTACTCAATGGAGAAAATTAAAACTATCATCTTGCTGAAAAAAGACACACTGTGCAAATGGACAACACTGAATCAATCCTCCACACACTTCTGCTTTATAGAAATTAAAGTCTTGGTCATCAAAAAATGTGGATAAATAACTAGCACCAAGAAGTATTTCTGAACTCTCAGATAGTAATGTAAAGTTTCTAGTCTCAACATTACATGGGGGAAAATATCTTCACCCTAGAAAATATATTTTTCAAAACTGAATTCAGTGGAAGATGATACCAATCATTTATTGTTTTGAATGCTAATGTAAGCATTCAAAAACAAATATGCAGTAGTGGGTCTAAAATATTTAATATAAAATAGATGTATTAGGTATTGATTGTTTAGTTTCTGTTTTGTGGGGCTTGAGTGACAGCTTCTCAAGAAGCAGAAAGAGAAAAAAATGCCTCAGACATACACAAATAGAACCATTCATTTCTTTGCAATAGACCTGATTCTTCCAGCCACCTTCCTGACTCCACCCACTATTTTCCTGATTGAGAAGGAACTGAATGTAGGGAATAGTTCTTCACAAAATGAAGGGAGATACCAAGCACAGAGGTAATACAGTGATAACATGAGCTCTCTGTTTCATGATTTTTCTTCTTAAAATAAGACTGTTTCTTGGACTTCTCCCAACTTGACACCCTGGTAGCATGTGGCATTTTTGACAACCCCACTATTTTTTAGAGACTCCCGTCACTGCTTTTAGGATACAAGTGCTTTAGTGATTGTCTCCTTCCCTTTGGGACCACTCCTTCTCACTCTTACCCTGGCTTCTCTCAACCATGTATGAGGACCATTATGGCTCAGTACCTCCATCTAAAACAAAGCATTTAACCCTCTGCTCTGCTCAAACTATACTCTTCTTGAGGGAACCCCATTCATTTCTCTTATTTCCATTGTCACCTCAATTATTGTATGAACACCCTCTTTCATAGATTTGCAGCTGAGACTGTGCCATCTGAGCTTTCTGCTTGCTCAGCAGATATTTAATGGGCTCTCACCAGCATCTCAAACACAACATGGCAGAAACAGCACATTTTCTTGCCCTGTGCCTCATCCTGCATATCACGCCTCGGGCAATGGCCCCCCCATTCTTCTGGTATGCAGAAAATTATTTGCATATATTATTAGCTTTACCTCAACCTTTTCTAAAAAGGTAATGTTTTAACCCTATTTTGGAATAAACCTCTTTGGGAATCTAGTAAAGGCTGTGTGCCCTTGTGGTGGTCTTGAGAATGAACCTCGCAGATCTCCCACTCCAGAAGTGCCACTGACCCACCACCCCAGCTTCTGTGCTTGGAAACACAAGCTGCTGCATTTGTGCCCCAGCGATGCTTCTGACAGGCTGTTCCCAGAAAATTACTAAACACAGCCGGAATACTAAGGCATGGCCATTCCTGGGAGAGTAGGGACTCCTTCGACTAGTAATTTGGCTGGAGGATTTGCCCATGGCTTTGCTGAACCTTCTATGCTAGGTGGCATCACGTTCTAAAAGGCTTCCACCAGGGGCGCCTGGGTAGCGCAGTCATTAAGCGTCTGCCTTCGGCTCAGGGCGTGATCCCAGCGTTCTGGGATTGAGCCCCACATCAGGCTCCTCTGCTATGAGCCTGCTTCTTCCTCTCCCACTCCCCCTGCTTGTGTCCCCTCTCTCGCTGGCTGTCTCTATGTCAAATAAATAAATAAAATCTTTAAAAAAAATAAAAAATAAAAGGCTTCCACCAAAGCTTCCTTCCTTCTTTCCTTCTGTGAGGGCTCTCCCAGCCCCTGCCAGTTCCCTCCCCATTTTCTCCCACAGGCGTTTCCCCTACTTCGTAATTGTTTAATAGCTTGTTGTCATCCGCTTGTTGGGGGATGTGTGCTAACAGAATCCTTTCACCAGTTAAATTCACACTTGCTCTCCCACAAAACTTGACACACAGTTTTAGAGCTTCATGCACCCACTTAGGTCATCCATGGGACTTGTAAGAGCCCCTCAGCCACCATTAAACACTGCCCTGAAACCTGCCTTTTTCTTTCCACTCCCACTGCCTTCCCTTTATATCTGTAGTTCAGGCTTTTCTTCATCTTTCATCTGATACATAACATGGTCTTATAATGTATATTTCTCCTCCCAAATGTCCTTTTCAAATTCATTATTCATAATCCGTTTAACTTTTTCTAAAAGAAATACAATCTATTTGCATCACTTGCCTGTTCACAAACCACCATTACACGATAGCCCATTGGTCAAAGTCATCTCTGCTTCACCTAGCCTTTCTCCTCTCCATACTCATCACCCATCTTCAAGCACAAAGCGTTTTTGTCATCTCTTAGGTTGCTCCCATATCTTAAAATGGCCTTTCCCCTAGTCCTGCCAGTTAAAATTATCCTTCCTCTTTTAGGCCCAGTTTGAAAGCCACTTCCTCCCTGAAGTCCACTTTCTACATTTATCTCAGTGTTCATCATAAACGGTTTTGTGAGGCACTGCCTTCCCTACTACATCGTAGATTCCACAGAGACTGTTTATTAATGCTTTCCTTCCCCACATAGCAGTGCCTCTCCTGTAGCAAGTGCTCAGTAAGTATTCATTGACTTGACCCACATCCAAATGCCTACAGAACAAACTCAGTGCTCATCACACTGGCACTTAACACCCTTCATAATCATGCTGCACATTGCACTTACTCAACCCATGGCAAGGTTTTCCTCAAGAAAGCTCACACAAAGATGTTTCTGTGCCAGCAAATTGACCACCATCCAGTGTCTGACAGCCTCAGAAACCAAAAGCAGATTTTTTCCATTAGCCAAACACATAAGTATAATGCAGGAAACCAGAATGCCAGTTTATTATTTTACAGTAGGAAATTCTTGTGGTAGAGACTAAAATATTTAAGACATCTATGATCAGTCATTGTCTCTCTGTAGACAAATCTACAAGGAATGCTAAGTGATAATCAGAAGAATGCTTGGTGAGTATAAAAAGAGAAGAAAAAAAGTAAGGAAGAATCAGATTAATTGAATATTTGTTAAGATCATTCAATCACTTATTTGTTCATCTAACTGAGTAGTTACTCATGTCTTCTGAAGCCAACATCTGCCCTTGTGGTTCCCTTGCCAATAACACCAGAAGACTAGAAATCATTTGGATAAAACTCCCTTCCTCTTGACAGACTTTGATGGGGATGACCAATTTTCATTTATTCCTTTTAGAACACCCATTCATTCTGAATACCACTTATTGGTCACTTTACCCTGTGCTGCTAGATTTTCATTTAACCCTCCATTGAGTGAACATGACCTATCATCAGCCAAATTATAAACTCTTTAAAAACAAGGATTTTGCCTTATAGAGTAATAGTTCAGATAGTTATTATGCACTTACAAAGAGACGGTAGAGGATGGGTCCCCACATAAGATTATAGTCCCACCTGGCCAGCTAGAATTTATAGAGCCTGCCAAAACAGCTCTTCTCCTATGGGAGGAGATTCCCTCAAAAGGCACTTTCTTCTATCTGCTACTGTCTTTCCCAGGAGTCCCTCCCTGGGACTCTCTGCCATGTATGATATTGCAACATCTAGAAGACTCGTCCTAGCCAAGTACCCAACCCCCAGTCCTGATATTCCTTCTAGACACTATAGGTTTTTCTGACATAGTCTAGGATTAAACCCTATTGGCCCTATCCCTTGCCCCCTGTCTTCCACCTCTGCCTTACCTCCATTCTTTAACCTTTCTTGCTGTCTTGGTAGTCTCTATGGTCCTTCGCAACCAACTGTCTCCTGCATCCTAACCCCAAGCTCCTCACCCTCCACCCCATGTGTGCCTCTACCCAAAATGAAACTCCATGCTCTTGCTGAATGTGCTGCCCTTAGAGCACCTATCCCCCCCTCCCTCCCCAACCCCACCTGAAGGGAGAATCACCACTGGAGGCCCCAGAAACATAGTGATAATTGCCCTTCCCAAATAGCAGGAGCTTACTGGGTAATCCAATCAGGACAAGTGTCCAGCTCCATTCTCTTGTAGGAGTTGCATTTGTGAGAAGACTTTGGAGTTCTGCCCCCCCACACGATCAGCACCTTGGCCAGCAACAAAGGAGTCACTGGCTAAGTAATGTGACCACATGGATTTTCCAAGGCCAAGGCCATGGGTGGGGTTCAGACCAGAGATGACCAAGTCATGAGACCTGAGCTCAAGGGTACGAACAGAGTCATGGCAAACCACCAGGTGTTCCCCAGGAACAGGTGTTCTGTCATGCAGGGCAAGGAGAGGCTGTAGGTAGCCCTGATTCTCACATGTCCATCCACTGGTAGGAGCTGAAGACTGCACACTAGGTCTGAAAGGCCCAACTGCCTCCTGCTTCTGTTGACTCTGGCAGCAGCATTCAAGATTATGGGCAAGGAAAGGACAAATGAACTCAAAGAACACGGAGGCAGAAGGGAAAGTGGAGGCTTTCTAGATGCCACCATGGAGGAAGAGAAACAGAGTAGGAGGTTGTTCACTTCAGCCTTACCTACCTCAAGAAACACTCTCAGTCAAGCCTACTCTCCAAACTGCTCTACTCTGAGAATCCAGGTGTGGCTGAATCAATAGGAAATCAACAGGAAATGGTCCTTATTTCTCATGCAGCATAAGGTCAGTCTCTCTGAGTATAACTGTTGCACTTCCTGGCCTTTTTCTCTGGGAAACTGAGACTGAGAGAAGATGAGACTTCTGAGAAACAGCAGAAGGAAACAATGCCTTTTGAGGGGTTCTCTGCCCACTGGAGAAGAGCTGCTTTGGCAGCCTCTGTAAATTCCAGCTGGCCAGGTGGGGACTTATCCTCTGCCTCTCCAAAGCCTGTCCCCTACTTCAGGATTCAGATCAAATTCCAGTTTGTCTATGTTGCCCCCTCCAGTCACTCATCTCACTTGTGAACTCTGCCCACAAGTTAGATAAGCACTGAGGGATCAGACGCACACTAAGCATGAGACTTCAGAATCAGGGAAATTGGCAAATGATGGGGTGGCCGGTGATGCCCCTCGGGTGGGACACAGATATTCTCAACCACACCTCTGCCAATGGGATTTATCATTTTGAGATGGTCTATTTCTTAATTTAAAAAAATAAGGTAATTAAAACTTGCCTGGAGTCATATAGTAGTAAGAGGCAAAGCCAGGACTTGAACTTGTTTTGTCAGACATACGAAGTGTTACCTGTGGAAAGGCCTAAGTTTTGTTTCATTTTGTTTTAAATACATTTTAATGAAAACCTTTCAGAAATGGAGCATACATTTCCACAGATTCAAAAATAGGGAAAACTAAACATAGCCACTCATTTCTACTCCCTAGTCACTGAACAAAAACAGTGGCTGTCATGGCATGATCCCAATTTAACTCAACACATCTTCAGATGAACTCCCCTAGCCCTTGCCGATGGGTGAACATGAGGAGGAGGAAGAGGAACCTTGGTCTTCCTACACTGCTCTCTTTACACTTACTTGGTTCCCCTGCTACATGTTCACAACCACACATATTTGGACTTGTATATTTATACAACTGGATTCCACCCAGCACACCCTCAACATAGCCTGTACCACCCCAGGCAGTTCCGTAGTGCTGCCGGCTTCATGCCTGTTTCATTGCGCAGGCCCCTTTTCGTACAAATACATCTTCCCAAGAGTGGCATTGTGCCCTGAGCTTCCTGGTTTGTGGCCTGGCAGTTCTTCCCTGATGGAAAGCCTAATGGCCAGTGTTCTCTTCTAAGTAATGTTGTGCCAACCACGTTGAGCTTCTGTGATCCGGATTTTGTGAGAAGCCTGGTGCTTGCTTTCTGTAACGTCCTTTGGAAAGCAGTTGCTATTAAATCAATGTTTTTCTTTTATTTTTTTTCATTATTCTCTTATTGTTTGGTCTTTGCTGCGAACTTGTTTTCCTTCATAGGGTAAAATCTGCCTCATGATAAAATATTTTATTTTGAGCTTACAAATATATATTTTATGGTCAATTTTAACATTTATTATTTTATGCCTGGAAAGTAGCATTTTGGCCAGATCTTGATTCAGGATTGTTATCATGAATACACAATATTTTATTCTTATATAAAATATGGTTCCATGTCTAGAATTGTTTTTTTTTTATTGTTATTACTCTGAACTTAACATTTCACTGGCTCTGACCACATTTCTAGCTATTACTGAGACATTCGCTTTCTATTCCTGTCTTAGTTACACTGCTTCTCATCTGAAGAGCAGGATAAGCCAGCCTCGTGTGTTTGTTAAGAAGCCCTCATCCAGAAGAGCCAATAAATCTGAGAGAAGAAGTAAGGAAGTAAATACATGGTTTCATCTGGGGCAGAGTTTCTGAAGTGAGTCTTTTTAATACTTACTTCTGAGTCAGATGTCTCTTTTGAAGTTGATATTTTCAAGTGGAAGATGTAAGGCAGAGAAGTGGGATATTACATTCCTTCGGTAACCCCACGGCATCCCAAAGAACAAAGACAACATTTGTTTATTGACAATAGACCGGACTTCCTGAAGGCCGTCATCTACCTGAGGCCCTTCCTTGATAAGCTCTCTCTTCTAGTGTCTGGAAAAGAGTCTGGTCTGAAAAGACTCTCATTTCTAGTTATGCTGGTGGTATCTTTGCTGGGTAAAAATGTGTGAACAAAAAGAACAGAAATATAATATATAATCATTACAACCTCACTGTCAAAACCACAGTCCTGTGAGCAGAGTGGTTACTGACTGACTTACTTGTGAAGCCTGATACCTCGAGACTCACTATGTGGTATTCCAATTCATTTGGGTAATGCTGGGCCTGGAAAATGTTTCCTCACATTTCTTTTTTGTCTTGGTCACCCATGATACCTTTCTTCACAGGTCCTGTCCGAGAATGCTTGTCATGTGAAGTAGAGGAAAGGGTTCCCTTTAGGGCCCTCTCTGAAATATGGCAACTGCACTCTAAAATACCATGACCAAAGTTGAATAATCCCCACGGCCGAGGATTTATGGCCAAAATTCTTCCAAATTACATTTGATAACAAACAAACCCTTCTGATTCAGAGGACCTCTAGTTAATTAATTATAGGGCCCAACTAAAATCATTTTTGGCAGATGTTGTCCAAAATTTAATTGGTTCATATTCAATTATCTCATAAAACAGGTACATTTATTTAGAAGCTAAAATGAGTACATCTTTCAATTAATACATCCTGGCAGGCTCACCAGAACACTGCTTTGATCAAAACTGTGTTTATCTGTGGGCACATTATCCTGGTTTTATGTGGTCATTGAGGGGAACTAGTAACAATTGCTCTAACCGTTTATAGGCCCAAAGCTTCTTCACATGCTCTATAGTGTAAAATTTTCAAGACTTAAGTAATCATTTTCTTCAAGTACCAGAAAATCCCCAGAACGGGTTCCTAAAAACAACGCTGGTTTCCTGCATTTGGACTCCGTGCAGTGGTCCAGTGGCTATCAACCCAAGTAGACAGCATATTTTGCCTACTCGCATTTCGTAAAGTAGTATAAAATGACCATCTGTTTATTTTTTATTTCCAAAGAACATACTTCCATCCTCAATTGCCATACTGTTTCTCTTCAAAGACAGTGTCCAAAAATACAACACCAAATTGTCAACTGTCCAATTCTTATCAAAACTTCAGGTTTAGAAAAGCAATGTCCATGGACAATTATTTAGAATATGTGACCCAAAGGCACATAAAGCTGATCCTTTGATCCAACTTGACAGCAGAAGGCAGAGAACAGGATCAAGTGGTCTTGGCTTCTGCAGGACTGCCTTCCTATCCGTACCGTAGGTGCCAAGCCCTCGGCTTTGATGGAGAGACCGTAGGGGGAAGGCTTCTAAGACCAGATGCCATACTCGCTGTAGAAATATTGCTTGAAGACACTGCACTCTCAGTCACTCAGTGCCCCTTTAACGAACTTACTACGAAATGCATTCTGGAATCCATGCTAACATAATCTATAGCCACCCGAAGAGATATAAACCTTGTTAAAATCACAGGTGTCCTCACTGACTCTGGGCTGCAATAATGGGTAGGTTCCTCCAGTCCAGATATCAATATGATGGCACCTGGAGGAGCTCCTTAACTCAGGACTTTATGAATCTATTAAAACGACCAGTGGGAACTATATACTTTATACTATATAGTAAACTTGAACTTCCCTTATTTACAATGAGTGGGAATTCTGGACAACAGAGTTGTGGTATCAGTTACCAGACCTTAATAAAAGGCTCGGCTGCTTGGGACTTTGAGAATCACTTTGTTTTCCTCCTCCTCCTCTTGCCGTGTTCCCATCCTGCTGACGAATGTGCTCTCTATCGTTCTGGCCCCACTCAGGCCTGAGCTGGAATTCTCTTTTTGCTTCTGAGCACTTTCTTGTGAGAGTCTGTGCTGTTGCTCATGTTTCTGTCACATGAGCCTTTGGCACTTGCTGGCTGAGGAGGGCACCGCTGCAAGCGCCCTCTGCCAAGTCCATTTACGAGCCCAAGGAGAGCAAACTGCCTCTTTCTTTCCTCGGCGTCTCCAATCCACACCCTCCACGAAGGCTGGTTCTGCTGCCCAGCGCTGACACAATGAGGGCTTACTTTTGCATATTTTGCCTCGCAAAAGTAATTTTCTACTGAGTCGCACATTGAGCAGAAAGCTGGGCACCAAGACAGACTCCAGCTAACTCTCCAGAAAACAGCGTCTGTGGCTGCCACAGCTCAGGAGGGCTCCGGCTGAACAACTTTACTTACAGTACAGTGGAAGGAGCAAGGCTTTTGGTGCCTT
This sequence comes from Ursus americanus, assembly GCF_024610735.1. Classification (NCBI taxonomy): domain Eukaryota; kingdom Metazoa; phylum Chordata; class Mammalia; order Carnivora; family Ursidae; genus Ursus; species Ursus americanus. The sequence goes on along the minus strand of NC_142141.1, from coordinate 41,048,126 downwards.
TGGACTTGAATTTGAATCCCGACCTTGCCTCTTACTAGCTGTGTGGTCTGGGGCAATCTAGCTAACTTCTCTGAGCCTTGGTTTGTTCATTTATAAGTAGTACTCACCTTGACAACGTTGTAGTAAAGGTGGCAAATTATGGCTTCTCTTGAAGAATGGAAAGGGGAGGGGAGATAAAAGGAGGAGGAAAGGGGAGGGCACGAAGGAGATGTATTTTTTTCACTAAGAATGAAAACCACATCTCCCTCTTTTCCCTTTGAATCTCAGAAAACTTAAGAGATAAATTGGATATTCAGTTTGAATAGTAGATAAGAATCTTCTGACTTACAATTTTGAATGCTTATTTCTCCTGGATCTTTTGCTCCCAATTTTACCTATTCCTGGGTCCTCCTTTTTAAGTCATGTTAATGGTTTGTTACTTTGTGTGGATTCTTTTTATTGATGTGGGGTTTGAGCTTTGCTTGAGGTTTGCAGAACATCTCAAATCTTTAATGGAATGAGATGTGATACACACACACACACACACACACACACACACACACACACCCCTATACATTACTGTGTTTAGAGATACTGCTATGAACATTTTTGTGGAACTATAAAGTAATATATAAAACAATCTCACACCCTGTCTTATTTAATCCTCCTGATGACCTTGTAAAATAGACATGAGTAACTCCATTTCTGAGACAAGGCAACTCGGGCTCTGTGAGTGGCTTTCCTCAGATTACTTAACTTCTCACAAGGGTCAGAATTTGACATGCAAACTAAGTCTTTGAGATCCCAGCCCAGTGTTTTTTTCTTCTGCCTCTGAGCTGCGTCTGCAGAGGATGAGCCATTTCAGGTTTGCTGTTGGGCCTCAATAAATAAGATCCACGACAACAGTGCACGTTTATTGTGCACCTGCTAATGCCAGGCATTTTATATGCATCATCTCACTTCCTGCTCCCCACAAGCCAATGCTCATAGGGTTATACTCCCTTATAAACTATGAACAACACAAAGGCAAGCTCCCCAAGGTCAAGGCCAGTAAGGGGAGGCCTTGGGATTTGAACCCAGGCTAGTGCAACTCAGGAGCTCTCACTCTTACCTACTACCCTCTATGTGCATCAGAACTGTCACCGAATGACACTTCCTGAGGGCAATGTTCAAAGGACTCTGGACTTGTGTGATGTCACCGTGTGGCTGTGATAGAAAGCAGACAGCAGCAGCAGGCTGTCCCTGCTTCTTGACCTCTCCCTAGAAGGGAGCCGGCTGTAAGTGGGCAGCTGGACAGCCTACACCACTAACCTGCCGCGGCTCATTAAAGTCTCAGGCTCTGTGATCTCATTCGGTTCTGAGAGAAAGGGTCACGATCACTGCCTTTGTGTCGACCAATTCATGCTTTCCTTTAGGGTCCACCCGGGCCCTGTGATTTTCTTACCATTCTCTTTGCTGCCTGCTTTAAGACTAACATATATGGTAATAACAAAACATATGTTCTAGGGACCGGCCCTTCGAAGCATCCTGGGACTGTTTTTGGAAGTATAATTATTACCTTGAAGCCTGTTCTTTTTATCTTTTGAATGTATTCAGCTTTAGAGGCTCTTACCTTAAGATATGCTTTTAGGTTACAATAAACAAGGTTAAATATTTCTGGAAATATTCAAAGAGGGAGTGTTTTTTTCATCTTAATATATGCTTTTAATGTTAGTAGGATTATTTTCTCTGCTGCTTGTTGCTCCTCTCAGCTGAAGCTCCAAGTTTGTCTTTGTTGCTCTGTCCCCTGCTTCTAGCAACACCTGAGGTCTGATCTCCACCCTCTACCGAACCCCTGATCTTAGGCAGCTCCCCAACTTCTTGAAGACCTGATTTTGTTTAGGTTCTTTTCAATCATAAAATGAGGATAATAACCACCCTTTCCACCTCTTGGGTTGTTAAGAGCTGATGAGATTTTGTAAGGTAAGGTGCTTTGAAAACCATGTGTTATTGACACCAAAATGTAAGATCACCATGCCAGCGTTCATTACAAAGGCATTTGGGCCTGTGGCAGTTATCTGGAAGGACAGTAGGAAATTCTGTAACACTGTCCGTTTGCCTATCTGTCATGAATCACGGGCATTGATTTTGGAACTGAGGTTCTGATGACCAGCACTTTTATCCAGATCATCACAAACAAGTCTGTAGAGATGTAACATGGTGAGGGCAGCTTCCTTTTTTAGTGACATTTTTCATTCTTCTCAAAACAGGGGTCAGTGAACTATAGCCAGTGGGCCAGATCCACCCCATTATCACAGGCTAAGAATAGGTTTTACAATTTTAAATAATTGGGGGAAAAAAATCAAAAGAATAACATTTGTACCATGTGAAAATTATACGGAATTCAAATTTCAGTGTCTATAGTTTTTAATTTTACGAATAAAAATTTTTGTGAAAATTTATTTTTTCTTATTCTAGAAGTATCTATGTCTTTTTCTTGATTTTTGCCTGTTGGTCTGCAAAGCCTAAAATTCATACTATTCAGCCCTTTACGCAGAAAGTTTGCTGACCACTGTCTTAAAGCACTCATTCTGCTCTTGAGTCCAAGGGACTCAAAGGACCCCGTCAATTTGAACGCTGCCATGCCACCCAGAGACTTCATTTGTGCTAAAACTCTACAGGAGAGATGTTCTGTATACAGAGAAGACTGAGGCTCGGCAACTGAGAGAACAAATGGGTCGATTTAGGACTCAATCAGGATGGGAATGGCCAACAAAAAGGAAATGTGACAGAGAGGAGAAGAGAGAAGTAAAAAGCTAGCAGTGGGAGAAACCAGTTCGTCAGTCCCCTTGGAGATGTAACCCAGATAAAAGGAGGTGGTGTGGGGTCTCACTGCCCTGTGTGGGCAGTCTGGGCACTGGACCCAACACCATTCACTCTATTGCAACAGAGGGCCCCGATGTTCCCTCCAGGGAGACAGGAAGAGTCCAGGGGGGGACTGAAGGCAGTGATGGGGTCAGAAATGACCCCGAGCTCTCCTGGCTCACGGAACCCTGGGGACCGTGGTGGTGCTATGAGCGTCCCCACCAGCAGTCTGGAAGTATTGGCAAGTACTGCTGTCTCTGTATGGATTTCGCACCCATGGGAAGACCGACATGGCTGAGGAAATTGAGGCTAGTCCCGTGTCAGAGAGGAGAGATCAAACCAAGAGGCACAATCTCCCTGGCACCCGGCAAGACCCACTGCATGAAGCTGAGTTTGCAAAAACTGAAAAGGTGGCCCAGGAGTGACAGTCACTGAGCCAGGTCGGACAAAAACAGACTTCCCGTGGTTCCAGGGGATGTTCACCCCAAGGCCGCCCAGTCATCGCCAGGGCTTTACCTCGCCCCAGTTTACATTTGCTGGGCATGGGGCGCAACATCGCAACATCAGTAAAGCTACTGAATGCAGCTTTGCAAAGGGTGATGGACCCAGGCGACCCAAAGCGGAGGGCAGTGCACAAGGCACCAAAGCTCCGGCAGCTAACGACCTGCGCCAACGCACCGAACAGCCCTTTGATTAGGGAGGAACAAACTCCCGGGGGGAGCGCGAGGGCCACTGAGCCACCTGTGGAACCAAGGACAGAATGTCACTGAAGACTTCCTGACAAGTGCCCTTTCCTGGGAATAGTCTATCGTAAGAAAATGAAAGCTTATTTTGCCACCAACTCCTTTAAGCAGAAATGAAGTCTTAGCGAGTAAAATAACCCTGATTAGCACAGCACTGCGGAGAAGCCTCGAGGGTCTGATTTCACGGCCCCTCTGGACTTTCTCTTCAGGCAGTTAAGCGTTCACAAGAAAATCCCTTCTCTTTATGTGGCTTCTTCAGCCGCATCACTTTGTGAAACAATTTTTAAAAGACGAAACACAATAACCCCCCACACTTGAACTGCTCTTATCTGTGATGCTTCTTGCAAGTTCCAGCTAATCTTTAATGTGCTTAATTTCTCCCCGCCCCCAAGCCTCAAACATTAAATTAAAAATAATAATAATAATAAAGACAGAGAGGGGGAAAAACAGACGTCCCTTGTGTTACCCAGCAAGAGTGTGTGATTTGTAAGATTCTAAAAATCCTTCCAGCCCTGCTTATTTTGACAAAACTACTTAACACTTCAAGCAATGAACTACAGGGCATAAAAGTATAATCTGCAGAGAAAACCTTAATCCTCTGCAGTAACCTATTTGAATCTCCTCAAACACATTTCAGTGTGTAGGCCTGGAGAATTAAGTCAATTGTTTGATCTGAGAAGAAAGGCAATTAGGGCTCTCTCTTGATCTTTCTGGTTGAATTCTAGTCAGGGGCAGCCACTGTTCTCAACAGCTCCATCTGAGACCCCTATTATTATAATAATAGAGGTGAGCATTAGCATTGCCACAGTTAAGGGTCTTGCTGCATTTTCATTATGAGTTGTTTTATCCGGGAGTTTTCCATTGTGATAGGCTAATATTCAGCATACAAATGATTAGCTAGCTGTGTTTTCTGTTTTTGAAACTTCATTCAAAGCTTCTTCCTTAACCAGACAAATATTTCAGTCGGAATGAGGGAAAACCTCGAGAAGCAGCTATCTGGGTGATGGGACAGCTGTGTTCATTCACCAATGGGTTACCGGCAGAGATCTGACAGGGGTCTCTTCAAAGGGATGTCTCTGGGGCCTGTGATGGTGGAAGATGGAGAGGCAGAATCTAGTTGGGGTGGTATTGAGGGAAAACTGGGGGTTCTGCCCTCATTGGCTTACAGCAGCTCCCAAATTCCCAAACGGGAGCCGCAGTCTAGTTGGAGGTGCCAACTGCAGCTGCATTCACATAGTACAATTATATGAGATTGGGTAAGATCATTAGTCCATAGCAAGGGATATTGGAGAGGGAGTTGCGGCTGGAAATTATAAGGTCAGGTGACTGCAGCCTGTCCCAAGCCACCCGTTTGGTGGCGTCACTGATGACCACACCTCTCCTCGGGCTTCCGTGGCTCTCTCTCATCGTCTAGAACAAACGTCCTGGAGCTATTCTTTGTCTTGTCCATGTATGTGAGCTCCCCGCCTCGGAGAGGGGTGAAAGCAACAGCTCCAGGAAGACAAGAGGGGACAAGCTAGCTCCTCGGCTTCCTGCAGGGTCCCCCTGGGCTCGTGCTGTCCTGTTCTAGCCCCGGGCTCCTGACCAAGTCCAAGCGTAGGAGGTCCAGAGAGGGTGCCAAAGCTGTCTCCAATGGGTCATTCTCCCTGCCTCGGCCTCAGAATTCCTGCAGGAGGGTGCTTGGAGCAAGCCGGAGTTTTGCTTTCAGGTAGCTGAGGCTTGTGGAAGAATGGCAAGGAGGAGTCTGGTTATTTTTATTCCGTCAATGGTGACAGAGAGCCCACGGCTCAAAGGTAATTAGCAATGGTCCCGCCTGCCAGGAGCTTGTGGTCCAGGGGGCAAGATGGGTGAGTCAAGAGATTATAACAACATGGCATGACAAAGGTGATTCAGGAAGGTGCCCAAGGATATATACTTAAATTTAAGGTCCAAGGAAAGGCTTGCAGGAGATAGTTCCTGAGCTGATGCCCAAAAAGTAAGTGAGATAATCAGCAAGGAGGTGGCCTATTTCAGGCAGTGCAAAATCCTGGAGGGGAACGTAAAACGTGTTTAAACATCTGCAACCAGTTCAGTCAGGATGAAGTCGGGGGGTGGGGCAGCAGAAACGCCAAGGTCTGGTCGTGAGGGAATTTAACAGCCTGGTAAGGAATCTGGTCTTTATTTTATAGGTAATGGGGAACCCATGAAATATTTTAAACAGGAGAGTAACATGAAGAGATTAACCCTTTAGAAAGAAAATGAGAATATATTTGATTTCCACTGCTATATAACAAAGACCACAAAGTTAGCTGCCTCCCCCCTTGTTTAGCCAAACTGACACATAAAATTAACCATCGCAACTACCTGTTACCCTCAAAGAATCTGAGAACCGGAACTGCTGAAATCATTATTCCTGGGGGAGGGCTAAAATTACCACATTTGCCACAAATTCTGAACCTAAATCTAAAATCAAGCCTTTAGATCTAATACGGAGGATAAAGGGAAAAAGAAGACGATACCACGAGAAAGTAGTGCATCACATCCAGAATGTAGGACATTCTACAGAACAACTGGTTGGGCTTCTTCAAGTAGTTACGAAAAGAGGAGTGGAGGAATGTTCTAGATTAAAAGTGGCTTAAGAAACATAAAAACCAAAGGCAATGTATGGATCCTGCTTGAATAATTACTTGGACAAACCAGCTGTACATTTGAATACAGACTGGTTACTAGGAATTTTTAAGGAGTTTTTGGTGATTTTGTTAGGTGTCACAGTGGTTGAAAAATAGAACAATTATGTTTGACCTGAAAAAAGACTTTTTGTCACGGGGAGGAGAGTCAACAGTCACGGGGGCCAACTTCATGTCCCAAGATTAAACTGAGGTTCGACCTCCTGTGACTCCCACCCTTCCTCCAGAAGGAATGAGTCACCCCTCTCTCAGATCCTCTATCTGACACATATGGGTATACATGTTCCCTTTTCGAAATAGTGAACTCCTTGAGGACAGGGACTCTGCTTTAATCTTCCATGCCTAGGATATAATAGATGCTACAAACATTAATAAATCCTAGAGTGAATGTTCTCCAAATCCCTAAGTCAAAGGTAAGAATTTACTCTACTTCATGGTTGTTACATTTTAACATCATAAAATACAAGAGTAGGGCATTTCGGAACCATAAAGAAACCTATCAAAATTAAATAAGGACTATGTCAGCACTGGTTCAGTGTAACATCCAGCAATAGGTTGGTGAACATGTCCTTTTTTATGTGGTTGGGCTCACAAATACTGAATTTGGGCTGTTCAGTGCCTGCCTCAGAAATAGCTGTGTCCGTTGAGGTGATGCTAGCAGCTATAACAGATAAGCCCCCAAACCTCAGCGGCTTAACACATTGCTGTTTCTCACTTACATAATGTCCAAGCAGGAGCCCCCTCTCAAGGGAGGGCAAGTGGCGGGGTGGGAGTAAAGGCTCTGTTCCATGCAGCCATTCCCATTCTCATGATGGTGGCAAGAATTTGGGGCTAGTAGCTATGGGGGAACTTGTCTGCAATGCTTTAGTAAATACCTTTTCACTCCCAGCTCAGAACATCTCATGAAACCTGAGTAAATCACAAAGGGCCTTCTTCACGTTGTGGAAGGGAACTGTAGAGAAATGCACAAAAACTTTATAAAAACTTAAGATGATAAAAATAATTCTGAAACAGCTTATTGGTTTAAGAAAATCTCATCTAGAGATGAAATAGCTCGAATGAGTGTTGAATTCCTTCTCTGGTACACATTTATCTCATGTGTGAAGCCTACAGTTTCACAGTGCTACATCACTGGAAGGGTGTCCTGTCTCCAACATGGGAAAACCAGTGTTCTCCTTCGTAGATGTACAAATGCCACTGAGCCCATGTCTAATCTGTACTTCAGCTCAAATATCCTGGGCTACAAAACAACAGCCAACTAAGCTCAACATCTTTCTTCCTAATTCTGCTTTTCCATAAATAGTTTGTAACTTGATTGCACAAAGTTTAGCCTGGTGTTCTCTCATTTCATTTCTCCCACCTCAGTGGTTCTCAGCCTGGCGTGATTTCGCTTCCACGGGTATCTGGCAATGTCCAGAGACATTTTCAGTTGTCACAACCAGGGGAACGGATGCTAGTGGTGTCTAATGGGTAGAGACTAGGAATGTAACTAAACACCTTACAATGCACAGGACAGTTCCTCCTGCTCCCAGTGAAGAATTACCTAATTCAAAATGTCAATAGTGCCAACAGTGCTGAGATAGAGATATCTTGCCCTACTCCATGTCCTGTAGGTTGTACTGCCTCTGTATCTTTCAAATCTCTTCTGTCCCAGTGCCCCATTCCCAATGCCGTGTTACAGTCCCTCATCACATCTCCCATGGAATACGAAAGGATCCCAACCCATTTTCTTGCTACCCAATCCTGTTGCTCCTTTGGAAGGACATGTCCTCCCCCATCTTGCAAGCTCTCTCTCTCATCTTTAAGGTTCAGTTAACTCCCCAAATATTAACTCTTATGTGAACCTTTCTGTGTGACCTTCTCTCCCTCCTTCCCCTCCAGTCTCAGTTGGACACCCTGTCTGTAGACACACCATCACTTGTTTCCCAAAGTAGACCCAAGTGACTTGTGAGAAGGAACCTTTATATTCAACCTCCATGAGTAATAACACAGCACATTTGAAGTAACATAAGAATGTACACTCTCACTGGCACTTCTCATGATCAGAACTAGAAGGTAAGAAGGCTGGGCTGGGTTGGGTAGGAGGCAGGGGGGACACTGTGGTCATTGTGGCCTGCTACATTGAGTTGGTCTGTGAGACTAGTTACAGAATTTGGCTGCTGGCCTCATTATTGCTCTATAGAGCCCCTGGAGCTAACCTGCCCTGATGGTGGGTTTGATGTGTTTCACTGTGAGGTACTCTAGTGTCTTATGGACTTAGTTTCTTCAGGTATCAAGAGTTACTAATATGGAGAAAGAAAATGAAAACGGCCAGACTACTACAAAGAGAAAAAGTTAAGGTCCAATAAAAAGTCCCAAGCAATATCGGCTTTGGCATTATTTTGATGTGTATGGAAGACTAGTGGAAGTGCTTGTTTAAAAAAAGTTCAGGGGCACCTGGGTGGCTCAGTCGGTTGGGCATCCGACTCTTGATTTCAGCTCAGGTCGTGATCTCAGGGTCCTGAGATCAAGCCCCACGTTGTGCTCTGCGCTCAGCATGGAGTCTGCTTGTCCCTCTCCCTCTACTCCTTCCTCCACTCATGCTCTGTGCACTCTCTCAAAGAAAGAAAGAAAAACATAAAATCTTAAAAAAAAAAAAAAGTTCAAATATTTTCTGTTGTAACATTTTCAAGGCCACTGATGAATCCAGTGTCCTTCCTTTTCAGTCTTGCTATCTGTAGGGAGGAGCACCAGGACAACCTCTTCTTACATGTACTATCTTACATTTTATGATTAACAAATTAAGGAACCCTAGAGAGGTCTTCTCTCACTCCTCTCTCTAATATATGTGTGTACACAGGTGTGCATTATTTATGACAGCAAAAAATTGCTTACAACCTATTACATCTTTCATTAGTCAATAAATTATAGTGCATCCCTAACTGGTATTTAAGATATGCATTAATATTCACCCATCAATGTAAACAAAAATATGAATTCAACACTGAGAGATATGCATGATGTATTAATAAAAAAGGATATGGAAACCATATTATGGTATCTAATTGTTAAGGCACACTGGAGTGCATGTGTGTACATGTGTCTGTACACAGGTCTGACAATATACGACAACTCTGGGTGATGGAATCATGGCTGATTTATTTTTCTGCCTATGCTTTCTACTTTCTCCACAATATTTCCAAAGTAGCATTTGTTTCTTTTTCCTACTAATAAAAGTAATACAGTCTACAAATTTTCAATCTTGCATTTGTAGCATTTAATAGTCATATAAATAAGAAACCTTCCAAATACCTGAAAGGCTCATTTTGTCTCCTGCTTCATATCTTAAACTCAAATGATACCCTTTCAGGGGGATCTCTCAAACCACCTGACTGAAAACTGCACCCATCCCACCTTCCGGCTTTATTTTTGGCCATCATCTATACCACCATGTGTCATATGTTTTACATCCTTGTCTATTGAGTGCCTTCCTCTACTAGCATATTAGCTACCTGAGGGCAGGAGGTTTTATTTTGTTCACTGCTGTAGCCCCAGAGCCTAGGACAATGCGCCATACACAGAAGGTACTCACTATATATTTGCTAAAATAATGAATGAAGACACATTTGTTTTTTAAAAAGATTTTGCCTTTATTAATAAGAAACAAATGATATTCAGTTTAAAATAACATTTTTTTAAAATGTCATGTTTTTTTAATGTAATGTTAGCCCTTTATTGCAGGGACCACTTCAAGCTGATGAAAGCTATGAAGACTCCTCATCTTGCTCCCCGCCCACCCCCAACCTTCCCCTCCCGTCCCCAAACACATAAAATCACATACAATTTCAGGAGGTTCTGAGACTTCCTTTAACTCTGTCTATAAACTTCTTAAAGCGTCCACTGACCCCAGGGTTAGAGTATCTGATTTAAAGTGTCATCTGGCTTAGAATCATGATTTTTCCCCCTATTCTAATGATTCAAAGACTATATGTGACTCAAATATGTCTTTCCCCACTCCCACCAGCCAGTTAAACATTAAAAGGATTCCTTCTTCAAAGGAGTCACTGCTTAGCGAGGAGGGGTAAGTTCAGTGTTTGCAGTTGAGAAGACGATAAACATCCAGATGAAAGCTGAAAAATCTAGTTAATAATCCAGAGATTTCCAAAAGTACAGATGTTAACAGAGTGTAGCCCAAATATCTGGTGAGGTGAATTTTTCACTTGTCAGCCGAAGTCTTGCGTCACAATCTCAAACAGAGATAGAAAAACAGGATCTATTCCACATAGAAGATGCTTTTTGAATTTTATTGTTTAAAGAACAAAATAAAAGGGAATATGCACATCCACCAAAGTGAAGTTTTCCATTAAATAGAAGAGAAATCAAATACTTCGTAATAAAGACCACCCAGCTAAAAACGGCATATTAGAGCAGTAAAACAACAAAACCGATTTGACTTTGTATTTTATTTCAACGGGCACACTTCATTCATTGTCTGTAGGAAAACTAGGCTAGATCTCGATGGACAACAGTCACAGTTATTAAGCAAGAAAATACGCTACCACTTCCATGCCCTCCTTTATTTCTTTATGTCTTCAGTGTCATCTGGCTCTTTCTCTTGATGCTCTCTTTCCCACCTCATTTCTTTTAACTCTTGTCTGTACTTCCGTTCAATGAACCGCTTCTGATGGGCCATCTGGGGAAAGTTATCTGACACGAGGAGATACATTTTATACTCAATAAAGGGTAGCCTCTGGTGCAAAGAATGATGCAAACTAAACACACACACACATTCACGAGAAACAGAGCTGTATGTTCTAATGCAAGAGGCAAATAACTGCTCGGTGTCTTCCCTTAGTCTTTTGTCATTCAGAAACTCACTGGTGGTCTGCACCAGAACCCTGACGCGAGATTGTGATATCTGATGTGAACTTGAGTATAAAAGGCACCAAAACATACAGGATTGTTAAAACACAGATGTGTGGTTTCAGAATAGTTCCAGGTAGGTAGATGTTTTAACACGGTTCTCCTAGTAAGAAGTGATTGTCAGGGAGAGATTACAGAACGTAGTCAGATGGACTTGTGTATTTTTGCAAAGCTCAAACCAAAAGCTCCAAACAAATAATGGTATTATCACACCATTAGTTACCAAGAATTAAAATTTCTGAAAAGAGGAAAAAGATTTGATGGACAGAAGGCATTAAGTCATTATTCCTGATCATTCTATTTTTATAGTTTACCATGAGATACCCAATGCTATGTCAGCAATAGCAACGCAGGTAGAGCATTGTTATTTGGTTAAAGGAAACATGTCACTCAATGGTATAGTTTAAGCTACATTTAGGTTGATAGTTGACCCTGTGCAAGAATGTTAGACACAGTGGAAAGCTTGGTTATGATCTAAACTTACGATTCCATTGTCATTTGTTCCATATAACAAGTACAGAGACGGAGTAAGAAATCAAGGATGGAACAATAACAAAAGCCATTTTATACACTTAGTCAACAAGCACATACCTCAACAACAAACATCACAGAGGGACGCATGCATGAATGAGAGCCACCCAAGTTACCTGGTAACACATAGGGAAAAAGACACTCTTCTCCCTAATCAGGTAAGGGGTTGTTATATACAAGAGTTCCTATTTCATATTTAAAAATATAAAGATTCAGAAATGTGAGAGAGCATGGCATGTTTGGGAAAGAGCACATTTGTTTTTTGTTAAGATTGAAGCATAATAAAAGTGGATATAAATATATAGTGAATTCCTAAATCATTGCCCCCCATTTTATATAGTGTCCCATCCTCCCCACAGGTGAGAGAAGGGACAAGAACAGGGTGGTAGGAAAAGCGTCTGAGAGGCAGGCGGTGAATCAGTAAAGACCTTGTATATCTGAGTCACTGACTGATTTTAAACATAAGAGATACATAATGACGACTGTATTTTAGAAATGAAACAGGAACAAAATCCTATCTCCAAATGATATCAAGCTGACCTGATATATTGTATAACACACAGGTTTCAAGTATTTTAAATACTTTTTAAAAAATAAATCAAGTCCAGAAAAGTTAGCTGTAAAGCAAGTTTCTACAAAATGAACCCTACTTCCTCAGTAAATTCTACTCTAAAACCTAGTTTGCATTAAAAAAAAAAATCCCACCACTCAGCTCTAACCACCGATAAACTTTAGAATATATCCTTATAGTGTCCTATAAAGTTACACCACACACACACACACACACACACACACACACAGTGTAAATGTATATATATTATATGAACATACAAATACTTAATCATTCCCCCACCCACCCTTTGGGAGAGAATAGCATAGGTACATTTTTATGGGTACTTCTTAAAACATTCTAGTATTAAGTGTTTCCCTTTATCTTTAGTCTTCAAAAATACTGCTGTAATGATTGCAAAATATTACAGCATTTGGATAAAGCAAGACTTGGTCAACTACTGCCCACCACCTGTTTTTGTAAATCGGGAACACAGACACATCCACTCATCTGCATAAATGCCCCCCTACAATGGCAGAGTTGAGTAACTGTGACAGAGACCGTATGGCCTGCAAAGCTTAACATATTTACCATCCGGTCCTTACAGAAAATGTTTGCGAACGCCTGGGCTATATAGTAGCATTTATTTGAGCATTTCCCTACTGTTAATCATGCAGTTTGATTTACTTATGTATTTTTTGGCTATTATAAATCAAGTCGTCACTATTATCACGGCATGTGAACTTGAGCTCATAACTCCAGTTGTTTCCTTAGGTTTGATTCTTAGACATGAAGTCTCTGGATCAAAGAGGATGGACTTCTTTAAGGACCAAATACAGACAAACTGCTTTCTAGCAGTTTAAACGATTTACACCTGCCAGTATGTGTGTGGAGGTCAGTCTCCAAACAGGCCATCTCTCCAGGACTGTTTTATCGTTAACAAGCAAACAAAAGCGCTTTGGATCCAAAGAGAACCTTCAGCAATTTTACAGGTAGAAAATGGAATCTCACTTTTATTTCAGTATGTGATTGTGCATTTGTAAATAATGAAAGAAAAAATTCCCCAAGAGTTAACTTAAAACTTTCAGTGAAGATTCCATAGACACTGGAACCTGGAAATACTAGCTACCACCCCCAACTTGTCCTCCTTCCCTTCACCCCAGGAAGCTATTGTATGCTGATTTCCACTTGGCTCCTACCCTTTGGCCTTCCTTGGAATCTCCTGCAGCTGAGAATCCTGGGCCTCTCGATGTTTAGCTTCCCATGCTTTGCTCTATCCCACATTTAGCTGGTACTTGGAGCATAATGGAATTGCACTGTGATGTTTTGCTCACAGACTCTGCTGTGCAGCATGGTAGACCTCAGAAGAAAAATTCTTTGCATTTAAGCCTTCCAACTTACAAAAAACCATGCAGTTCCCTACATGGCCAGTTATGTAATTGCAGTGTTTTCCAACCAGCCATCCCACTCTTGGGAATCTCTCCCACAGAACCAAAAGGACCAATATATAGACATTTACTGTCAACAGTGATTAAAAAAAACAAAAACAGAAAGAGTGTCCACCAAAACTAAAAAAGCTGAATAGAATATGGCAAATCCACAGCATGAAATACTATGCAGCCATTAAGAAAGAATGAATTGAGGGCCGCCCGTGATATATTGTCAAGCAACATAGAAAGATGCAGAAAAGTACATAAATATGCCATGCTCATAAAGCAATGGCCAAAAACTAGAAAGAAAAAACCTTCACTTGTATAAGATTTTAGAAGCATAAAGAATTATATAGAAAAAGGTACACTGGGTTATTCACATGGGCTACCTATGCTGAGTGGGACTCCACACGAGAAAGGAAAATGAAAATTAAAAAGCATTCGGGAATACTTTTCAAAAAAATCATTAGTCCATTTTATACATATCTTACATTCTACTACACTTTACGTGGAGAGTAATTATGAAGAAAAAAAGACCATGTTTTATCAGTACTTACCATTTTTATATTTCCCCATTTTCTTTCCATAAAACACACATTATGAACATATAATTACAGAAAAAGGGACAGACTTACATTTTTCCAGTGCATCCATTGCTGCTCCCATTTCCGCTTGCTGAATACTATTAAATAAAATAAAGGTAAGGTGTGGTTTAAAGATTCTTTTTCACAAACACAAGCTATGGCGACACATTATTCAGGTTGATTTTCATGTCTGGTGCATAAAATTTTATCTGATTACTTCTGTCATATACTGAATCACTCAAGTTAGGAATATACACAAGGCCATGCAGAAACTTCATTTATCTGCACAAAGAGTATTTATGTTATTTGTTCCACATTTTTAATGCTGTAATTAAATGCCTTCCATTTATATTAGGTCTGAAGTATTTCTTACTTAAGTAAGAACATCCTTAGCATAAAGTTAAAAGAAGAAAAGAGTAAAAAAAAAAATACATGTATAGACAGACTTCCAATAACTTCTCAGTTTAAGATATAAATTAGAGGATTCAAAGAAAGAGGATAATATACATAATTCTTTTTACCTGAAAGAAGATGTTAGTTAGCATTTCCAACAAAGCTCAAGTGAACAGCAGTAAGAAATCACATGTTTAATGGCTGTGTCACACACGACGTGTTCTATAAAATGCTTGCAGCGACGCTGGGTACCCTGTTGGGTAACTGACACTGGACGGCCCTTACCTGTGCACCAGGTAATGTGGTTTTCTCAAGGTAGCCAAAGCCCCTTATGCAAAGGCATTCCCACTGTCCAAGGCCAATCTCAAGTCTGGGGCTGGACTTGGTGGGGACATTAATCCTTGGGATTCATTTTGCTATTACCCTTGAACATTTTTTTTTTTTTTAAAGATTTTTTATTTATTTATTTGACAGAGATAGAGACAGCCAGCGAGAGAGGGAACACAAGCAGGGGGAGTGGGAGAGGAAGAAGCAGGCTCATAACTGAGGAGCCTGATGTGGGACTCGATCCCAGAACGCCGGGATCACGCCCTGAGCCGAAGGCAGGCGCTTAACCGCTTTGCCACCCAGGCGCCCCTACCCTTGAACATTTTATACTCTGAGTTTAAAAAGACAGACTGCAGAGTTTGGAATACAAGTAGGGACTTATCAGACACATAGGATGTTCATTTGAAGAAATTACAAGGATCTCTTCTCCTACCTTGGTCCTTTCCCACAGCCTATTCTTTCTCCCTTGAAGTACACTGCCACAGTGTAGGTTCTAGCATGGGAGGGTCCTACCGTCTGCAGAGTCCTGAAAGGAAAAAAAGGAACATTAATTATGGTAAAGTGTTATATCATTCTTATTGCTAACATTTAACTCTAAGAAAAACCATGTATTTATCACTTAGAAAAAGGTAAACATCTACAAGTAGAAAATTTTAAAAATTCTACACTGGATTTTTATATATCTTTTCCCAAAGCATTATAAATAGTATCTGAAGGCTAGCAGTGAAGTGTAAAATGTTTTAAATGGTTTCAAAGTGTGTATATTCCAAGTATCCTAAAACTAACAAACTTTCAGCAGTGAAAAGTTAACCACTTCAGTCTGTTCATTGTTCTTCAGTGGTAATCACAACCAAAAATGATAAGTATTTGGGCAATACATCTCAAGCCACAACTGAATGGTTTTGTCCTTTATGAACTCTTTTCAATGCCTGCTATCTTATCCAAAAGATCAGAAAATGTATTTAATTTCTGAAATATCTGAGATCATTTCGAAGGTGTGCTATAATGCCAAGTACACAAGTGCCAAAAAACAAAACTCCAGGTACTCTGGATTTTAATGACATGGTGCAGATTTCCAGTGCAGTAAAACTGATAACTTTATGGAAAAGGGAAATTAAAAGTAGCCAACAAAGATAATGGAATGAACACAGTAATCTTGAAAAAAAAAACATGACATGCAAAACAACCCCATCATCTTGATAAAAAAGAATCAGCTCATCGTGTACTTGATTTGGGGGGATTTATGAGAAGGGAGCAGAGTCATTTCCTTTGTGTTTTAAACACCCCATGGGATGAAAGCACACGATGGCTTCTTTAAGGTAGCACTTATGACAGTAATCATGCCTGTGCTAGGAGAAGTTTATCGTCCTCATTTTATTTATTGGACCTTAATTATCACTTAGATGAGGAAGTACTTTGAGCCTTTCATGTAATACAGTTTGGATATTCATTATGCTTATTAGGTACATATTAAAGTCCTATTTCTAAACATTTGGGGATTTTGCCAAATAAGTAAAGGAAACATTGTTTTGCAGTGACAGCTTCTTGGGACAATTTATAGTAGCTTTTGCTGTGGGGTGACTCAAACTTCTCTTGGCCTCAGTTCTCTTAGCGAAAAAGCCTATAACGTGTTGTGACTATCAAATAAACACATAAAAAAGGATTTAAAATTCCCAGCTGCCACTCTGGTGTTTTTCCTTTTGAAGTTTGAGAAAGTCCACAGAGAGGGGCTTTTATTCCATATGGAACACTCGCACAAATGTGTGTGCTTGCCACCGCACATGCGCAGGGACAAGGGCTACACCAGCATTCAAACCAGATTTTTAAACATCCTTAAAAACACATACCCAGATAATACCTTGGGAGGCAATCCACCTATTTTGATAATCCTTTCCTTTTGTAATTCCTCTTTGAAAACACCTTCTGAATCAACAAAGCAGAGTCTCAAGATAATTACTCTACCTCGGAGTCACATTTCCTGTTTTCATCAAAACCAGTAGTATGTGTGTAGTGACCTGCACTCTTTTTGCGTGACTTTTGGCTACCACTCAAAGGATAACGATTTGTCACTAAAATATTCAAAAGTACACCGCAGCCTCTGATACACATTCTGAGAAGAAAAACTGCAAATCTGTGAGTAACACAGGGGCCTGAGAGAGCGCGTAGCTGTCAGGCAACAGGGACAGAGGCCAGTCGGCTTCAGAGTGGAGTGGAGACACCCAAATACTGTGACAAACAGGCACCATCTCCTAATCTAGATGCACAGCCCAGCGGAGGTTATAAGAAATAAGACAAACATAAAAAGCACAGATAATCAGAGGTGACCCACTTACTTAGATGGAAAAGACGGAGACACCCAAAGAGGTTCTGTGCTGGGCCCAGAGTCAGTGTCCAGGAGGCCCCATCCAGGCCCCTCTTCATGATTTCCCCCCCCTTGGTTTGTTCTTGCTCCAGACCCGGCAGCATCGACTCTAAACTCACCAGTCCGATGCCTGTGGGAGCATGCACTTACTTGTACAGAGGAATGTCTGGCTCCTTTCCTTCGGTCCTGAGTGTCAAGCAACACTGCTGAAGCTGGGATTTGGGGTCATTCCAATCCTGATTCAAAATAAACTCCTGTAGCAAGTCCCCAAGAAGCATTTAGTAATGGGTACTGGAATCACCGAGCATGAAGTATATAACCAATTTAAATTTTATATGAGCTTACTTTTAATCGTGGAAAGAAGCAAACATTCATGAAAGTATGAACATATTCCAAATCCTTATCAATGTACAGCGCTGCAATAAATGCTGAAAAAGAGAACATTTAAAATATAAAACCAAAATGCACTGCCATTTCCCAGGAAGAATAAGAGACCAGACTTTTAAGAAACATTGTAATGAGGTTTTCAACTCCCAGACCCTCTATATTTTTTAGAATTATCTTATCCTCTTTCTTCAAACAAGAATTTTCCTTCATCACTAATATTAGAAGCAATAGTACAGATGTGTGATTAGAATGCAAAAATCAAAGAGTACAAACTACGTTTGGCTAAAGGCTAAATAAATAGTTAAATGGTATACAAAATGCTACTGTACATCAGGGAGAGAATGCTATTGGGGAATACAACCACGTTAACAACAAATCAAAAGAAAACCTGAAGATCACATATGACAGTGGAATGAGCACGTTCTTGCAGCCTGCCATTCTCCACACCCATCTTGAGAAAACTAGCCATTTACAAGGGTCTCTGTTACATTTCATGTATAGAAATAGGATAATCTGTAGAGTCAATCTGCCCAAACAGAGAAAAACTTAACACTGGGCTTAATGACAACATAACAATATATCAAAATTTGCATTAAGAAATGGTGACCCCAAAGATGACTTCATTAAAAGGTACTTTAACCAAGGAAACAAATGGTGAGTTTTCAAAAGAAGGTAATAAAAGTAGCTTTTATTGAGCTTAAAAAATAAAACAAAAACCCAAAAAAACCTGCTGAAGAAACTGCTCACTTTTTCATAATTTTAATCTTTAAGTTACTTTTCTTTAATTGAAAAAGAGGTTAAGTTCCTCAGTCAGACTGCCTTTGTACTTTGTAAATGAGCTAGTTTTGCATGGTAGACTTTAATATTTGTATATAATTCCAACATTCAAAAATATCATAATACTTTTTTTTAAAGTTCCAAGGCCCAGTGAACAGCCCACTTATTTTAAAGTAGTATCAGAAACAATAAAATTATGTGTATAATCCTTTAGTTAGCCATAATAGGATTATTTATAATGCTTCCAGACCATATCAAAAATTGCCAAAGATGACAACATTTGTCCGTAGAGCTTTAATCTCATTTAAAACAACAGATAATAGTTTTAGTATTTAGTGAATAAATTAGCCTTCTTTCTTCTATGCCCCCGTATAAAGGCTGCTGGGTGGCAAGAAAAGCTATGAGTCACTCTTACCAATCTTCACATTCTGCTACTGTTTCCCACAAAGGATGTGATGGCTGAGCATTAGGATGGAGGGGTGTAGAAGCAGGGATGGGGGGGCAGGTGATACCACTGAACACAGATTGAACATAAAATTCATTATTCACATGTTTTAATTCCAAAATATTCTCCTTCTAATAAACTTCGGAGAAAAGCATAAATAAAAATTAAAATAGAAAAGGTTTCTTTACGTACAACATAATAATGAGAAGTAAGATAAGTGTGGGTACATTTGATTTACATTCTGAATCTGCAGGTTAAGAGAAAAGCTCTCTACTCCTAAGACTCACATTCCAAAAGGTCTGCCAAGGTCTTGGTCCTAAGGGCCACAGGTCTCTTGGTCTTGTCATTGGTGATAGCATATTCCTGCATGCCCAGCTCCTCCGCTACCTTGGCTTGAGTTCTGTTATTCACCAAAGAGCTTCGCAACAACTGGCCAAAAGGAATTGAGGCATGTTTAGAAACCATTTCACAGGGCACCTGGGTGGCTCAGTAGGTTAACTGCCTGCCTTCGGCTTAGGTCATGATCCCAGGATCTTGGGATCAAGCCCTCCGGGGAGCCTGCTTCTCCCTCTCCTCCCCTCTTGTGCTCTCTGTGGCTATCTCTGTCTGTCTCTCAAATAAATAAAATCTTAAAAAAAGGAAGGAAGGGAAGAACCATTTCACTGTGGTCTCTCTCCCAACCAGACTGAGACCACGTTACTAACTGGGACACAGGTAAGCAATAATTTAAGTCCTCAACCACTATGCCCAGGCTGCTGTGACAAACTCCATATGCTTCTAGTTTCTCCTTAATGACTTACTCTGCTCCTGGACTTTACCTGTCATTTAAATAGTTTAGCTGTTTGGTAATATTGAGCCATGTTGGGGGGAGGGTACTATACAATGATTAAAGATCACAGCTTTCACTAAATGTAATGCTACTAAGTGCAAAGAGCATTAAAATTTTTAAGAATCAACTTTATTGCAGTGTAATTTACAGACAATAAAATGCACCCAAGTATACTTAGATAAGTTTTGACAACTTTCTACATTTCTGTCATCCCCAAATAAGTTCCACGTGCCCCTTTGCAATCAATCAATCCGATGCACCACCCACCAGACAAACTTGACCTGCTTTCGGTCAGTATATTAGTTTTAAAGAAGTATTTTTAACAAGTCTAAAATAAATTTTAAGTTTCACGGCAGTGATGCTAATTTTGATATTATATGATTTGGGGAAGTAATGTTTTAGTAAGCATTATTTAAAATATTTTATTTATTTATTTATTTATATTTTTACTTCTATTATTTCAAAGACATATACTATATATCCCGAGTTATAGTTTATCAATTGGGACTCTTCATCTCTAACCAAATTGAAATGTAATTTTCATATTTCAACTTCAAGAATTCAAAACAAAAATTTCTAGTAGAAATTTCAGTCGGCAAAGAGTCCTCCAAGCACCATCCTAAGTAGTAACATTACACAGTGTGTGAAAATTATACAACACACCCATGACAGAGGTGCTGTACAGCAAGCGTGGTTCAGGCATTTAGCCCTCAGGAACCACTCTCACTAGAGGACATGAGGACGAAGGCCAGGGGAAGCAGACAGATACCAAGATGGACCAACCCTAAGATTTAGGGGAATAACATACCTAAAACTAGAACTTTCCTTACAATAGCTGTAACAAATTCTTGGGCTACTACAACAATCCCTTCCCGCTAAGGAACAGCCCTGACACCAGGGCCAAAGAGCAGGAAGCAGCTGTTGGCTGTGCTAGTGTTAGACCCCCTGCCGTTTCACACTGTACTTTGTTTATCAGATGCAAGTTTTATGCTCTGTGGCTCCAGTGTCAACTGAGCTTATGAAAATCAAGATTTATTCTCAATGCCTGAGATTGCATCCTTGACAATAGATAAATAAGAAACAATATGTTCTTAATTTGTCTGACAGTGATACATGAAGCAGAAATACAACTTGATCTTCATAAGCCATGCTTGCTGTTAAGACTATTATTCTTTGCTTGTCTCTGCTCCCTTCCTCCTCCTATTTTCCCCAACTCTTTCTTCTCAATATAGTAAATGTTTCATTAAAATGATTATCCACAGAGCAGCTCAAAATTAAAAAGGCCTACCATATAATGTTTACAGAAGACCCAACCAATAGGAGCCCATCAGCCTCATATCTTGTAATTACAGAATAACTGAGCTGGAAGGGAGACACCTTTATTCATCTGGATTCCCAATGGGGGGACGGGGGGAGGGGGAGGCAGTTCTCAAAGTAGAGGCTGGGGGGTGGAATAGGAGGGCTATTTTGAGAATATGGTTACACTGAGCAAGTTGGGTTCTCTCTCAGTATATGCTTTGGTGAGAAGACAGAACTCTAATTCAGGCTGCCTATATGGGGATTTCATGCCTCAAATTCAACAAGCTGGAGGTACATACAACACATGAGCACACACAACACACCATACATCACAGGTTACCAGGCCCTCGCGGCTGTCTTCCAGCATCAGGGCTTCTTCATTAGTATTACACAGTAATGGTGTCTGACAGAGGAGGAGGAAAGCAGTGAGGATGGAAACAAATTCTTCCAGTTTTATTTAAGATACACCCTGACAGGTCTTGAAGCCGCAGGGTGGCCAGGAGAAAGTGATATTGAAGTTCTTGCCAAAACTCAGAGCGTGAGCTGAAACTCAGTGGGGAAGAAGGAACCTATGAATCATCCATATTTGTAGAGTTCATTTAAATTGAAACATGAATTAAAAAGAATTGAGACCTTGCTCTTTACCTAAAAAGAGAGTCCAAATGGCAGTTCTTTAAATGACAGCTTTCACCCGCGGCCTTTGCTGAATTCTACTGCAGAAGGCATCACACTGTTTGCCAACAAATAGGATCAAGAGGGGGTCACAAGGCAGAAAACCACTTGGAGTTATGGCAGTTCACTGTAGCAGCTGTGGAGCCCAATTTTGTGCCAAGCACTGTGCTGACAGCAGATAGACCCCAAGATGATCGACGCCCCATGGCTGCTCATCTCCAAGGGAAGCCACACAAAGCGGCCACTGCAACACACTGTGGTAGCTGCTGTGACGGCACGGAGGACACGGTGCACGCAGGCGCCCCTTTCTACCCCAGCCTTCCCCAGAGGCCTCCTGGATGCCCTGACCCCTGAGGAAAAACATTTCCGAGGCTTACTGACCTGGCGGGTACATCAGAATCATAAGGTGCTTCTGAGATACCGGTGCTCAGGCCTCTTCCAAGAACCAAGGCATTAGTATTCCTGGGGATACAACTTGGACATATGCATTTAAAACAATTCATGTGGTGGCTTCTGATGAACACAGAACTGGAAAAAAAAATGAGTCTGCCAGAAGGGTGGGTGCTAAAGTCTAAATGTTTGTGTCCCCCTCCCCTAAATTCCTATGTTGAAATCCTAACCCCTAAAGATGATGGCATTGGGAGGTGGGGCCTTTGGGGTGATTAGGTCATGAGGGTAGAGCCCTCATGAATAGGATCAATGCCCTTATAAAAGACGCCTCAGAGAGATCTCTAGCTCCTTCCACCGTGTGGGAGTACAATGAAAACTCAGTGACCTGGAAGAGGGCTCCCACCAGAACCCAACTAGACTGGCACTCTGATCCTGCGACTTCTGGCCTCCAGCACTGTCAGCAGTATATTTCTACCATTCCTAAGCCACCTAGTCTGTGGTATTTTGTTCTAGCAGCCTGAACAGACTAAGATGGTGGGAAACGGTTTTCCAGGAAGAGGGAACAGCTTTGGCAAAACAAGGGGCCATGACACAGCAAGGTGATCACTAGGTGGGACTGGAGGACAGGTCAGAGCAGGGTCTGGGGGTGCTGATGCAGGTAAGGCTGGCTGGCCTCTGGGCAGAGTCTTGTAGGTCATGTAAATAAGTCTGTACTTGTACTTTCCTGTAGGGGAGAAGGAATCCCAGAAAGTGTCAAATGGGAGCAGTGGCAATGTAGTTTTTTGATTTTAGAAAGATCATTTTGATGAACGGATTTAATTGGGGCAAGATCTGTGCGGTTGGAAAGCCTGCGGACATTGATGCTATTGATTATTATTTTACAAAGAGGAAATATCTGCTTTTTATTTTTAAGTAGAATTCTAGAAAATGAATATTAAGTACCCAATTGAGCTTGAGATGGTTTTGCAACAATGCTTTGTGTTAGATGTGGTAGTGAAAGGCAAGAAATTTGGCACCAAGCTTCCTGGGTTCACTCTGTGGCCCTTCCATTTCCTGGCTAAGTGACCCTGGGTAAGTTACTAAATCTCTCTGAGGTTCAGTTTCCTCATCTATAAAATGGAGCAAGTGGTACCTACTTCACGGGGTTGTCATGTACTACACTGCAATGCCTGGCACATCACCATCACACATGAAATGTTAGCTGCTGTTGTTACCCACAGTGGCACCGTCATTATTAGGCAAGATGAGCTCACTCTCTGGTTACAAGAACAGGGTTATAGAAAGTTCTAGGAATTCCTCTGGATTTTTCTTCAATACAGATGTTCTAAATACTAGTCTATATACTGTCTTCAAAGCCTTCCACCTTACCAAGGCTGCCCTTCACAACTTTTTCTTTTAACCCTCCCCATCCCCCCAAAGACAAAATTATACTTGAAATCACCAGAAAAAATGCAGAAAGCTGTAGTCAGGGCTCTCTGTGAAGCTGAGAAAAAGACGGCCGAGTCCCTGATGCAACGACAGGACCAATATAAGTGTCACACATCTCTAATTCTGACTTTAAGAACCCAGGGTGTTTTCTATTATCTTGGCACAGCAGTCTCTCATGACTAAACTTAAATTTTAATAGGAAACAGGTTTATTGGTTTAAAACAAACAAAGAAACATATTGGCATTCTTCCTTCAACTTCTCTATTCACTCTTGATTCTAAAGAAGAAGCCACAGCTGCGGGACATGAGCAACCAAAGAGGGCCACCTAGTGTAAAGTAAGTAGACTGTGATTTATTATTTTAAGGGCTTTAATACAAGAGCATGGGGTGAAAGCAGAATATCGTATTAGAAGTGACAGTGATGTGCCACACAGGTCTGTTATACCAAGAGTGGTAGCCAGATGGTCTCCATTTCCTATGATAACTAAAGAAAAGGTACACAAATGCTGCTGGGCGGGATGCAGGTCTGGATACAAAGAGCCAAATTATATCAGTGACAGAGAAATTCTCAAACAGGAGGCTATGGAATCTATCCTCTCAGAGAGATGTTGTAGATGAGATATGCGTTTGTCTAAATGATTTATGTTTAGTGCTATCTGGAGGCAGCAGGGAGGGATTAGATCACTGGTTCTCAAACTTTTTATCTGTAATCCCTGCTTGCTCATTATTCCAAATCATTCCTCTATAAACAAACAAAAATCTCTGCAAGTTCATCTCAATGATGCACACACAGGTGGGCACGGCGCATTATGCATAGTAGGGGCGTGGGATTAGCAACTATTTTTAGCTCGGTAAAGGCTAAAAAGGAGGAATGATATATAGGGAAGAATGATATGCAGGTGTTTAAAGTGACAAGACAGGCATCCTGGTCTGATCTAGTGGATCCTCTCACTACTGACCTAATCCCTACTGGGTAGGTTCTACCCTAAAAATCAAATACTTCGGTCTATGAAATCAACCTCAGTCATCCTAGAACAATTATCTATGCCTGATATTCCTTCCCAAGCAGGCCTTTCTGAATATCCAACTCATACAACACACTATGTTTTTCCCCATCAGCATTCGAAATTTCAAATCCATGATTTCATTTGTTCAACTGTCCTATTCTCTGTAAAACAAGTGCACAAAGGAGTGGCTCAAAGCTAACTAATGCCTCCCAGTGTGAATTCATGTAGTTGTGTGTTCTTCAATCACAATAATGAATAATTTGCCATTCCCCTCCTACAAATGCAACTGTAGTAAGTAATCCTCCACAAATTTTCAATTAATTTTAATCTTTAGACATTCATAAATAAGTTTTCAGCCTCCTTCTTTATACATAAAACAACATGCCACTTCCCTCCAATGCCACTTCTACTCCCTTTCTATACAACTTAGCTGCCTGCAAAACTCTTTCTTTTATTTATTTATCAAATATGTATTCCAAGCCTCCATATGGCTGGGCACAGAATGATAAATAAAAGCACGCTCTCACAGAACTTCTAGGTTAGTGGGACAGGCAAACTGAAATAAGTGAGTGCCAGGGAAAAAAAAGGACGTGGAATTTTGACTGGGGGGAGGCCATCTGGAAAGGCTCTCCTTGCATCCAGAAGTCAAGCCAGAACTGACGTCTGATGGAAGAGTAGGAGAGACCAGGCAAATGAGAGTAAGGGCTGGAAGCAGAATGTTCTCCAGGAACAAGAACAGCACGTGCAAAGCCTGATGGCTCGAGGGGGCTTGGAGGAGGAACAGGAAACAGAGGTGCGCAGTGGAAAGAAGAGTATATGGTGTGAGGCGGGCAGGTGGGCAGGCCAGACCAGGCAGGGCCTTGCTTGTTCTTTAATCACTACCCAAAGAATAAACAAACAGCACTGGACAGGATAGGATGATCATTCATTCAGCATATTTCCTGGGCCAACTGGAGGGTTTCTGCCTGAGACAATGTCCATGGTGGGAGAGTGCAAAACTGCAAAGGTCAGCTTTGCAAACAGTAGCATACATCTCAGGGAAACAAGAAAACGCTGCATTGCCTAGTGCTTGGTACAAACACAACCTTAAGATCATTATCTTGTAAATTTAATAAATGCCACCCCTTCTAACGGGGTTTCTTTGTCAAGCATATTCCTGTAACGTTTTGCCAGCGACATAGAAGCTACTACGGCAGTCCAGGTGACCCAA
The DNA here is from genome assembly GCF_024610735.1 of Ursus americanus. NCBI lineage: Eukaryota > Metazoa > Chordata > Mammalia > Carnivora > Ursidae > Ursus > Ursus americanus. The sequence continues at coordinate 41,022,371 of NC_142141.1, read as the reverse complement.
GCTGGTTGAGAGGATTGAGGTGATGAAGATGAAGTGTTTACTCAAGAAGTAACAATGTCAGGACTTGTGAATCATCTAGAATCTAGGGCAATGGAGGGAGGAATCAAAGATGACTCCTGGGTTTCGGACTTGCAACACGGGATGGCTGCCGCTGCCGCTCAATTACTCAGGGAACACTGGAAAAAAACCCGGGGCAGAAGACTATAGGTTCGGTCTTAGACATGTGGAGACGCTGAGGGGGCAGCTACCTACTGGAGCTCAGGAAGAAATGGGACTGAAGAAATCCGTTTGGAAGTCGTTGTCTCTAGAGTGAAACTGACAGTGTGTACATGGAAAAGACTGCCTCGGAGGGGCTCTCGTGACAAGAGACAAGGGCCTAGGAGGGAGCCTTTCAGACGCTGGAACATCCATCAGCTGTACAGAATATGATGAGCCTGCAAAGGAAGCTGAGAAAGAGTGGCTGAAGAGGTGAGAGGAAAACCAGGAGTGCAGCATGACAGAAGATGACAGAGGTGACAGAAGCTGACAGAAGGCAATGAAGGACAATGTTTCAAGAAGGAGGAAGGGAGCAACCATGCCAGCGCTGACGAGAGTTAATATCTCTTAAAATACGTACTTAACAGATGACAGATCATCTTTGTTTTACCAGCAGATCTGTCAGCCCTATTGATTTCTACCTAAGCTTTCTGTGAATACAGTTAATAAAACCGTCATATCATAATTTTGTCATTTACCATCTTTCTAATAAGCTATTCAAAAATTCTCTGATTTTAAGACGGCAAGGCTGATAAACACATTTTGGATAAAACTATAGTTATAGCACTGAAGCAGTTTTGGAAAGAACACGAAACTAGAGTCTTTAGCATAGTCCTGGTTCTCCCTTTATCAAGACCAAGATGGGAAGCAGTAAACTTGTTGATCTATAACATCCCACCTCCACAAAATCCTAGAGTTCACAATTAGTTTCGCAGGAATACAGGGGTTAATGTGTGTATTTAGTCACACATTTTCAACAGTGGCCTCTATATGGCCAAAACGTGAATTACTATTTTAAGCCACTTGGCTTGGTTTGGCCATTTCTCAGACCAACCGGATACTCTGACAGCGATAAAGTCTATTTCATAATGGAAGATACTAAACAAGCATTTACTAATTCCCTAAAGCACAGCAAGATACTAGTCACTAGTTTATTTTTGGTAAATACTCCTATGTTCTTAAGAATTTAATATTAATTCAAGAGGAAATACTTCCCTGTCCATCCAAAAGTAGTTAAATGGTCATCAAACTGTTAATTTTAAATTAAATTTAAAAGAACAGTATTACTGATTTCCCATAGAACAGTAAGGGGCATGGTAAGAACACAATACTCATTGAGTGAGTGAATAAAAGAATCATATTTTGTTAGGCTTAGAAATCTTACATCTAAACATACATCTAAACATAAAAAATTACATCTAAACATAGTCAAATCACCATATTCTCCTTAATTCCAGTATTTGTGTCTCACATAAACTATTTCCAGGGTTCACAGTTGCAGAGATAAGATCCAATTCTACTCAAAGCAAAACATGCATAAAAATCATAGAGATGCAAAGTGTGAAAGACTTATTATTTGCTTCAAGTATAATAAAAAAGGAAGGCTACACGAACAAAGTATCTTAGAGCACACTACTATTTTTCTTGGCCCAGGAAAGTATTTGCTTTCTCAATGCCCAACTCTAGAGGGTCTTCTCCAAGGTTATTCTTGCGCCTTGAGAGATCATCACAACTGGCTAGATATGCTTTGTTCACCATTCTGGCTGTATTATTGATCAGTTTCCGAGTACAAACAGTATGCAACAAATAGAAAAGCTCAATACAATTTTATAAAAATGAAACAAAAGTGAGAGAAATGGGGACTGTTTCACTTTGTTCATAAGTCAAACCTTGTCTTTCTGAGTCCCTTTCAACTCTGCCCTGGATCCAGCCAAACTGATTCCCTACTGTCTCTCTATCTTCTGGTTTTTCATATTATGCCTTTGTTTCAGTAGGCCCAATGTGTGGCAAGTCTTTGCATAGAAATTTCTTCCCATTAACTCCTAGTGGCCAAATCCTACTCATCTTTAAAGGCTCAAACATCATCATATCCATGAAGCCTTCATGGAAATCCACAGCTAAAAGAAATCTTATCTTTTCCTAAACAGCACAAGTGCATCAGTTTACCTATGCCTCTTCATACTATTTCACGTGGTTCTTCTCTTCTGTAGTTACAATGACCTACTTATACTTCTCACAGTGCACGTGTATTGTACGCATGCACACATAACACACACACACATACATACTGTATACACACACACACACACACACACACACAGAGAATTTGTAGCTATTTACTTACACTTTTCATTTTTGCTAATAGTTTTTAAATTCCTTATGGATAGGTGTCAACTAATATTTGCTCTTCCCATGAAGCCTAGCTCAATTCAATGTCTTGCACAGAGTAGGTAATCATTATATGAAGGAGTATTAAACAAGTTCTTCTCATATACTGCTTTGTATACAATTTGCATAATGAAATGAACAAAACCATATGATATGCTAAAGTCAAGAACTAAGTAATCAATTACATAAATATATATCTGACTCCTCTAATCTTCACTCTATTATACAGTAATCTGACTGAAGGGAATGATTTAACACAAACTCACAGTTAAGTGTCCTTCATGATGATCTGGGAAATGAATAAATAAGTACTCGGTGGCTACCAGTTGCATTATGGAGTCACCTAGGAATTCCATCCTCTGATTGTGGCCTCTGGAAAAAACAACATCAATGCAAAGAGATCAATAAGCATTTGTATATTAAAAAAAAAGAAACAGAATTTTTAAAAAGGCACAGTTTTAAAAGGCAATGTGTTCACCTTGCTTTAAAGCACAAAACTAGATACAAGTCCCTAAGGCCCCTCAATTGAGAAGAGACTTGAGTCAACATAGATTGAGTTTCAAAGAAGAGTACAGGGACTACTATCTAAGGATGAAGAAACTGGTAAATGAAGACTGGTAAATAGTGCTTGGTCAGAAGTTAAGCAGTATCGGTTGAAAAATAATATATAGAAAACAATCTTGCATAGATAAAACAAAGCAAAACAGTCCAAGAATTTTCTTTGTTAAATCTTTACTTCTTTACTGATATATACACTCTTATCATTCAGATCTGGAATCCAGTTAAAGGACACTAAAAAAAAAAAAAAATCTATGACAAGAATCCTAAATCTCTACACTTTAAAGAGAGCTGTGAATATTTGATTTGGGGGAGAGAAGCCAAGAACTAAATAAAAAACAACAGGCAAAGAAATAACATTTTGGTTATTTTCCTAATTATTATATTAGCTCATCTCCAAATCATTCATCTAGAGCTAGGACAGAGGGCCAATTTCAGCCCACGGTCTGTTTTTGCAAGTTTAATTGGGACAGAGCCATGCCCATTCATTTACATTTTCTCTGTGGCTGCTTTTATCTTACTAGAGCAGAGTCGAATCACTGCAACAGAGACCACATGGCCTGTAAAGCCTAAAATACTTAATATCTGTCCCTTTACAGATAAAATTTTTACTTCCTTCACGCTTCTCTTACACTTTATGAAGAAATAAGATGCATGACAATGAAACCAAAAATACTGGATTGGAACCTATCCCCTGATCCATACCAGCGTCTGGCTACTCCCCCATCTCATGATGTGACTTTCCTAGAAATATGCTTGAAATCCCAATTCCTTTGAAAGGCAAGCAGTAAAGGTTTGGGAATGCCTGTCTAAATGGTCACACTGGGATTACACAGTTAAATCTCACTTACAGGGTCAGATGGTTAAATCCCACAGTTCTCAATGTGAATGCTCTTGCCAGAAGTCGAACATGAGTAAAAATGACTCCAATTGCTTCTTCAAACTCAGTAAGTTTCTGCAGAACTGGAGAAGTCTCAATAAGTTGTCGATCAGTATTCGGCTCTTGTAACTGCAGGAAAAGAAAAATATATAAAAATCATGTGCAGTTTTTGGTTACAAGAGTAATTATCAATTCTAGGATAGTGTTTTGTAAAATTCCTTCTCCCATGGGCAGAAATTTCTGAAATGCCAATAAAACACGGAAGCTTCTTTCTCATCCCTTAGAATGGCAAACAAACCTAATATTTAAAGAAGGCTCAAATAATATTTTCCAATCTTCTATCAAATTTCAAGGCCAAGTACTGTACACAGATAGTTCAAAATCCCACGTATTATACTAACTCTCCAAGGAAGAGGCAAAGTGAAGAACTGCTGGTGTAGAATGTGTGCATCTAGTAATGCAGTGGTTCTAAACTTTCGCGTTCATCAGAACCCTGGTAGGGCCTACTACATCAAAATGGCCGGGCCCTACCCCCAGCATTTCTGATTCAGTATGTCTGGAGTGAGGACTGAGAATCTGCTTGTCAGGCAAGTTCCCAGGAGAGGCAGATGCTGCTGGTATGGAGACTGCCCTCTGAGAACCACTGAATTAGAGGAATATGACCTCTGTGTGTCTTCTAGGGACCAGCCTATTTTGGCAAATGAACATGATTATAGTTGGATTCAGCTTACACTGGAGATTTCTGTACCACTAAGCAGGTGCTCCATATAACAATAAGCCTTGAACAACTCAATGCAAAAGTGAGAGCATACAGCAAATATGAAAAGAATAAAGTGAACATTTTCAACAACTTTGGACAATTTAATACTAATGTTTCTAAAGTTCTTTGAATTAATGCCATTTATTACTGTAAAGCCTCTCATTAAGAGTTTAGCCACTAGTGATTCTTATATATGTATAATGTACATACACATACATGCACATATAAAATATGTATATGAGAATATATATATATGTATACATATGTATACATATATATGTCTCCAAGTAAAATAGAAATAAAAGGAAAGAATACAAAGAATTTTTAAACCAACTGGGGAAAAGGGTGTCACCACATATAGATCTTTTAAATAGCAAAATCTTGAGTAAAAAGTCATCACATGGTACTAAAATTTTAATTTACAGTATGTTTTAAGCAATCTGAGTTGAAACTGAAAACCTTCCATTTCCAAGATCTTTTTTTTTTTTTAAAGATTTTATTTATTTATTTGACAGAGAGAGACAGCCAGCGAGAGAGGGAACACAAGCAGGGGGAGTGGGAGAGGAAGAAGCAGGCTCCCAGCAGAGGAGCCTGATGTGGGGCTCGATCCCAGAACACCAGGATCACGCCCTGAGCTGAAGGCAGATGCTTAACGACTGAGCCACCCAGGCACCCCTTCAATGTCCAAGATCTAAATTAGGTTACAACTTAGCAACGTTAATTTAGTATTTGTTCTTTTGACTAAGCACACACTTGCTTCCACATTATTTTCTCTATAATAGCAGCCAGGGAGATACACTCGAATTGACATATTAAGCTTTGAATATCACATTTTTGGGGGAGAGAGGGCACCACACTACAACCACATAAGTAGTTCTTCCTGCCTTGTGAGGGAAGATGACCCCCAGTGCTTCCCCCACTCCACCCCAGAGCATAAATGCAACACATGGGTTCATTTTACTATTTATTCCGAAGTTTTCCAGTTCTGCCTGACACCCCAGCTTAAAGTCATAATGTCACTGAAGGGAATCAAAGGTTGATAAAAGCAGGAGGGAACAACAGGCAAACTAAAGTAACATGACTACCTGGAGCTATAAAGCTCACTGCAGACAGGAAGGTCACACTTACTTGGAGTGGGTGGAGAGGATAATTGAGCCAGACTTCGCGCAGGTCCTGGAAAATAGAGTGATGCCTTTAATGCTCCAGGGAGCCATTTAACACACTCTGGAGCACTAAATAAAATGCCATTATTTGAAATAGTGAACTATTTCAGATGCTGACTCCACTTATTGCAAATTCAATAGTGCTAGCAAACTAATTTTTTTTAGAGTGTATTCACCACTCAAACTGCCTGTAGTGACTCTAATTAGCTTATTAAGCTGGGGAGGAAAAGAGCCACCTCCACCCCCAGAAGTCAAAGATACCTTTTAAAACTCAGTTACACATTTGCTTAACCTAATACATGGGATTAAGTTGCTGTTTTAATCATATTTTTTAGTTTACCATTCCCCAGAAATGTGCATCAGCTCTGCCTTTTGTAATTAAAACTCATCTCAGATGTCTTTTATTTTAGGCACTCATTCATTAGCATTTGAGCTGCTTTAAGATGGGGTGGAAAACATCCAAATCTAGTTCCTAAACTCTCAGATCTATAAAACCACACTTTTACTGCAGGTCACTACAAATGTTTCCTTGAAATATGGAAATGAGCGAATTTTATGGAGAAACCCAGTACCTTATTTTATCCACTGAGCTAAATCCAGAGGCAGTTATAATTAGAACTTCCTCAGGATTAAAGTGTTTTTTCTTCAGTTTTAGACTCTAGGGAGCCTCTGACTGAATCTACTTTCTGGCCTCGATGTTAGGTTTTTCAAACAAGTAAAAAAGATTTTTTAAAAGAGGGAAAAAATATTTTTAAAAAACTTGGGGGGGAAGAAGTATAGGAATATTTATCATCACTGTGAAACACATGATGACAAAATGAAATAAAATACCCAATATTTTTGGACAACTTGCATCGCACTTTTAGAGGGTTTTGGGGTTTTTTGGCCAATATTAAAAAAAAAAAAAGCTTAAATATCAAACTGTTCTTTTAAGGCACTTTCGAGAGCTTCTCTTAACCAATTCAGTAACCTTTCCCTTGAATTCTCCGTAGCGTGAATTACGCTGGGTGTCACTCCCTTCTCGCAACTTTCTCATGTTCTCTTGTGCTTTTTTCCTCCTCAAAGCAGTGAACCCAGTGCTGGCACACAGAAGATGCTACTACTAATGTTGATCATATCAACAGGTACAATAAACATCTCTTCCAACCAACTCCGATCTCCAAAATCCAAAATTCTCAGCAACTTGATTCCTCTTTCTCCCTTCAACGTTTTTCACTCAGTAACACTATGATTTCTCCTTAGATGTCGTCTTATGTGTGTAACGGCTTAACCCCTCACAACTTGATTATTTCAACGCCTCCATTTCCTTTCATCTACTCCACTCAGAGTTCAGGTTCTGCCACACCTTGGTGCCAGAGGAAATATCCTGTAAAAAATCCAGATTGGAATCCCAGCTCTAGCATTTATTAGCTCAAGGCAAAACCTCTACCTTCAGTGTGTTCTGGAAAATGTTCATTGACTATTGGGACATTTATTAATGCAACTTTTTTTTTCCTTATTTTATTTCTTTCATCATGATAAGTGTACTCTTTAATCCCTATCACCTATTTGACCCATCCCTCCACCCACCTCCCCTCTGGTAACTCAGTTTGTCCTCTATAGTTAAGAGTCTATTTCTTAGTTTGTCTTTCTTTTTATTTTCCTTTGCTCATTTGTTTTGTTTCTTAAATTCCACACATGAGTGAGAGATTATATGGTATTTATTTTTCTCAGACTGACCTATTTTGCTTAGCCTTATCTCTCTGGTTCCATCTATGTTGTTGTAAACGGCAAGATTTCATTTTTTTAATGGCTAAATAATATTCCTCTGTGTGTGTGTGTGTGTGTGTGTGTGTGTGTGTGTGTGTGTGTGTGTGTATTCTTCATCCATTCATCTGTTGATGGACACGTGGGCTGCTTCCATGGTTTGGCTATTGTAAAGAATGCTGCAATAAACCTAGGGATGTGTCTTTTAGGATGTGTCCTTTAGAATTAGTGTTTTTGTATTTTGGGGGTAAATACCCAGTAGTGTGATTACTGGATCATAGGGTAGATCTATTTTTGACTTTCTGAGGACCCTCTATATTGTTTTTCACAGTAGCTGTGCCAGTTTGCATTCCTACCAACAGTGCACGAGGGTTCTTCTTTTCTCCTCATCCTTATTTTTATTGAATACATACTATGCATCAGCTTACTAAGACAAATGAGATACCATTCCTGTCCTCAAAGGAGCATAGTGGAGAAAAATGAAGGTAAGTACAATTTAATGAACTGGGAGAGGTTCTATAATAGCAATATATACTAAATGCAAGGAAAATTCTGCTTGGGGCATGTTAGATAAAGCTTTAAAAAAAGGTAACTCTTCAGATGTACCCTGAAGAACATGAGGAATTTGGCAAATCAGCAGGGGGAGGGAATCAAAACCAGAACACCATAAATGCACAAATAGTATGTCTCAAAGAACATAGGCACAAAAAGTTAACTCCTAATAGGCAGAACACAGAGGATTTCAGGGCAGTGAAATCTCTATATGATATTATAACAGATACACGGCATCATACATTTGTCCAAACCCACAGAATGTACAGGGTAAACTATGGACTTTGAGTGATGATTTAGGTTCATCAATTGTAATAAATGTACCATTCTGATGGGTGATGTTGATAAAATGGGAGAGGCTATGAACGTGTGGGGGCAGGGGGTATATGGGAAATTTTTACTCTGAATCTGGCTGTTAACCTAAAACTGCTCTAAAAAAATCAAGTCTTAAAAAAAATTTAATTAAAAAAGGGAATTCCTAGAATGGCACAAATGGAGAGTGAGAAGATGGGAGACAAAAAATAGATGGGAGTCAGATTATGAAAACTATTAAATGCTCTGTTGTATAACACAGACTTTGGCAGACAGTAAAGAAATCAAAGACCATAATCAAATCCATGCATTAAAAACAAGACAACACTAAATGTAGTTATGAATGAGAGACTGCAGTCTTGGGGAATCACAACCAGTTCAGTATTTCATATGAGAGATGAGGAGGGCAAACACTAAAGCAACAGGATGGCCAAAAGTGACCAATTCAAGAGATACTAAGGACAGAAGTGATAGGAGTTTGCAACTGAATGGAGATGGGAAGAAAAAAGCTTCAGGACAAAAGACGTTCCTAAGGTTTGGGTTTAGATGATAAAAGCAAGGGAGGTGAAATATATTTTGGTGTTAGGTGATGAGTTGAAATGCTAAAAATGTTGAAATGAGGTGTCTGGGGAACACTCGTGTGAAGCTGCCCAGGAGCCATTTGAAAAGACACTTATTCCAATATCTGGAGCTCCAGAGAAAGGCCAGGGTTGGAGATACTGGGACAGATATGTAAAGACCAAAAGGGGGTGGGGAGGGAGTGGGAAAATATGAAAGATTACACAGTAATATCTCCCTATCTTTCTAAGAGGCCTATTGGGATGATCAAATTGCAACAATGGATCTGAAGGTACTGGGAAACCATGAAGGGTTACACAAAGATGAAAACCTGGAACCAGGAAAAACAGTCTGGGCTGAAAGAGTGAATAGAACAGCAGACCAGGCTGAGAAGCCAAAAACAGCCCTGCTGTGAACCAGGCTGGGGGGATGACACAGATAAAGCCTGCTGCAAAGTTAGCAGGAAACAGTTTCCCTCAAGGTCTTACAGCAGCTGTAAAATGTCAGAACAGATCATCTCTTTGAGGGACTACTGCTCTCCTGGCCAATGTCGCCCTCTGACCCGCTTTGCTATGTCTTATCCTCTAAAGATTACTGGGGACACTTTTGCTAACCTGCCCTTGGTTCCTGACAGCACCCAATCCCAAATTAATCCCTGCCTTCTTCTAATCCAGCCTCAGAAAAAGAAAGCAATCAAGAACTGATCCCTGCTTCCCTGGCCCCTCCTTAGAACAAGCCAGCACCAGCCCTGGCCTCAGAAAAGACTCAAGCCTCCCTCACTATATGGGTTCAACCAATCTGACTTTGTGGGCCTACAGGTTTGCGTCTGGCTGCCTGTGGCTGATCAGACTTTCACACTGCCATTACTCAAAAAAAAGTTCAACGGTTCACCAGTGTCTCTGACGTGCCACACCTAATAGATGCAAACCAATATGGAGATGTCAAATGTGTGAGAATGTCCTAGTGTGTGCACTTGAAAACGCTGAAATGGAAAGACCATATATTACTAAGCACTGTTCAGTTTCATAAAAGACACACTAAAACGAATTCTGAATCTCAGCCGTCCCATTTGTAAGATCATGTTCAGACTCTGCTTTTTCATTTAGTCACTTATTCATTTCATTCCTTTAACAAATATTTATTAAACACTGCACTTGCCAGCATTGCACTCGCTACTGGAAATATAAGATAAGCTTGCTAAGTAGACAAGTGGGAGAAAAGCAGTTTAAAGAGAGAAAAGAATATAAACAAAAACTGGTGCAATTAAGAACACACAGTGTATAACTGCATATGATTTAGGAAAAGAAGAACACAGAATGGATGGGGGGGATGCAGGTAAGATGGGAGAAGGGGGAGGGGGGTTGGGAAGGTAGGGGGACCAGTTTAAGGCAAGACTGGAGGGAGGAAAAAAGTAAAGAGGTTGCTGAAATTGCCAACAAAAGATAAAGGCCAGAACAAAAATATTTTAAGATTTGAGAAGAAGACTTAAAATACATGCCATCTGCTACAGATATAAATCAAGATGCACACTCATTTATATGTGTAGGACAAAATGGGGGACATGGAACATCTGTAGATAACTTTCCCATCAGGAGAGAATTCGCACACATAAAATCATCACAGATCTCTATAAAAACAAATATAAAAAATCAAATCCTCAGATATGAACATCATCCAGGTCACATTTTTCAAAACTACTGATTCTTTTTTTTAAACTATCCTAAGTAATACAGTAATAACATCTGACAGCCACTTAAGCTGAAGGTTTCAGAAAGGCTTAAAACACTGGCTTCCTATGTTTTTTATCGCTCCACGAGGGCTATGTCATTCAATTATAATGACATTTCAATTTGGAATACAGAGTTGCCTCTCCCTTTAAATGTTAAATTGACTTGTTTGGGTACAAAAAGCATCTAGTATGCTCTATTACATGCAGGATTAAAAAGGTAGCTCTAGCAATATTAATAGCTTAATACTTTAGTAACAACAGAAACTATTTTAGAATATATCATTTGTTCTTAAACTATAATTTGCTTAAGAAAAAAAAAAAGTACTTCCATACTCTTTATTCATAGCCCTATCAGAAACTCCCTATGAACGGACTTTCTAAAATAAATATACATTTATCTAGTCTACATAATTTACATAAAGACAAATCATAAACAGAAAAGCCAAAAGGCGATAGCTTCAAGTAAGCCTGCATGGGGTAGGTACCCAACGATTATAAAACAGAAAATCGTTAATTAACTTCAAGATACTTCAAAATAAAGCAAAGTATTCTTACGGAATTTGTAAGTGGCCACAAGGAGAGACAGGGTTTCAGGTAGAAGACAAGCCCCTTGTGTAAGTGTCCACAACACTTTCCCATTTGCAACAGAGCCAAGTAAGCTATTCTGATGTACTTGAAGTCTACCATCTACGGCAGATTCAGGGACTTTGTTTCTCCTACATTCTCTTTAAACACAATCACTAATTGGTGTAAAATCTTCTGTAATAATACATAACTGAGAAAAATCAAATGAATCAAAATAAATACCGGATCATTAAAGAGTAAGCGTCCAAATAACTGTTTGGCTTCCTCCAGGCTTCCCTCCAAGTAAACAGCTCCTAGATAAAAGGATGGGAATGCCAAAAGGAAGGCTGAATTAATATTCAGAGAAAATTACATACCTCTATAAAAAGCAAAAAGACAAGCCAAAACCCACTCACAGAAAAAAATCGACAAGACCAGAAGCAATTGTTTTAAAGCTAGCATTTTCCCTCTTTTAGCCAGGATTTGTATTATAAGTTAGACTGAAATATGCAATTCAATTTACTAAAATCTAAAACCCATATATTAAATAAAAAGAGGCCTAATATGAGCTATCATGAGAGGTATGGTATGAACTTACTAAGGGAACTATGCACAAACCCTGGCTTTATGAGCATGTTAGGTTTTATTTTGCTTTCTATTTATAGTTTATGTTTCAGACCATAAAAAAATCTGATAAAACCTGAGTTCAGATCAATGAAGGCTTCTGCAAATAAAAATCAGGACAACCTTTTCCTTTAATTTGAAATAACTATTTAACATTTAAATTGGGTATCAAATCAAATAACATTTTAATTGGGTATCAAATAACTCCAGAGTAAGGTAGTCATATATTTTTGAAATCATATTTTTATGTGTCTTCAGAAAGGCATTTTTTTTTTTAAAGATTTTTTTTTATTTATTTATTCGACAGAGATAGAGACAGCCAGCGAGAGAGGAAACACAAGCAGGGGGAGTGGGAGAGGAAGAAGCAGGCTCATAGCAGAGGAGCCCGATGTGGGGCTCGATCCCATAACGCCAGGATCACGCCCTGAGCCGAAGGCAGACGCTTAACCGCTGTGCTACCCAGGCGCCCCCAGAAAGGCATTTTTTATAATCTAAAATATTAAGACACTTAGACACCAGGGTTTTCGATGAATAAATACATTTATTACTTATCAGAAATTATAGTTATACTAATAATAATGCTAATACTGATGATGATAGTAGTAGTAGTCATGGTTTGGGGGCCACTCATGCCCTAGGCGCAGTGCAAAGCATTCTCACATTCTTATCTTTACCTTCACAGGCACCTCAGTAAGAGATTATTACAGAAGATTTATAGGATTTGCGTTCATAGTAGGTGATTTGGGGAAGGATTTGAAGAAATGGAACTCTGAATTAGATGCTGCCAGGACTGGATACTAAGATCCTTATAACAATTCTGTGAATAAGTGACACTATTTCCATGTCTTTGATGGGGAAACTGAGGCTCAAAGAGATTCAATAACTTGGTGAAGACAGCTGATAAATAAAGCAAGAAGGAACTGAATCACGTCTGCCCGGCTCGGGAGCCAACCATAACACTAACTGTCAAAATTATTATGTGTACAGAGCACAGTAATTCCATGTGACAAATTCTCTGAAAATAGACATATTTGTGCAAAATAGACATAGCTGTGAAAAGACTGTGGATAATAATTATTAAACATTCTCTTGTTACCATCATCAGCACAAAACTATAATGGGATGCTTTTATATTCATTTTCAAAGGAAGAAGAAAAATTGATAAGGAAGTACAAAGGCCTTTGAAAAATAAAATGTACTCAATCATTTACTCAAAAAAAAAAAACATCAAGGAATTGTCAATCTGCTGTAACATTTCATTGTAAAGCATACTTGCAATCACCAGCTAATTAACTCTTCATAACTTTCCTGTACCAACAGCTGACTATATTCCGGTAACAGTAAAAAGAAAGCAAGGAAGTAAAGTGCCTGCCTCAGTCTTGCTTCAAGTGAATAAGTTATAGTCATACAGACTCAAGCCCTGGGATTTAAAAGATGCAGTGTTTTCAAAATGCTTAAATGAGAAAATCTTGTAAACAGTTTAAAATGTGACCAAAAACAGTATTAGGGCCTCACCAGCAACCTACTTACTGTTTATTTATGCATGTGATCCCGAATTGGATCTGGAAAGTAATCCACCTACATACTAACTCACTTCAGTTCAATTCAGCATATACTAACTATGCACGTACATGACATCAGACACCAATTCAGGCATGAGGAATGCAAGAAAAGAACCATAACTGCTCGCTCTGGAAGAGCTACACCAACCACAATACAACGAAGTTAGTGTTATGCTAGGGACCTCACATGCTTTGGAAACAAGTAATTTTGTCCCTAGTCTACACACCGATTTTTATACGCTCTCCAAACATTTGAAATATGCAAGAAACTAGATTATAAAAAGAGAAATTACCTATTAATGCTTCAAAACAATTAGCCATTGCATGCCGAAGGTCTGATTCTCTACAAAGGTCAGGTCCGTGAGCATAAAGCATAAATCGATCCAGTTCAAGTTTCTACAAAATTCAAAATGACAACAGGTAAGAAAGAATTTGGCAAAATCTTAACTGTAACAATTCAACATCTGGTGGGGGTAAGGAGTAATTGTTATGAATTAATTGGCCTTGTGTCCGTATCTTAAGAGAGTTTAGCTTGCCATTCATTAGGAGTCCTTACATAAGGTTCGGATCTGACTAACCTCAACCTTTCCCCAAGTAGGCTTCTATCAACTCTAATGTTTCAACTCTGATGGTTCAGAAATGATCAGATCTGAGTCCAATTCCAAGTTCAGACCAAGCACTAGACCAAGCTGGAAAAAGACTATGCTGTAAGACCATGGGCCTTTGGGTTCATCCAACATGTCTAGAGAGACACAAATACAACCCAAAGCTAACCTCTATGATTCCCGAGTTATGTGGTATTGGTGTTTGTACTATACAGAACATATTTCTATGCAGTAGAATAAATGGGGACCCTTAGCTGACTTCAAAATGCCTTATATCTCTAAATTTTTTTTTTAATTTGGTAAAGATTTTTGTGGCCCTTTATCTTTGTACTTGTGTCCCCTTTATGAGATCTCTATACTTATCTTTCTGAAGGCTCAGTGAGATCTTCTGAGCAATGGAGTTGGAGTTTATCTTATAGACTCTGGGAGTATTATTTGTAATGAATTATGCTTCCTTTTTTTATTTGGCCTCAGAAAAGTTTAGAACCAAATTTGTGGCCAAGATCTGGAAATTGTGTAGGACTTATGAATATATTTGTGTATAGTAACTTTACCTCTGGCTTCATTTTCCTGTCTTAACCATATTTTCTCTTTACTCTGAGTTCAGTACCTACTTATTTCTTATCCTGTTGTATTATACAAATCAAGTCCTTTGAGAACTAGAGTATGAATGATTTTTTTAAATAAAACTCCTGAGACTGAATAAATGGAAATCATAATTCTTTCCATAAAAGGAGAAAAATACAAACATTGCATAAGCATGCAATAAATCTATTTCCATTACCCTATAATTCAATTCTTACTAAGCTGTAACATGCTATGGAATATGGAACAAGTCACAAGTCAATGATCAACCTAGGACAATATGAGTCTCATCAGTCCTCAGATAAGACACTCAGATTTTGTGTGTCTCAGTATGCATGTTAAAAATATCCATATCCATTTATACTGGAAAAAGACAGAGATAATAAAAACAAGACATATATGCTATCAGTATTCTGTATTGCTAGGAATTCATAAGTACAAAATATATTCAAATGAGTTTTGACAACCATAAATGCAACAGCAGAAAACACCTCTTTTAAAAAATTGATCCCTAAGTGCAAGAGCTTATGCTAGAATATGTAAATTTCATCTGTTTCACAACTTCAGTGGGAAAATCCAATTGTTTGCTAATCTCTGGAGCCCTGTTTGAGAATAGACTGCAAGCCATATTTTATATTACAAACAACTATTCTGGAATGCTATGAATTTTCCAACTCTTCATAATCCTTGCTCTACAACTTTACTTTTTCATGTAGGCATTAGTGGAACTTTTAAAAAGGAGAGTGGTGTTCAACTGGTCCTTGTGTTGACGTGTTCATTTGTCTGGAGAGCTGACCTGGAGCTTTCATTTGACTCCCAAAGATTCTCAGCAATCCTCTGTCAAGTGCCCCCCTCCCAAGTGGTTAAGAGCCACCAGTCTAGACCAAGGGCAAGGCCACCATTGCCTTCTACGAGAGCAGATGGTGTTGAATGTTATGGGAATGTCAGTACTTGGGGTGGAGGAAGATCATACAGAAAGCTGAAGGGAGAAACTGGACAAAATAACTCATGGCTTTGTACATCACCTAATGTGTCACATAGCAGTTTCTGTTTTCTTGTTATGGCAATTTTCCACACCTTGTAAATATCTTCCCTACAACTGTTTGAAAAATAATTATACAATTCCATTACATTTTAAACTGAAAAAAAAAATTGGGAGTAGGTTGACAACTACTTATTCACATGCATTTCTAATGAACACTTAATGTGCCCTATCAAGAAACATTTTGACAATTAAATCGACTAAACACTACAGCAGTTTTAGGTAGAGTTGTGGAATTTCATTCATGGTAAAGCTGCTAAAACCAAGCATACCTGTTGCCTATAGCTTTCGAATGTCATTGTTTACATTCTCAAATGCCATCACTATGATGATGATGATGTTACCTATAATAAAATAATGTACTCTTCCTAACATAAAAACCAGAGTCTAAAATTAACCATTTTGAATATACTTAATACCTCAGCAAGATCAAATTGAGAACAAGATTTAATCTAGTCTTTTCTATCAAATTCCAACATTTATATCAAAATGAAGAAAAAAACATAAAAATGCTTAAAGGAAAATCAAGGAAAACTCATAAAAGCTTTTCCAGTGAATCACTGGTGCTGGGGGATTTAAGAGCCACAGTTTCCTCTACTATTCAATAAACCCAGAGGTCTATAAAATGTAATAATTTATAATGACAACAGTGGCAGCAGCAATAAAAACAACCAACTCCTACTAATTTATTTACTTGTTTATGTGATTACTACAAACAGGGATTGTGCCAAGCACTTTATAAACTGAATTATTAAAACTCAAACAATAATCTCATTTGATTCTCAAAACCACCCTGTGTGGCAGGTGCTGATGCCACCTCCATTTTGCAGATGGGAAAGCAGAGACTTGGAGGAGAGACAACAATTTGTCTATGGCCCCCCCGTCTGTAAGAGGGGCGTGGACTGGAATCCTGGTGGCCAATCCAAGTGCCTGTGTTCTGTTTGCTATAACTTACTATAGTAAGACACTGCACAGAGATAGGAATATCAAATGAGATTGTGTAAATAAGTAAAATGTCTGCCATGAAGCTAAACTGAGAAAAGGTTCTCTTAGTCAAAAAACAAAGTCAATGTGGCTAGCTGGACAGCCTAAACCCTAAATCTTAATTACTGGGATTTGTGATATTTGGGGATTCTCAAAGATCGATAAAGTATCCCTCATGGGTATGAATGGGCAGGCACATTCTATTCAAAGCTATAATGCTACTTATTAATGTAAATTAAAGACAAATGTAATACAGAAATATTACACAAAGGGAAAATACAAAATGTTTCATTTCTTTTGCTCTGTTCTTGTTCTTTTCCCCAAATGTTTAACTCTGTTCACGCACATCTGTCAAACTTTTCCTCTTCCGTTATCAAGTTACTTCACCATGGAGTTCATTAGCTGCTGGTGAACCCACAAAGGTAAGAGAACTAATAAGGTTGAATCTTTAAAACCCAAACAAAAAAAGATCCTTCCAGGTCTATAAAATATTAAACTCTTAATACACCCTAAAGAGTTACTTATTCAAATGCAAAATTATGATGGACTGAAGAAGAAAATGTCAGACTTTACTACAAATGCGTCAGATGTTTGACATACCTTTGCTAACATGGCAAGGTGTTGATTCTGAACAATGGCAGTTCGATAAGTTGCTAATCCTCCTTCTTCCAGACTAGGAAACAAATAGTACAAATGAACACTGGAAAAAAAAAAAAAAGACATATAAATAAATATGCACCACAACATTCTGTCTGTAGCTCCAAGTCATAAAAATAGGCCTGGCACACAGTATCTGCACAATAGATACCACCTGAACTGAACTACAATAAAGGGTTTGATTAAAAGTCTTTGCAAGTTAACTAGTAAGCACAGTATATCTGAATGTGCTAAAACCCAAACAGCACCATTCACTCGTATTTTCATATTTACTTCAGTTAAAAGACTGCTCTGACAAATCTGTCGACAAAGACCTAAAGGGTTGGTCACGTACTGCTGAGAGCAAACCTATGTGACACTCAGAAATCGGGCCTGGAAACAAATACCCTTGCTCAGGCTGCATTATGAGTGGCCTCTGAAGAGAAGCCTGGGCAGGGCAGGCGTGGTGGCGTATCCTTGACAGGTGTGACAGGGACAGACACAGAACTAAGAGTGGCACACATGGTTGCTTGTGCCCTGAGGAAAGCCGAACAGGTTGATGAGGAAAGTGCAGGGATTTGGAGGAAGGCCACATGGAAGGCCAGTGTGGACCATGACAGCAACAGCCTCTGCTAAATCTCACACCAGTTTTTAAGATCCACTGTTGATCAGGGCAGCTAAGCTTATTTAGTCCTATTGTGTCCAGTGAGGACAGGCTTGGAGAGCCACCCCTCTGCCTCATTATGTCCTTCTTGGGAAAAGAAATGACCCAGAGAGAATACAAATAGCTCAAGACAGCTCTCAGAGAAGCATGCATTGTCTCCCTTTAAAAGAGAAATGATGTGGGGCGCCTGGGTGGCGCAGTCGTTAAGCGTCTGCCTTCAGCTCAGGGCGTGATCCTGGCGTTCTGGGATCGAGCCCCACATCAGGCTCCTCCGCTGGGAGCCTGCTTCTTCCTCTCCCACTCCCCCTGCTTGTGTTCCCTCTCTCACTGGCTGTCTCTCTCTGTCAAATAAATAAATAAAATCTTTAAAAAAAAAAAAAAAGAGAAATGATGTGGGTATGAACACACAAAATGCACTTTCCTACCTCTACCACCAAATTAAGGCCATGAAAACACTTCTGGGGAGAAAACACCTATAAATGCATGCATACACACATGCGCACACACACACACACATACCAAAATCTCGTCATTAAAATTACTTGTAAGTTTTACTTCCCTTGAGATTGGAAAGAGTGAGAAATGGATCAAAGACAAATCCTAGAAAATGAAATGACATTTAAAAATATCATCCCTTTCTCTACAAATTGAATATAAGCTCTGAAGCATCTAGACCAAGACAAGCTGATCTCTTGTGGCTGTGGCAACTTGAACATAAACTTGACAGGACAAAGACACTAGCCTTTCATCTTGTAATCTTGTGCATTACAGCGTCAGTGAGTACAAGTTATCAGGGCAAGAGCCACAGACATGTGGCTTTAAAGCTCTACAGAAGGGACAAAATACATGGTGTTTCAATGCCTTATTTAGTTAATTACAAAGAAGGTAATAGAGTAAGTATGTTACTTATAAAATGTAATTATTGGGGGACAGCAGAAAAAAACCTCCTTACCTGGTCAGAAATTCAACAACAGCATCACCTAGGAACTCCAACCTTTCATTGTGATTAATCCTATAGGAGAATTAAAAAGATCACTTAAAATAGGAAGCAATTACATTCCATCTCTTCTCAAAGAAAAGACACATGAGAATTAGCGACTTTTGTAATCAAAACATCCCACCTTATTCCTCACAATCAAAAGCACTGACCGCCATCTTAGCTGGAGTATGAGGTACCTACTGGGTGAGGGAGGGGGCATTCTATCCTACTATGTGGTTCAGACCTTCAGACCTAGGGACTTCCTTCCCCTGAGAATCAGATTTAAAGTAAGGAGGTATCACCCTAACAACTGAATCTTTCCACACTGCTATCAGGTAGATGAGAGAAAGGAGAATATATTCTAACGAGTTAGAACTGAACACTGAAAAATCCATTTGGTACAATGTTCCAAGAACAGCTTCCCGTTGCCCAAACTCTAAACTTAACTTAGCTTGTAACGTCTTTCAAAAGACATTAACCTACTTTTTCAAGTCCCAGTATCCACTGCTATCCTCTCCCACCTGTGTTTTGGGTTCCTCTCCCCAAACTGCGTGGTACTCTCTGAAAAGGGCATCTGCCTGAAGCTTTCCACCATCTTCCCTGCGCACAGAGCCACACAAACCTACTCATCCTTCAAGGTCTAGAAACGTTCCTTCTCTAGGAATACCTGCCTGATTCCTCTCATCAAAATTAATACCTCCCCCTCAGCGTCTATCACACTTTATTTATACCTTCATTATATGACGAAGGCACATATCAGAAGCTAAATTCTTCATGTCCAAGCAGAAGGCTGAAAGGACCAGGAAGGCGGTCCATAGACAACCTCCCTCTGCCTCTTAGAAAGTCCAGCACAGCCAGCTTCCTTCAGTGCTCAAGCAGATCACTATCTCTGATTGGGCAGAGATGTGACATGATCTGGTTTAGGTTTTTAAAAGGCCACCCTGGCTGCTGTGCAAAGAATGTGTGCAGGGAAGACAAGCACTGAGGAGGGTACTGTGGCTGTCTGGTGAGACATGACGGAGGCTCAGGCTGGGGAGGCGATGGTGGAAGAGGGGAAAAAGAAAGAATGAAGGTCAATGCCTGAATGTTGGCCTCCATAGTTGGGTGAAAGGTGGTGCCATTTACTGTGAGGGGAAGACCAAAAGTGGAACAGGTTTGGGGAGAAGCAGGAGTTGCATTTTAGGCATGTTTACTTTGAAACGTCCATAAAACAACCGAATGGACAAATCTAGTATATATATTAACCTGCTGTTCATGGCAAGAACAAAGCTGGTAAAAAATCTTTAGGAGTGGTCAATGTTTAGACAGGATTCCAGGTGATGGAACTAGATGTTACTACCTACGGAGAGAATGCAGGTAGAGAAAAGGGGTCCCAGGACTGAGCCCAGGGAGGGTCACACTTGAGGTCAAGCAGAAGGGAAACCAGCAAAGGAGAGAGGACTGATGGGGGTGGGGGTGCAGAAAAGGAGGCAAGTGTCAAGAAAGAGACAGGCTCAAGTAAGACACAGAGAGAGCACTGATGCAGCAGTGCTGAGGACGGTGTCAGGGCTACCGGGGGCCACTCTGTGAGGCGCAAAAGACACACCTGATTCTGGTTAGAGCAGGCTGCAAAGTGACGTGCATCCGAAGCTGCATACGGGAAGAACCCGAGTGCCTATTTCAGGGCCAACGGTGGACAGACAAACCACTGGGGGACGGGGGATTATAATAGGAGAAAACCAGAAAGGATGGTGACAAAAGTGACAGCGAAAGGAGAGCATACTGAGCCCCTGGGACCTAAGCAAAGAAGGCAAGGGACAGGCCTGAGCCTGAGCAGGATCTCGCCTGACTCCAGGGACTTCTTTAAATATCTCTGACACTGACTCTCATCTTCTCCAAAAATTAGATAGCTGACGAGTCCAAACCTGCCTGGTTTTCAAGGCCATTCTTTATCTAGTTCCACGGTAGTCACCCATTTCATTTACTTTCTTTTTTTTTTTTAAGGTTTTATTTGACAGAGAGACAGAGAGAGCATAAGCAGGAGGAGTGGTAGGTAGAGGGAGAGGGAGAAACAGGCTCCCCACTGAGCAGAGAGCCCAGTGCAAGACTCGATCCCAGGACCCCGGGATTATGACCTGAGTCGACATTAGACGCTTAACTGACTAAGCCACCCAGGTACCCCTCATCTACTTTCAATAGCAATTTACAACTCTCAGCTGACCAACCTCTGCACTGTACCAGACACACCACTGTTGTCCCTTCTATGTTACCTCCCCCAAATCCTGCTCATTCTTCACGTCAGATGGGGACCTGCCCTCACTGCTGAAGCCCCCAGCGATGCTGGCACACCCCCACACCTGCATCCCTATCCCCACATGATTGAATTTTATCACTCAATTTATCTTTTATTGTTCTCTGCTTCCTGTGTGCCAGGTTAGTTTCCATATTTAAAATCACCATATGGTTTCAGTATATGTGGAAAATTAAAAAAAAAATTAATTTACAAATTAAATGATTCTTGGCTACCAAATTATCTACTTGGTAATTCAAGTTCAATTTTATATTATCTCACATATCTCATAAGTTAATTCTTCCACCGTAACATTGCTCCACAGTTTAGAATTTTAAAGGAAAATAAACGTCAAAGGAGAAAACTAGAAAGACCTGAGCAACAAAGATGTGATTCTGAACCCTCATTTCAATATACGGCTATATTTATGTGAAAAAGGCATTCTGGAAAGCAGTAAATAGCCAATAACAGGAAATGAAGAAAAAAAAGAGTGAAAATTTTATGGCTGTGGTGAAGAATTCATAATCTAATAGCTTACAGAGAGAGAGAGAGAGGTAGGAAGGAAGAAAGGAAGGAGGGAAGGAAGGAAGGAAGGAATTAGGTCCTCATACATATTCTTCTTAGTCTTACCTAATTTATATTAGATTTTAAAAGACTTTTTTTGTTGCTATTCCATTAGCCAAGAGTGACTAAACAGTATATATTTTTTAAAGATTTATTTGTTTTTAGAGAGAGAGAGAGCACAGTGTGGGGGGGGGGACCAAGAGCGAATCTCAAGCAGACTCCCCACTGAGCGCAGAGCCCAACACAGGCCTAGATCCCAGGACCCTGAGATCATGAACGGAGCCAAAATCAAGAGCCAGATGTTGAACCAACTGAGTCACCCAGACAATCCCTACTAAAAATATTTTTAAAATATATTGTTTAGAAGCTACTCGATACTGCATTTTGCTTTTTGTCAAATACAGCAGAACTCCAAAAGTGTCTGTCATCATTCTTGGAGAATACATCAAGGAACAGAGGCCCTAGTTAACATGGTAACATGTTAATCCCTCAGACTTCTTGCCAACTTAATTTCGTGAAACCTAATAAGCTGTAGTCCTGAGAGACAGTGGGAACAAAGAAAAGAAATGGTGAGGATGGGGCGCCTGGGTGGCACAGCGGTTAAGCGTCTGCCTTCAGCTCAGGGCGTGATCCCGGCATTATGGGATCGAGCCCCACGTCAGGCTCTTCTGCTATGAGCCTGCTTCTTCCTCTCCCACTCCCCCTGCTTGTGTTCCCTCTCTCGCTGGCTGTCTCTATCTCTGTCAAATAAATAAATAAAATCTTTAAAAAAAAAAAAAAAAAGAAAAGAAATGGTGAGATTTTTTGCTTTTTTTTTTTAAGATTTTATTTATTTATTGGAGAGAGAGAGTACAAGCGGGGGGAGGGGTGGAGGGAGGGGAAGAAGCTGACTCCCCATCCAGCGGGGACATGGGGCTTGATCCCAGGACCCTGAGATCATGACCTGAGCCTAAGGCAGACGCTTAACTGACTGAGCCACCCAGGCGCCCAAAATGGTGAGTTTTTAAAAAGAAAGGAATTAGAATTACCCTATTCTTTTCCAAAAGTCAGTAAAATGAAAATAGTATTTTCTGTGGTAGAGACTTTATTTTCTTCCCAACAGTTCAAAGTACTATACAGGAAAATCTACTTAACATGGAAAGCTAGAAACCACACCTGGTGTGGGGACAAACCATATTTGGATTGTCTTATGCTTTATTAAAAAAGAAGACATCCCATCAAAGAATAATAGCTACTTTGAGTCATATACTATTTGAATGAACTCATACTGGTGTAAGTTTTTGGTTTTTTTTTTTTAAAGATTTTATTTATTTATTTGACAGAGAGAGAGAGCCAGCAAAAGAGGGAACACAAGCAGGGAGAGTGGGAAAGGAAGAAGCAGGCTTCCAGTGGAGGAGCCTGGCACGGGGCTCGATCCCAGAATGCCGGGATCACGCCCTCAGCGGAAGGCAGACGCTTAACGACTGAGCCACCCAGGCGCCCCCATACTGGTTTAAGTTTTAATTTGTTTGATAAACTTTCAGGGAGACAAGAACTATGTCTAGGATTTTAATAACCACAAAGTTAGACTATTATTCAGTGTGTTAAAACACAAGGTCACAGTTCCAAACGGGTTTATTCAATAGTGAGTCTGCCATCCACTAAATAATTTGCCCATATCCGGTGTATGTTTTTCCGTATCTACACTGTGACTAAACACTGGCAATGAGCCACAAGCAAAAATAGGTATTAAATACCACTTCAGTTTATTATTATACTGGGCAATTCCTAATCCAATGGTTTATCTGGAAAAAATGGACAGAGTGAGCTGCTAGTCACTATTGAGTGCAGCAGCAAAGCTTTTGTTCCTTCTATTGTTTCTACATTCTTTAATCACCCTCTTTATAAATACTAGCAAACTCCAAGAGGAAATGTTTACTGAGCAATAAACACTCCATTTGTTTTTGAGAACTGAATCAACAAAGACATTATGAAATCTAGATTAACTGTAACATTTATATAGCACATTTGGTCTGAGGAATTCAAAGCACTTTATAAAACATAACAGTCTCCCTGTAACAGTAATTACTGTAAGGTATCCTTTACTCCCTGGAAAACCATCTTGGGATGGGCCAAGTCCAAGGGTAACTGCCACGTAAAGGGTATGGACATTTTCTCACCTTTATATTCCAGGCCTCAACCAGTAACAGGTGGAGTAGAGCTAGAAGGGGTGCTGAAGATCAGCTAAACCTTCCACCCAGTTCAGGAATTCCTTCTATTCATTTCATCTACCTGGACACTTAGTGGGAGGGGAGGTCACAGAGCTACGAGATCTGAGACCCACTGGACCTAGGGATCCCAGGTTAAGCATCTCTGGAATTTAACCTGAATTTTTAAGCCAGCACATCTACTCTGTGGAATTCACATATACTCAAGCATGTTTTATTGTCTTGAATGCAAGACACTTTTGTATAACTGACTGAAACTTTGTATCTACCATTTCTTTAAACACAGAGACATTAATAAATAGTCGATATGTGTCTCACTCTTTGTTCCAATAGATTCTTAAACATGATGTCTACCAATGACTCTACCAATCAATGAACAGAATGAAACAAGGCAGCTCATTTTTCCATTACCAGTCTTCTAGCCCCTCTTACCCAAAGATCTTATTGATAATACATGGATTACTTGAATGCCACCAAAAGCCTAATCCTTCAGAGACCCTTTGTGTGGTAACAATTCATTGCAATTTATATGTTAAATTATACAACTGAGATTTACGTGTTTAAGCAATGTTTAAACATAATTTAAAAAATTATGGGTGATATATTTGCATGCAATGATGCCATCATAGAAGTTAATTATTTTATAGTTTTGATAGGCAGACAGATTTTTGTTTAAGACTTCATGCCTTTTTGTAAATCCTAGCTGGTGCCAAATCAGATTAAGTAAGATAACTAATTTGCCATTTAAACCTCTGCTGATAACTCTGACCATGACCCTTCTTTTTTTTTTTTTTTTTAAAGATTTTATTTATTTATTTGACAGAGATAGAGACAGCCAGCGAGAGAGGGAACACAAGCAGGGGGAGTGGGAGAGGAAGAAGCAGGCTCATAGCGGAGGAGCCTGATGTGGGGCTCGATCCCATAATGCCGGGATCACGCCCTGAGCTGAAGGCAGACGCTTAACCACTGTGCCACTCAAGCGCCCCTGACCATGACCCTTCTTGACATCCAAGTTTCCCTATTTCTAGGGAAATGTAAACAATAACCTGAGATGAAAATAATATCATGAATGGCATTGTTTAATACTTATTTACTGAGCTTCTGCTCTGTTAAAGGTACTATTTGAAAAAAAGAAAGAAAGAAAGAGAGAGAGAGAGAAAGAAAGAAAGAAAGAGAGAAAGAGAGAAAGAGAGAAAGAGAGAAAGAAAATGACCACAGACCTTCAAAATGCTTAGAGTAAAGAAAATCAGGCCATAAAACACGGTTCCAGGGAATTCCCGGGGGAGATGTACGATGACTGCTGGCATTTGAGGAAGGGAAAGAGTGAGCCTGAAAGCACAGTAAGTACCTCAGTCGTACTGGTATGTAAGCAGCCATAGGGAAAAGCAAGACGTGCCTGGAAAAGTGGCCAGGGGCCAGGTCTCGGTTGCTGGGTTCAGATGGGGAGATTCAGGTCTATCCAGTCAGTGAAGAGACATCACTGAAAGCTTTCAAGAAGGTTACAGCTAAAAACTAAAATTGAGGCTCCAGAAATAGCAAGATGACTGAATGTAGAGGCAGTACGAGGGCAGAACTGGCAAAATGTGGTCACTAACTGCAGTGCAGGATGGGCAGGGGTGGGAGGAGTGGTTTCCAGGAGGACCAGGAAAAGAATTCAATCAAGAGCCCCTCCCCTCAGCCCTTTTTCTTGCCTGCCTTGCTCCTCCATGTTCCCACTTCCATTGGCAGCTTACTCCCTCTTTGCTTTCTCAAGTCTGAAATTCTGAGCAGGCTTGCTTGAGAGGAGATACAACCACTGACACTTGCAATTTGATAGTGTTTGCCTCAAAGATCTACAGACACTTCCAAGGAGCAGGGATAACTGCATCCCATTTTATAATAGCAAACTAAGAGACAAGGGAGAGGGCAAACCACTTCAAGTGAATTCAATTACTGAAGTGTACAATATAAAACCGACCTACAATCCCTAAACAACCACCAGAGCTATCCTCAGCCCCACAGCAGACTATGTACATTTTGTTTTTGACCTCCACTGAAGCACTTAGCGGAGGACCCCTTACATTAAGTTATTTACGTTAACAGCACTCTTATCCCACCTAAGGGATAAGTCACACCTCCTGGTGAGTGGGGGCTTCATTTTATTTGCCTTAAATTTCTCTAAAATACCTATAAATTGCCTCAAACTCAAAAGGTACTAGATAAATGTTCTGTCGAATTACATTTGTATGAAGATTCTTAAGTACAGCTCCCACAGCTGTGCACAGGTGGGACTGATGGACAGCAGCAGCGAGCAACAGCAGAGTTAGCCACCAAAGAAGCGAGGAAGCTCTTCCTGAACAGAAATGTGGGGTCAACTCTGCCATCAGCAGTAAGATCAGGTACACGGCAAGAGGCTTTCTTAACACAAGCAGCAAAGGACAAGAGATATTTGTTTATTCTCTATCATTTTCAATATGGTGAATTCAAAAAGAACAGTTTCTCAGGGGCGCCTGGGTGGCACAGCGGTTGAGCGTCTGCCTTCGGCTCAGGGCGTGATCCCGGCGTTCTGGGATCGAGCCCCACATCAGGCTCCTCCGCTATGAGCCTGCTTCTTCCTCTCCCACTCCCCCTGCCTGTGTTCCCTCTCTCGCTGGCTGTCTATCTCTGTCGAATAAATAAATAAAATCTTTAAAAAAAAAAAAAAAAAACAGTTTCTCAGATATAATTCCTTCTGCCACAGTAAGAAAGCCATTTCCTTGTGGCAGAGTAAAAGAAAACCTAAGTCATGACATCTGTACAGCGCTATCAAAAGACAATTTATACACCAACAACGATGGTTAGGATAGACGAAACAAAGATAATTTAAGCTCATGCTTTCATCAAGGAAAAGTACACGTGTAGGGCATGCGTAGCCTTGCTAACGGGGCTGCAGGGAACTCAGGGTTCCACTTATTAAAATACAGAACTGGTCATCTGGAGACTCTACAATATAGCAGGGTAAAATGAAACCATGGCCACACTGTCCCTGAGGGTGTGATTAAGGGCTCTTTTAATTAGACAGTTCTTTTCTGATCTTAGACTCTCACAGAATACCATAGTAAGGCGTATGATCATCTTCAAACGGGAATTTTAAAGTTTCATCCTGCCTTTCTTTTTACCTCTTGATTGAAGAGGAAGATAGTATGGTCTATGATAATTTCAAAAGAGCAACTCAAGGCAATCCAATTTAAAAAGAAAAGTGAGAGATGAAAAAAAGGTAGAAAAGGAAGCTATACTAGCTACGGCTGGTCGTTCTCTTGGCTGTGGAGGCCAGTTATGAGCTGCAGCAACTGTCAACTCTGTCACTTCTAAACCCACTCCACCCACTTTAACCCGTCTAAGCCTGGAAACCAAGAGGGACAAGTCTGGCTATTCAACTTTTCCACTGCCCGTTTAAAAAAGAAATATGCCCCCAAGCAATCTCCTCTGCTGGCTTTCAGAATATAACCTGCCGTGTTTCACACACACAGATAAGCCTCCTGAGAGCAACATCACACCTTCATCAGCCTTGCTTCCACTCAGTTTGCCATGGGTATTAATGAGATTAGAACCAGTCTACTTCCTTCCCAGATTCTTCAGGGGCTCAAGGCCACACAAAACAATGTTAATATATGAGGGTATCTCCAACCCATTATGTAAGACCAATATTATCCTAATAATAAAACCACACAAAACATTACAGAAAAGGAAAACTATAGACCAGTAACTTATAAATATAGACACAAAAATCCCCAACACAATACTAGCAGACTAAGTTCGGAGCATATAAAAAGGATTATGCACCATAACCAAGTGAGATGTATCCCAGGAAAGCAAGGTTGGTTCAACATCCAAAAATCGATGAACATAATACACCATATAAATAGAATAAATGATAAAAAAAAAAGGATGATCATCTCAATAGACATACAACAAACAAAATTCTACTCATTTTCACAAAAATTCAGCAAACTAGGAACAGACGGGAACTTCCTCAACCAGATAAAAGACATCTATGAAAAACCCACAGCTAACATCATTCTAACTGCGAAAGAATGCTTTCCCCTAAAAATTTTAGGAAGAAGACAAAGATCCACTCTCACCACTTCTATTCAGTATTATACTGGAAGCTCTAGCCAGGGCAACTAAGTTAAGAGAATGAAATAAAAGACATCCAGACCAGAAAGAAAAAAGTAAAGCTATCTCTGTTTGTAGGTGATCCTAAGCAATCCACTAAAAAACTATTAGAGCTAACAAATAAGCTCATCATGGTTACAGAATAAAAGATCAATATACAAAAATCAATTCTATTTCTCTACACAGTCAATGAACAACCCAAAAATGAAATTTAGAAATCAATCCCAT
Source organism: Ursus americanus (assembly GCF_024610735.1). Classification (NCBI taxonomy): domain Eukaryota; kingdom Metazoa; phylum Chordata; class Mammalia; order Carnivora; family Ursidae; genus Ursus; species Ursus americanus. The sequence goes on along the minus strand of NC_142141.1, from coordinate 40,994,042 downwards.
TTATAATAGCATCAAAAAACCCCTTAGGAATGAATTAAGCAAAAGACATACAAAATGTATACTTAAAACTATAAAATACTATTGGAATAAATTAAAGGCAACTTAAATAAATGTGAAGATATTGAAAGTTCAGAAACTTAATATTAAGATGGCAATTGTTCCCAAATTGATCTACAGATTCAACACAATCACTATTAAAATCCCAGCTGGCTTCTTTGCAAAAATTGATAAACTAATCCAAACTTTCACATGGAAATGTAATGGATCCAAAATAGCCACGATAACCTTGGGGAAAAAAAAAAAGAAAAAGCTGGAGATCTTGTATTTCTTATTTTTAAAGCTTACTACAAAGCTACAGTAATCAAGACAGCATGGTACTGACATAAGGACAGACATACAGAACAGTGGAATAGAACTAAGAGTCCAAAAATAATCCTCACATATACCATCAATTAATTTTCAACAAGGGTGCCAAAACAATTTCATGGAAAAAAATTAGCCTTTTCAACAAATGATGCCGGCACAACTGGATATCCACAGTGGGCAAAAGAATGCAGTTGGACCCCTATACCACGCCATAAACAAAAATTAACTCAAAATAGACCAAAGATCTCAATGTAAGAGAAAAAACTATGGAACTCTTAGAAGAAAAAAGACGTAAATCTCTGTGATTTTATATTAGGCAATGGCTTCTTAGACATGACACCAAAAGCACAGGCAACACAAGTAATAGATAAACTGGACTTCATCAAAATTCTTCTGCTTTGAAAGATATCTTCAAAAGAATGAAGAAACAATCCATAGAATGAGAAAAAATTTTTGCAAATTTGTATTTGATAAGAGACTTGTACCTGGAATATATAAAAATGATTATAAATCAATAATTTAAAAAAGCCGGTCACAAAGGATCACATATTGTATGATACCATTATACGAAATATTCAGAATAGGCAAATCCATAAAGATTGAAAACAGGCTGAAAGTAGAATGTGGCTGCCTAGGGCTGGGCAGACTGAGGGGAAACGGAGAGTATGAGTTTCTTTTGGGATGCTGAAAACATTCTAAAATTAAGTAGTGATCATGATTGCACCACTCTGTGAACATTCTAAAAATCATTGAATTGTATACTTTAAGTGGGTGACTTGTATGGTAAATGAATGATACCTCAATAAAGCTGTTATTAACAAAAGCTACTTTACCTTGAGGGAGTTGGGTCATCTTGGCCAAGGCGTGACATAATATTTATTAAAGTGTTAATTCCTATTTAAAAAATAAATAAACAAGGAAATACTGTTAGAAGCATTCTAGGACCATGATATGATATGTAGAAAGACAATTACCTATTTTACCCCAATTTGATGTCAAAAGGCTTGATATCTGCACGTCTACAAGTCTGATCAACTTAGTTACTTAAAACACTTGATAGGAGCAAAAAATTTTCCTAAAAAATTCATCCATCCTTATAATAACGCTCAAAGTGAATGCTGTTATGTATGGGTCAGAAAGCACTACAAAATGAGAGTATGCAACAGTTACCAGGAAACTCTTCCTGGTGGGGATTTAATTTACAGTAGGGACATAGGCCAAAACACAAGAGTAAAATCCAAACATACCTTTTTTCCTCATATGCATGTGATGAACTTTTCTATCTCCATATTTGGGCTGCCGAATTCCACAGTTAGACAAAGAATTCCTGGCATGATCAGGATTCATTCCAAAATTTAAGTGATGACTCGGATGAGTCATGGCCAGCTGAAATTTCAACAAAATAAATTTAGTCTTAAAAACTCAGCATAGAAGTGCCATCTTTATATCATCTCAAACGAAATAGGAAAGAGATCTATCTGTTCAGTCAAATTTTAAGCCCTGATCTTTCCATCTTATCTTCTCGAGGGTCAAATTTCCAGAGCTCTGGTGCAACCCTTTTCTAAAAGGAAACGTAAAAAGCCACATCTTTCAAAGGAGAATTAGAATAATCATCACCTGGAAAGAAGAGCCATAAAGAAGGTAAGGCTTAAAGAAGGGACTCAGGTTTGACAGGCAAATTTTAGCTTTAGTCTGTTTCTTTAGGGATAGTGTCAAACAAACAAACAAATAAATAAATAGTGAGAAAAAGTGTCTGAAAGTGGCAACCAGAGTAGAGTAATGGAGAGGGCTGTGTTACTAAACATCCTCATCATCTCCCAGAGTGGAGAATCTCAATGTTCCATTTGTAACCTGTAAGATGAATTACTCCTATTTTGCTATTATGTGAGTGTACAGGAGAGTAATTCTTACCTGTAACAGACAACGATCTTGGAAAGTATATCCTATCAACTTGTCTAGATGCATTAGGCATTGGTGGTAGCGGATATGATGGGTCAAAACAGGCAACATCATTGCATGCTAGGAAAAAAATTTCAGTATGTTTACCTTTATAAAAACTTAAAATAATGCTTCATTTATTTTACAACAAACAAGAACCATTTTTCCCATCCCAGATTTCAACTGCCAAAGTCTTGAAACAGTTTACTGGCTGTGTGACATCCTTGCAAATACCCTCTTGAGGGGTGGTGGACTATAGTTGCTAAGAGTATAGGCTCTGGAATCACAATGCTTGGGTTTGGCTCCTGCTGTCACTCAGTCATCGTGGGACCTGGCGGGGGAGTTATTTGACCTCTCTCTTGTTTCCTCACCTACAGAATGGGGATAATCAGGAGAGCTACTTCCAAGGGGGGCTTAAAAGGATTAAATGAGCAAATACAAAAAACTGCTTAGTACCAGGCCTCTTAGCCCTCACTCAAGTAGGAACAGCCCTGCTTCATCAGCACTCAGCAGGGTAACCTCAATGAAGCTAGCAGAATTTCTGTGCCTCCTTGTCTATCTTTAATGCTAACAGAATAGACCAGAACTCACAAATTCTGAAACTCTGTCAGGATCAAGACATTTTTGAGAATCTAAGGAAAATTATTCTTTCTCCAGACAAACACCTATGTGCACAAACATGCAAAAAAAAATGTATGTAATTTTAATGGGTTCACAGACCCCTAAAAGCCTATCACAATCCTCCAGGTAAGAACTTCCCAGCCAGATGATCTCAAAAGGCCATTCTAGGTTTAATACTTAATAATCTAATATTCCAAGGACACCTTTTATAAAATCACCAATACAGTTAAGTCACCTGAGGACATGGAACTTTTACTTTTGTTTCAATCACTTTTCATTTGGCTAAAGATTCCTTATTGGGAGATAATTTCATAAAAGGCATAGCTTTTCTTTTATTTAATTACACTTCCTTAGAACTCAAGAGAAAGAAGGAGTCATTCTTATTCATCAGAACCTAGAGGCTGGGCACAGCCCACAGAATGACTGACATATGCTTTATATCATTTTAGTCTTTTAAGTATTTTCAGATGGCATTGTTTAAAAATACATGAAAATGGATTCGCTTGAAACTGCAGATATCACTTTCCCATATTAACTTATAAGGAAAGATCTCCCAAGTAGGCATTCCAATCAACAGGAAGTCCTTCTTTCCAGTTCAATTCAATAAATACACATTCGGCACCTCCACGTGAAAGGCTTACTACAGTTGTGGAAGAGAAAAACAATAAGGACATGCTCTTTGCCCTCAAGGGCTTCCCAGAGATATGCCATTATGATCTGAATTACTGGCATTTTTTGTAAGTGCTTCATTAAAAAACACAGTAATGTGGGAATAAAATGTGTGGCCAAAGTATAATATCATTTTCCAGGCATTTAAATTGCAGAAAGCTCAAGGGAGTTGATGCTAAAAACTCAAGGTAGAAGGGTCATGAAGACTACACAGTGTACCTATCTTTCTGAAGTATGAACTTAAACTGGTGAATTGCATATTTTTTTTTAATACCTCCAGGGAGGGATGGATCATCGCCTATCAAGAAAATGACACCCTCTTCAGGTTATTATGCTAAGTGAAATAAGTCAATCAGAGGAAGACAAATACCGTATGATCTCACTTATACGTGGAATCTAAAAAAACAAACAAAAAAGAGAAATAAACAAACAAAATAAAAAAAACCAAACAAACAATACAGAGAACAAACTGGTGGTTGCCAGAGGGAAGGGGAGTGTAGAGAACAGACAAAATGGGTGAAAGAGACTGAAAGGTACAAAGCTTCAGTTATAAAATACATAAGTCACAGCGATGAAAAGGAAGGCATTGGGAATATAGTCAATAATGCTGTAACAGCATATGGTGACAGGTGGTGACTACACTTACCACGGTGAGCACTACGTAATACATAGAAGTGTTGAATCACCATGTTGTGCAGCTAAAATTAATATAACACTGTATGTCAACTATGCTTAATAAATTTTTTGAAGATTTTTATTTATTTATATGTTTTTATTTTATTTATTCATTTGAGAGAGAGAGAGCAGGAGTGGTGGGGATAGGCAGGAGAAGCAGATTCCCCGCCATGCAGGGAGCTCAACGTGGGGCTCCATCCCAGGATCCTAGGATCATGACCTGAGCCAAGGGCAGACAACTAACCTACTCAGCCACCCAGGCACGTCCTTAATACGTTTGTTTGTTTTTTTTTTAAAAAAAGGTAAGAACACTCTCTTTAGGGTACTCTGATGATTAGAAAATTATTTAGAACATTTAGCCCAAATCTGTCTCTTTTGAAGGTTTATCCCTTTGAACCTAGCTGTACCCCAAGAGACAAACAAAATACATGTAACAGTAACATTTCCACATCTTCTCTTTGTTAACCTAAGTCTTATTTCCTTTAACCTTCACTCACGTGAAACAGCTTTGAATCCTTCACTACGTCCTCTAAACTTGCTCCAAAAAGAACCACTTTCTCTTTCCAGTAAGGCTCTTTCTTGTGAATACCACTAAAAGGTATATATGACCCATGTCTATCTTATAACCCAGACAACAAAGTCTCAATGTTATGTACAAGACTGTTAAAATCTCTAGCTCACTTTTTTAAAATTATCAATCTTTGCAATGTTGAAATACATACAATCACTGAGCATCTCCCCCCAACCCGCCAATTCACTTCTGGCGAACGGTTTCATTAAAAAAAAAAAAGCCCCTTTAAAGATTGTATGGAAATGGCCATATGTGGAGTTTTTAAAGCTATTTAAATTCTCTCATAAAAACTGAGCAACTAGAACAGCAAAATAGACCTATAAAAAATATGAACAATAAAAAGTAGACAACAAGGTACCCCCATGAACATTTAAATAAGACAGGGTGAGGACAAAGACCAATGAGGTCTCGGCATCTGTGAGAAAGAAAAGACAGGGAGAGTAGCAGGGTTTCTGACAGCCCTGGGAATGCAAGAACCCCCAAATTAACATATACTCATCGAAAATGTGACCCAAACTGCAGTGGGCTCTGCAGATTCCAACCTACTGGGTGAGTACAAGAGGACCGTGTAATGGTGTCAGAGTGCCGAGGCCCTATAAATGCTCAATGAAAAACTGAAGTTCCTCACAGGGTAAAGCCCCATGTTGTGAAGAAAGTGCTGGGGGTAAAAGTCACATTTAAGCAGAAGAGGAACAATACATAAAGGGCAAAAGAAAGAGAGAATCCAGATAAAACAGGGGAGTGAAGCAGTGGGGGCAGGTCTCAGGTATTATAAGGCCATGTTTTTTTTTTTTTTATCACTTTGCAAAAGCAGTAGAAGGAGGAGCTAATTTGGCTTACACCTCCTTCCTAAAAGTACAGGAAAATATTTCATTTACTTATTTAACATTATTTAACTTGAAGAGCAACAGAAAAGAATCAAGGCAAATACCACCCAAGGATTTTATCAGAAAATAGAGAAAAGGAATAGAATAAGATTCTTCAGATAATTAAGAAAAAGAAAAAGCCAGAAAAACATGCCAACAAAACAGATGAAAGCTGTGACCTAACATTTCAAAACAAGCTAAACAAAATCAAGAACGCAACAGGAGCTGTAAAAGAAAACTACAAATAAATATTATAGTAATTCAGAAATGAAATGACTGGGGCGCCTGGGTGGCACAGCGGTTAAGCGTCTGCCTTCGGCTCAGGGCGTGATCCCGGCGTTATGGGATCGAGCCCCACATCAGGCTCCTCCGCTATGAGCCTGCTTCTTCCTCTCCCACTTCCCCTGCTTGTGTACCCTCTCTCGCTGGCTGTCTCTCTCTCTGTCAAATAAATAAAATCTTTAAAAAAAAAAAAAAAAGAAATGAAATGACTGGACAAAAGGAAGATTCGAAAAGAAGTGACAAAACTCAGGGAACAAACATAAAAGGAAATAATCATTTTAAGAACAGAGACTAAACAGAATGAAGACAACAGCAAATTAACCACAGACAGTTCTTTGGGAAATAAAAGATAGGAAAAGGAAAAATTTTAGAGAAATAAAAAATCAAAAGGAAATGAAGGATTCAAGAGAGAGTGACAGATGCAGGAGACAAGCAAAGATACAAGATGCATATAATAGGAATCCTTAAAGAAAACCAGAACAACAGGACAGAATAACAAAATGTGTAGTAATTCAAGGAAACATTTCTGAGATAAAAGACAGCTTGAAAGTATATATTGAATGGGTACACAGCATATCTGAAAAAATTAACCAAAAACAGCTGACAGCAATGCTTTGTGCCAGAAAACAATGAGAACGTCTTTAAGATTTTAAAGAAAGAAAACATAAACCACAAATTTTATATCCAGCTTAAGTGGCCTTTGTATTTAAAGACAAATGGTTAGGAACATGCAGGACCTCAAGGATCATTGTTTTAATAAGCCCTTCTTAAGGTATCTGCCAGAAATGAGCTCAATCAAAAAAAAAGGGGGGGGACAGGATAAACACTGCCACATAAACTAGCAGTTACCTTCAAATATATTTTTACCTGTAGATAATCATAAGTGAGTCAAAATTATAGGAAATGCCTAATACTATACTGTTTAGTACAACTATCAGAAAATGAGGGGAGAATGTGAAGTCCATGAAGAGTAGAGATGAGGTTGTCATGTATCTCGTTGATACTAACTTGCAGAAAAGGATAATCACTTCAAATTAGATGCTGGATGAGAGGAGCACAAGAAATAAAGCAGTCATTTTCAGTAATGGACAATGAGACAATGGGACACAAACATACACAGGAGGAAAGGGAGAAGTTTCATTAGACTACAAAGGTGTTAATATATTATAGATAACCATTAAAACAGAACTATAAACCTCCCTAAATACAAAGAGATATAGAAAGAAAATAAAAAAGCAAAGAAAATGGACCTCATAGTGACCACATAACAAAAAACAGTTTGATAGAGGGGAGCCCAAACAAACAAGATCGTGTGTGTCTGTGTGTGTGTGTCTGCTTATATTAAAAGGGAAAATCAAATCATTTCTAAAAGATGGCTACCCTTACGGGTTCAGCGTGGCAAGAATGGGGTAGAAGCAAGAGATACAAGTTAGATTTTCAAAAGCAGACTTTGGAATTTGGAATTATGGTAAATATTTTACAGATTTATAAAACAATATTTAATTTTTAAAAGAAACAAAATCAAAAGTCAAATGAAATAAATAAATCTTCTGTGTAAGCAGTTTGTAGTCTAAGCACAAATGACCTAAAAACATAGTAATCTGAGTGTGCAGGCCTCATGTGATATATCCGTAGAGAATCACAGACAACAAGAAATGCCCCCAAACAAACAACTACTTCCCATAATCATTTTGTTGATGGCGGCATTAATATTGTTATTCTGGGACTACTGTTTGTGTATTACAGAATAAATCAAATGAGTAATTCCCCTCAGTACTGAGGGGAAGATTCTTTTTTAAAGTATTCTAACTAATAAATGTGGAAAGAAAAGAATTAAAAGATCACTTTGGCAGCTCTTCATAAATACTGGGTCTGGGTCATAATTCATTAGTGACTAATAATGTCACACACAAAAAAGAGACCATGGATGGAGCTAGAGGGTATTATGCTAAGTGAATAAACCAGACAGAGAGACAAAAAACTCTATGATTTACTTATTTGTGAAATCTAAAAAATAAAACAAATGAACAAACAACAACAGAAGTGAAACAGACTCATAAATACAGAAAACAAACTGGAGGTTGCCAGAGAGGAAGGAGTTGGGGGAATGGACGAATTGGGTGAAGGGAATTAAGAGGTATAAACTTCCAGTTATAAAATAAATAAGTCACAGAGATAAAAAGTACAGCACAGGGAATACTGTCAATAATACCGTAATACACTTACTGTGGTATTTGGTAATGTATACAATTGCTAAATCACTATGTGTTGTACAGCTGAAACTAATTTTATATCAACCATACTTCGATTTAAAAAAAGGTATATGATTGAGGAGAAATACATTCCAATTTGAAAACTTATTTCTTCAATTGAAAATGGTCTGATTAAGTCAGATTTCTATGAACAGAATTTACTCTCTAAAAGAACTATTAAATGTTTGGCTTATCACTTATTATAAAAAGATACAGAGAGAGAGATACCACACTACCACCCATGAAAAAGTTGTACAAAAAAATAAAGTTAAATCTGATCACTGCCATCCAACAGCACTTTCTACAATGATGGAAATATTCTGCATCTCCGCTGTTATAATAGGCACTAGCCAGATGTGTCTATTAAGTGCTTGAAACGTGGTTAGGACAACTAAGAACTGAATTTTTAATTTCATTTAATTCTAATTAATTTAAGTAGCCACGTATGGCCAGTGGTATTCTATTAGACAGCAGTTTATAATAATTTATAGGAAATATAAGGGAGAGAAGCACATGTTAAATGATACTATAAAGCTGCAATCAGCAAAACCCAGATTAGACCTTAGGAACACTACAGAACACAAGATCCAGTTTCTTCAACAACAAAAATTTGCAAGGAAAACAAAGGGGAAAATGGAATGAGAACCTAAAGAGTAAAGAGACTTAAAACACATCAACGCATCACAATGTCCGGATCTTGTCTGAATGGCCATGAAGCACACTGAAACAGATCTAGCAGATGATTAGGAAAACATGAACAGTGACTGTACGTGATGATACAGAGATGCTGCTGCTAATGGCTGAAGCTGTGTGAGGATGACATAGTGCTCACTACGCTTTTCTCACTCATCTTGTAGATGCTTGAAATCTGCATAATAACGACATTATTTTGACAGCTTTCTATCAGGCCAGTTAGCCTTCAAGCAAAATCTCGTTCTCGTCCTTTACAAGAAGCACTACAACTCCAGCTTAAAAAAAAAAAAAAAATCAAGTATCTCACATGATCCAAAAATTTGTTAACAGGAACTGTGAAGCCATATGTCTCTCAGAGGTATAAATCTCCATTTCCACCCCAAGATATAACTTAGAAAACGATTCCTTGAATGTGTTGTCAAAAACCTCTTAATTCCTAGAGATATTTCTTTTCACTCTTCGGCCACCCCTCAATAGATCATGAAGCGAGAATATCAGTGTGACACTGCATGGCAGCCTTCCATTCCATTCCAGAGTCACTGTGGAAGCCAGCACAGCTACTAATGAGTCCAAATACAGCCCTGTGTCTACTCAGTACAAATACCAACCACCACAACTCAGCTTGTCTTCCCAGCACCAACAGCAATTCTCCACACACCTGGGCCTCCTTAGTTTTCTCAAGGAGTTAGTACCCCTGAGTGCAGCATAAGCCTTATGCGGGTTACATGACCATAATGGTAGCAGACTCCTTACTCCTTTTTTGATGTCTCTGTCACCTTTATCCATTCTCATGGTTCAGTTTATTGATTCCCATGAGCCACCTCCTTACTATAGCAGAGCATATAGGTACCTACTTCCGTAAGATACCAATTCAACCTCAGTGGGTAGAACCCCATTCTTAAATTACGGATCCATAGCAACATATTGCCTTTCTGCCTTTTCTGAGGCATACTGTTGAATTTTTCAGCCTCAGTTTCAGGTTTTAATTCCTGCTTCCCCCCCCCAACCCCAGATTACCTAGAAGTCACTCTAATGAACAGCAACACAGAAAAAAACCTTCCAATAGTTTGTCTCTAAACATGGCTACAAGTTCTGGATTTAGCTCACAGGTTCCAGCCCAGCCCTAGATTTCCATTCCTCCTAACACTGGCTGGGGCATCAGGTAGAATTATCTGACCTCATAAAAACCCTAGTAACTTCTCTGGTTGGAAAATTATACTTCTGGAACGAGGGGCTGGTACTTAGGTTCTCCACCTTAGATTTATCACAACAGTTTTATCTCCAGTAGCAGCCAGATAACATCACAAGGCTTTTGCCAGCAGCCTACTAGCAATTATTACTAATGAACGGGTAGGTTCTATATCAATGAATTACCAAACAGAGAATCCCACCCCCATCCCTACCCCTGAGGATTTTACAGAAGTGCTTTTTTTCCTTCAAAATTAAGCATGAGTCTACCTGTTCACAGGCTTCAGGATTATTCAAAGTATTCATTTAGCTGCTATTTCTCAGATTCTTATTCCTCATTACCAAACATACTAAATGCCTTTATTTTGAATGTTTTAAACTGCATTATTACATGCCACCAGCCATCTTATTTGAGGAACACACACAAAAAGAAACAGTTATTCTAGAAGAAGAAATTAAATAAGGCCAACATTACTAATAAAAAATAGGAGGACTGCAGACTAGAAACATGGCTTCTAAATAGATGGTAGTTGTCTTTGGAAGAGGGGGAGTCCTACAGAGGAAGGGGCTATTATTAGATCAAGGAGTATTCACCTTGGCAGGAGTTTTAATCAGGATCCAATTTCTCTGACCAGTTAGTCAAAGGAAATGAGTGCTTTGCCTGCCAATCTCCAAACAGAATGTAAAATATAATACATAAAGAGATGATAACCTCGTCCTCCAGCTGCTGCTAATCTAGCTGAGAAGCCAGAGTAAGATACTTGTGACACTGCTGAAGACACAGAACTGCAGTGGAACAGATTATTCAGCACCGGTATGCAGGCATTTCGCCAAAAGAAAGGGGGAAAAGGGCTCAATGCTTTAAACAAAATTGTGTTCAGTGGAACAAAACTGCCTTAGGTCCTGCTACCTAGGGTGGAAATCAAGTACATCCGGATACTTCCTCCATACCCACCACACACCAATCAGTTATTTTTTATCTTTTTACAAATTAGGGCTCTACAGGGTTTTGAAGAAAGAAAAGAAAAGAAAAGAAAAGAAAAGAAAAGAAAAGAAAAGAAAAGGGAGTTCAAAGCTAACCAAAAACACAAGTTTAAAACCCACTGAACTGAAAAATCTCTAAGGTCCCTTCCAGTTAATAATGCTCTACAATTTTATGATGTCTCTATCAACTCTGACTTATCACTGAGAGCACCAGATTTTGAGCAGATTGTTAAACATTCTGCTCAGCGTTCTCATGATGTCCACCTTAGGAGACATTATGTCGGTTTTGGAGAAACAGAAAAACTGGATAATATAGCTTCAAGGCCTTAAGAAAGAATCAGCAGAAGACACTCCTGAATACTTACAGTAAAAAAAAAAAAAAAAAAAAAAAAAAAAAAATTGATCAGTTAGCAAAATAACTGAAGACTTGGTAGACACAGCTAGCTGCCACTGTAGAGAATTATTCTCTATCTAGTAAGATGGCATCACCAGCAGTCCATCCTAACAATGTAAATGAATCACCCAGCAATACCTTTAATTATAAGATTAAATCCCACTGTCCAATATAATAAATGCCAACACTGACTTAAAGAAAAAACACGCCATTGTGATGAAATAAATACTCAAAACAGTTTAAACTTATTACCATACATGCTACCCTCAAAATAGAGTGAGTGGAAGCCTTTAGGTATTCTTTCCAATGGCTGAACACGGCAAACTATACCATCTGACCCCTGCCTCGGTACTCACTGCCTTTACTGTAATTCCCATGGAGTGTAACAAGTATCAATCATAACAAAAGAATCAAGTGAAGACTCAAAGAATACGCTGGGCTTGAGGGGTCTCTAATTTGGTACAAATTCCACTCATAGGAAAAACAAAAATAGTTATTAGTGAGTGTTATATATAGCTGAAATGTTCCTCTATTAGTTCACCCAAGGAAAAACTATTATCAATTGGCTCAAATATGAAATTTATACTGACTTTGTTCATTAATGCCTTCAGTTCTCGGCAACGTAAGTTTGAATCATCAGTCTGGAAAGTCTGGACACACTATCTTCAGGAGTCTGCCTGTAGAGCTGCTGGAGTATCTCTTTTGACAAGCACCCACACATACGCTGCACACAGGCAGGTGCATTTGAAGAATACACTTGCCTTCACTCAACATGCAGAGACAGAATTTAGTATTACTAAGTAACTGCCCCCCACTCCCCCCCCACCGTGCATGCGCATGCGTGCACGCGCGCACACACACACACACAAACTAAACAAGACGACATGAAAACTGACACAAAAACAAAACCAAAACAATAGAAAACAATTTATGGTTGGTGTTCCATTTAGCTACAAGATAGTATGTTCTATACAAACTTAACAGAATCAGGAAAACTTCAGTGGCAGATGCCTTTTACAGAAAGAGATATATAGGTATAAATGTGTTCTCAGAGGCGTCATCACCTGACAGACATCAGAACGGATGCCAGTTTTCCAAAATCCTTGACTACTTAGCTCCACTGTTACTTCTCGCCTCATTGTATTCTTCTGTCGTATTTTTTGGAGTGCTTCCTAGAAAAGAACTCATTATGATGAGTAACCTGACAGTTGTACAGCAATATTAAGCCAAACATCAAGCATTAGAAAATAAGCTGGATTCATTCAACATAACCCTTACATTCAGGTATTCAAACTCTTCATGCCAAATTACAATGTTTTATTTGAAATGAAGGCCAGGATGCTCAAAGCCTTGGGTATAAGCCAGCCTTTCCTGGTAACTAGATAACAAAAAATCTAAACCAAATCAACCATTTTGGTGAGTTCAAACAAAAAAATGCCCTTTTGCTGATAAAAGAAATAAAATGTGATGTTTGGGACTTAAAATCAGCATGTAAAAATTATATTTATATCGAGCCTTATGTTAAGCATTTACATCTAAGAAAGACAATCGGTAAATTAATCTGCAACCCACATAATTCTAAAAGCTGCCTTCTAATTTGCAAAACCCTTACAAAACCTCCTGCAGCAAGGGTACATTTTATTTTAAAAAAGACAATGACTTAAAACTTCTGTAAGACATAATCAGGAGCTGACTCTTCCCTTCAACCTCCCTTTAAATAATTATAAAAAAATTTTTATATTTGCACACTTATTCAATAAAAATCTCACAGGAATTCATAACAACAGGAACAATGACACTGCCTGCACCACTGATTAAATGGCTATTACAGGTCAAATACCATTGGAGGAAAGTTAAATGGAGTATTTCAGAAGTCCACACAACCACCTTTTTCCCCAGATGCAACGACAGAGAGAAATTTCAGTCAGTCTCCCTTAGCCTTGGTTTCCCCTTTATAATGAAGCTGTCTCGCTCAAGTCACAGGAAGTGACAAGACGAAATTCAAAGACTTGTCCTAGCTTCAAAGCCTTGCTCTCTTATACTGCCAAAGCAAAATAAAACCTCAATGAGACAAAATTTATGTTGATACTGAATCCATTTATTCTTAAAATTATGAATTAAGAACGAAAACATAAATGATCCTGGAATACAGGGATAACACTACCCATTAGTAAAAAATATGAAATTTGGGATATAAAACCTTATGAAATAAGTTTACCCTACTAAAGTAACAGACATATGGAAGACATATGGAAGGCAATCTTTTATGACCTTAAGAGCAAAAAATTTGAGTAAGACTCAAATTATATTACGTACAGTATTAATTGATGATAAAAGGTTGGCCCAGCAATTGTAAAATCTGAAAAATTTCTGTAAGATATATTTATACCCAAAGGTAGGAATCCATTAAGAAACAGGCCTTTTTTTGAGGGGGAGCGGGGAATGCTCCCTTAGATACTAAAAGATGAAAAAAAATCAATCTGTATACTAATGTGAGGAAAGAAAAGTATGATTTTTTAAGAAGTGTTTTTCCATCTTATTCTAGAAGCATGGTGTAATGCATAATCTTGAAATAAACCTGAAGCACATCATCATTAATCCAGGAAGAACAATATTTGATACCAACCTCCCTTTGTGCCAGCTTCTGTTTGTCAGTTTGTTTAACTTTGGGACTGTTCGCTAGGAGGTGGCGAAGTTTCACATAACTCTTCCACAGTTTCTGGTACCTAAGGAAAAGGACAGACAGACATCTCAGACAAAAAGTAGGAGAACCTGAAGTGCAATAAAACCAGCTGTTTTAATAGGCCTGCTGAATCATAAATTATATTCTTTTAGATATCCTCAATGGCAACAAACCTTCATTCTAAAGGAGGATCTGATTTGGGGGCAGTGGGGCAGGATGACCAAGAGTCATCTGGAACCTAGTGATTAAGTTGATAATTACACGTCTGTGTTGAAAATGAGATGTCACTATATATGTCCAAATCTCTCTAGAAAGAATTCCAAAGACACAAAAAAACCAACAGAAACATGTATCATTTCTCATCATTACCTATTTTATTTCAATATGTACTTTCTGATGTTGATGAAAGAAAGACCCCTTACTTAACAAGGACACGGTCGGTCTCTGAACTGCCTACATTGAAAGTAAAAGTTGGAAAGTATTAGAAAAGAGAACGCCGTTTGTGCCAATACCCAAGCTATACAGCTGTATCCATTTCTCCACTGGAGGGGGGAAAAGACAAATGGTGTGCACCAATCTGTATTCACCATGACAAAAATAAGCATATCTGTTGCAGCCAAATATGTGATAAGCTGGATCAGTCTAAAGGATCCTGTTAAAGCGTCCTGGGAATGAAGAGAAATGCAGTCCTGTAGCAGCACACAGTCCTGCCATCTGAGAGTCCACAAGAGCCTATCACATTCTACTAACATTTGCGACAAGAAGGGACTTTCAACGAATTTTCTGTCATATTGAAACTGCTCCTTTCTTGGCCTTAGCTGGGTCTCTCCTTTTTGGTAACAATTTTTTAGAGAATGGAGGAAAGAAAGAAGTACTTACACAGTGCCTGGTTCACTGCTTCATACTTTTATCCAAAGGGGGAAAAAAAAGAACAAAACCCTTTAGCCTCTTCTAATGTATCAGCCAGAATTGTATTTATGAACTGAAAATCTCCCATGCCCTTTTCTCCCATTATGAATCCTTAAAAAAAAGAATTAAATCAGGAAACTGTTTGCTTGTTTACCGAGGTAGGAAATCCAAACACTTCTGAAGAATATAATGGTACTATTTCCATTCCCACACATCCTCATCTTCTCCCAGAAAAACACTAACAAGCCAGTTGGAAAAACTCAAATGTGGAAAGTAACATCAATTCTAAGAGTCAGAAGTCATGCCTTCTCCTTACAACACAACCCTTGATTGTGCATGGGATCTTGAGCTCTTATTAAGATGCCTCCCAAAATAGAATTCTGCATAAATCCGGCAGTGCTAGGAATCAACATGGTGCTACTTTCCTCTAGAGTGCACTGAAAAAATAAATAATAATAATAATACATATTATAATGATGAATAAAGGAAAAGTTCCTTAAAAGTTAAAAATACATGGGACTCATGTTGACCAAAATTGCCAAGCATAATCTATTGAAAATAATTTCCTGCAGTCAAATCAATTGAGAAAGTAATTCTTCAGGAGCTACCAAAACTTGTTTCATTTGGTAACCTACATTTGGAAACATGGTTCATTTCAGATCTTATTTTTTTAATAAGAAAACATCCACTAAAGGGTATTCCTCTGCTAATTCAGCTGTTAGTAGAAGGTGAAATTGGCTAAGACAAACACCGAGAAATATCTTACTGTGGGTCTCCTGCATAACTCAACTGTGCAGGGCGTATCCCAAAGTGGACGATAATCGGAAAAGTAATCACATCGGGGTTGAACTGTTCACGATCCAGTTGATCAATGCGGACAGAGCTAGGTTTCTAGAGAGAAAAATCAAAGCCATTTATTCCCAAAAGAAGTCTTTCAGTATTGACTTTAACCTAAGTAATGAAGAAATTAATTGGATTTTTTCTGGGAAAGCCTCATTCCCCAAGGGAAAACATCATTTAAAACCCATTACTCATAGCAGCTATACTATATAAAAACTATAATGTCATCCCTGTAAATGAGTCTATGCCATTTGGCATAATGAACAATGATTTTGTCCTTTTTTGCAGTTCACACAGAAACCTTTAAAAATTAAACTTTTAAAAGGACACCTAGTCAGATATAACTTTTCCTTAACCTCTCCAAAGGCACAGGGGAAATATTCTACATCATGGGGAAGAAGTGTGCTGGCTTATTCTGTTTCATTTCACATTTCAAATGAATGGCTTATTTCTATTCAGGATGCCAGATGCCTCTCTAAATATTTTTCCATTAGTTCTTTGTGTACCTTGTTTTTCTTTCTTTTTTTTTTTTTTCAAATTACACTATAGTTCACATGTAACATTATATTGGTTTCAGGTGCTGGACATAATAATTCAATATTATGTATGTAATGATCACCACAAATAGCATCTGTCACCATATAAAGCTACAAAATTTTTTTCTTATAAGAACCTTCAAGATCTATTCTCTCAGCAACTTTCAAATATGCAACACAATACTTACAGTCACTATGCTGTACATTATATCCCCATGACTTATTTATTTTATAACTAGAAGTTTATACCTCTTGATCCCCTTCACTCATTTTGCCCACTCTTCTTTCCCTCTCCCTTCTGGCAACCACCAATCTGTTCTCTGTATCTGAGTTTGGTTTTGCTTTGTTTGTTCACTTGTTTTGTTTTTTAGATTTCACATGTAAGTGAAACCATACAGTGTTTGTCTTTTTCCTATTTCACTTAGGGTAATACCTTCAAGGTCTAACCATGTTGTTGCAAATGGCAAGACATTCTTTTTTATGGCTGAGCAGTATTCCATTGTGTGTGTGTGTGTGTGTGTGTGTGTGTGTGTGTGTGTGTGTGTATCCATTCATCTGTTGATGAACACTTAGATTTTTTTCCATATCTTGGCTATTGTAAATAATACTGCAGTGGACATGGGGGTGCCTATCTTTTCAAATTAGTGTTTTTGTTTTCGTCAAAATACCCAGAAGTGGAACTGATGGATCATATTTTTTAATTTTTTGAGGAACTCCTATACTGTTCTCCGTAGTGGCTGCACCAATTTACATTCCTGCCAATAGTGCACAAGAGTTCCCTTTTCTCCATATCCTCACCAACACTTGTTATTTCTTGTTGTTTCGATAATAGCCATTTTGAAAGGTATAAGGTGATAATTCATGGTTGATTTGCACTTTCCTGGTGATTAGTGATGCTGAGTATCTTCTCATGCACCTGTTGGCCATTTATATCTTCTTTGGAAAAATGTCTATTCAGATCCTCTGTCCTTTTTTAATTGGATTTTTTGTTGTTGTTATTATTGTGCTATGTGAGTTCTTTATACATTTTGGATATTATCCCTTTATTAAATATCTGATTTGCAAATATCTTCTCCCATTCAGTAGGTAGCCTTTTCATTTTGTTGATTTTCTTCATTGTATGGAATTTTGTTAGTTTGATGTAGTTCCACATGTTTACTTTTTTGCCTTTGTTGCCTTTGCCTTTGGAATCAGATACAAAAAATCATTGCCCAGACCGATGCCAACGAGCTTCCACCTATGTTTTCTCCTGTAAGTTTTATGGCTTCAGATCTTACATTCAAGTCTTCAATCCATTTTAACTTTTGTGTATGACATAAGGTAGTGGTCCAATTTCATCCTTTCACATGTGGCTGTCTAGCTTCTCCAATACCATTTATTAAAGAGATTGTGCTTTCCCCATTGTATATTCTTGCCTCCTTTGTCATAAATTAATTTACCATATATGCATGAGTTTATTTCCAGGCTCCCTATTCTGTTCCACTGACCAATGTGTCTGGTTTTTTTGGCCAATTCCATACCGTTTGATTACTATAGCTCTATTGTATAGTTTGAAATCAGGGAGCATGATGCCTCCAGCTTTGTTCTTCTTTCTCAAGACTGCTTTGGCTAGTCAGGATCTTTTGTGATTCCATACAAATTTTATGATTGTTTATCTTATTTCTGTGAAAAATGCCATCAGAATTTTAATAGGGTTTACACTGAATCTATAGATTGCTTTGAGTAATATGGACATTTTAATAATATTAATTCTTCCAATCCATGAGCATAGAACACCTCTCCATTTATTTGTGTCTTCTTCAATTTCTTTCATCAATGTCTTATGGTTTTCAGCGTACAGGACTTTCATCTCCTTGGTTAAATTTATTCCTAGGTACCTTATTCTTTTGATGTAATTATAAATGGGACTGTTTCTTAATTTCTCTGATAGTTCCCTGTTAGTATATTATAAAAATGCAACAAATTTTTGTGTACTGATATTTTACCCTGCAACTATACTGAATTCATTTATTAGTTCTAACAGTTTTTTGGTGGAATCTTGAAAAGTTTTCTATATGTAAAGTCATATCATCTATAAATAGTGACAGTTTAAGTTCTTCCTTTACCATTTGGATGCCTTTTATTTCTTTTTCCTGCCTAATTGCTTTGGCTAGGACTTCCACTACCATGTTGAATAAAATTGGCATCCTTATCTTGCTCCTGATCCAATGTATTCCTTTAATTCTACACCTTTAAAATAGAAGGTATGGTGACACAAAAATCAAATGGTTAAGCTTCTCATTATGTCCATGTAGGCAATTTTAAAATTTTAACAGAAAGCCTCATTTTTTTAAGATCTAATACAGGAAGAAGTGAATAGAGGGTTCCTTCTTCAGTTAACAAAATACCCTTCTTTCATCCTAAAAGTTTGTTTGTACAAAGATAGTAAGCTCATAGAGTTTCAGCAACCTCCTTGCTTATTCTCAACTCTCACAACAGTCCCTCATTAGAAACTAAACTCTTACCAGGAGATTGTGGCATCTTTGGCTCAGCTGCTTTAGAGCCAAATGCTACAGAATTGATTCACATGGAGGCCAGTAAGCTTCATTTTGTCACAAAGCAATGCCCACAACCAGAGTTTGGTTGGTGGCCTGGTTTGTCCAGGACAGAGGGGTTTCAATAGTAAAACCAGGAAACCTTCCAGCAACTAAAACAAGCTGGTTACCCCACCTCCCGAGCTGTAGCCCCAAGTCAGCCATCGGACAAATCCAAGCAGGTGACAGAGTGAATAGATCTGTGTAAATTCATACATGTTAGTTAAAAAACAACTTACACTTAAGTTTTAAAAGAATATTTGAATGTCACTTAACGGTCAAAAGGTCACTAGGTATCTGATAAAGCTGATCTCTGCTCTCAAAATTAATAAACTAGAGAAGATTTTGGTCACAGGTAACCTAATATAAAATTATTTTAAATGCCCATCATCAGTAGTAACATGTTATTTAGGTCTAGGAATTGTTGCCAAGATTTTGTATATCAAAGCAGCAGGATATGGTTTTAAAAGAGGAATTGTACAACTGAAAATGCTAGTGAATTATTCATGTTTTCATGATTTTAAACACCATGTTATGGCACCAACCAAGGAAACAGTGATTTAAAATATCTACAGCATCTTTAAATTTATAGCGGGGAGAGATGAAATAAGTTCTAGACTTTGGCCACACCCTGCAATATCCATCATACCAGCTTTGTGGAAGAATAAAAAATATTCTTGCTAATGACCAAAGTATTCCCTGGTAGAGGCAAAGTGCCTCAGGAGGGAGATTAATTCTTTTAAGTTCTGTAGCAATAAAGTACTTAATGTGACCATAATGGCTTGAAAAATTTAATAAATTCCCCCAATATTCTTACCACTGGGTAATTCTTCAAAGCAAGTACTGCAGAGGATGAAATGTGGTGCTATGTCTACTCTGCTCTATTTGCTAAAGATAGAATGAAAGGATGTTTTCATGATACTGAGTTTTCAGGATATTTTCCTCCTTTAAACATATTTTTATTAACTTTAACATGTTCCCAAGTCTGGCACCCAAACTTACCTTTCTCAATTTATTTCTGATTACTTTCCAACATAAACGTTTCATCCTGACTAATCTGGTTTCATTATCTTTAAAACTGGCCATATATCCTCCCAAGTACGTATATTTAATCATGCCAATAAGTTATACAATTTCTCAGTCCCTTAAAGACCTCCCTGTAGCATTTATGAAGTATCCCTGGCAGCCTGGCCCAGTGATCTCGCCTGAAACTACAGGCTTTCCTGATTGGCTTTTGTACTGAATTGTTTATGAATTCAGCAATTCATCACAGACTCCTTTCACATGGATATGCCATGAGTCTGCGCCTGGACAAACAGCATACATAATCTATAGACTTTACTACCACCCGACTCGCATAGTAGTCCCCCAACAAATGAGGTAAATGATAATCGTGGTAATGGAGTACATGTCCTTCTATGTCTGCCAATGGCTCAAAACCATGAATGGCTGAATCAGAAAAGCACCTGGGGATTTTTTTTTTTTTTTTAACAACAGATCCTTGGGCCCCATTACCTGGGAGTATATGTAGGGTGGGGATGTTCAGGGCATTCTTACATTTTCCAAAGCTCTCCAACTGATTCTAGGATTTCAGGAAATGTTAACCACACTATGGAAAGAAGCCCCAAGGTGAAAGAATTCCCAAAGTGTGCACTGCAGACAACGGGACTCTTCAAGCAGACCCACCAAAATGAAAAGGTGTGTCTCCCACCACCCTCACTCCCACCCATCTTCTGACCCCGCTATAAAATTGGCAGAAGAAATATAAATTTATGCAACTGCTTAAAGAAGAAAAATCAAATTCAGAGTTACACTGTCATAATGCTATGACTTATATTATTTTTTTAAAGTTACTTTAACCATTAGTTATGTGGCTTAACAATATAATAGCAAAAATTGTATGATTTTCTTAAGTTTTAAACAAGTTTTATGTTTAAACATATTTTTATTAAACACTTTCATTTTCTAGATTTGTTTGAAATAATCAGTATTAGCTGGAATGTTTGATTTGCAAATAGTAACATTTTGTTTGTGCAGATGTTACTGTCATGCTACAAAAAGTTGATCCAGAGTTTTTATTTTTATGAATCAAGGCTATTAAACAATTTGGCAGCCTTTTAAAAACAACAGCTTTGTTTAAACAGATTATTCTGTTTCTTTACATAAAAATATTTAATTCTCCATTTTTGGAAAACTTTATCCTGATAAGATGCCAAAATATAACTATTTTATGAAACAGTAACATACTTCAGAGAAAAATTGTAATTCAAATAAATATATAAAACAGTATTTTCTTTATAAGAGAAACCTACTTGGCTTTTAATTCTCTGTTCTTAATTTTTTATATTTTTACTTCAAAAATTAATATTAGAAGGTAATTTTAATATAAAACACTTAAGAAACAAAGAAATGGGAAATACTTATAATAAGTATGGCAAAGGATCAATAAAAAAGGATAAATACCACAAAAGAAAATTAGACAAGGGATATTAATAGGCCATTATCAAAAGAAAACACAAAAGGCCAATAAGCACTTAAAATACTAATTTTTGCTAGAAACCAAAATAAATACAAAACTGAACTATGTAATTTTTTTTTCCCTATCAGACAGTTTTTTTGTTAAACTAGTATATGAAGAAATGGGCATGCTCATATACTCTTGGTCAAAGTGCAAATTTTACAACCCTTCTAGCAGGCAATTTACATGTATCGAAAGCCTTAAAAATGTGCATAACTTCAGCCTATTAACGTCACTTACGGGACTTCTTCCTAAAAAATTAAATGGACTCATATTCAAAAATACATATATGTTTATGTATATATGTGTTTATACACACATATACAAATTCAATACAGCAATATTGGTGACAGCAAAAATCTGAAAGCAACCTAGGTGTTCAATAATAGGGGGTTAATTAAATAACTTAGGAGCCTTTTAATTACACTTGTAAAGACATTTAAGATTATGGAAAAATAAATTTGTGATTCTTGTTTCTGGAAGAGGATGAGAAGAAAAAGGTCTAAATATGAATATTTAATTGTATGACGCCAATTTTGTTTTAAGACAATATGAAAGTCTCTAAAGAGACTAGAAAAGGGAATAGTAACATCTTTGGAAAATGGAATTATGGATAACTTTTGTTGTCTTCTTTGGGCTGTTTCTCTATTTTCTTAGCTTTTTATAATGAAGATATATTACTTTTATACTCAGAAAAATATAAGATCTGAACATATCTAAAAGCTTCGAAATTCTCCACAATGGGCAGAATTTACTAATGAGATGAACTTACCACTAAATATGACTACATTGTAGTATTTTTTTTAATTTACTAAATATTTAAAAGGAAAAATTACTCAAAGGACAAGAATGAATACTTAAAACTAAATGTTCTGTTACTGGTTTGGTGAACAAATTGGAAAGAAGATGGTTCAGTCTCAGAATGTATAAGCACCAGAACATACCGTTCCAGGGTTGGTGACAATCATGCCTTTGCATTCTTCTGCATACTTCTGCCATTCAAGTTCTTCCCATTGCAGCATATTGGCGATCTCCTCTTCGGGAACCAGGGCTTTGCTACACCGTAATAAGTAAAGGAGAATCTGGTGCATGGACAGCACTTCCTTTCCTCCATCTTGGGTGGGAGTGGAAAGAGAGGGAAAAATAAAGCTACTCAACAGTCAATCTTCAGCCGAATAAGGAAAAAAACAAGATGGTGAGGGGGAAAAAAAGAGCATTTATAAAGAAGTAATTTAGAATTTACATTGTTTAACCAGGTGCCAAATAATACAAAAGCCATTTGTTTCATTGATGAACAGTGCTCATAAACCATCTCATTTACTAAAATGGCAACAACGACATTATAAATGATAAAAGGCTCCATTTGTGAGGTATGAATATAAAAAAAGTGCCTACCTAAATAAATTTAAAACCACCTAGCATAAAGAGCCACGGTTTATAATATACAGAACTATGTTATGTCTTAAATATTTTATCATTCTTTCTAAGGTAACAGATGAAAGCTCTTTAGAAGTGATGTTACTGTCTTAAGGAAATTCTAAGCTTTTATGAGATATTTATGGATGTTTCCAATAAGCTATTGTTGCATTATGGTCTAATTTTTTGGTGCTAATGTGCTGCACCTGCTGTGATGAATAGCATTAAAAAGCCTGCACTAATATCATGAAGATCATTACGGAGTTAGTACATGGAAAAAATACCAAGTATTCTGAGGCTTACAGAAGCATATATTATTACCAAGTACAGAGGATAAAAACAACAAAGGACATAATTAAAGTACCTTGGAAAGAGCCAATTAATCTGGTACTTGATGAACCAAAGACATTCATATAATGTGGGCATGGATTTTGGGTTCACACGCTTCTGCCTTCTCTTTGGGCTTAACTTCTTGATCAATATGTGCAATCACCTTATACCCCTTTTCTTTGCCTAATCCCAACCCAAGAAAGGACAAGAGCTCTGAAGGTTTGGAGGACAATGACTACCCTCCTCAGCTCATGAGATATGCTAGGAATACCAGCATAGGGCCAAACGCTTCATGGAGAAACTAGGGACCAAGATGGTGGGAATGGGTGGGCACAAATGAGTGTCCTATTTATGCTAGAGGAATCTATGGCACGCAAGGAAATTTGGGGTACTAAAAAAAGGAAGAGGATGAAAGATCTTTTTTTTTTTTTTTTAAGATTTTATTTATTTATTTATCAGAGAGAGTGAGTGAGCACGCACAAGCAGGGGAAGTGGCAGGAAGAGGGAGAAGCAGACTCCCCGCTGAGCAAGGAGCCCCTTGTGGGACTTGATCCCAGGACCCCGGGATCATGACCTTAGCCGAAGGCAGACGCTCAACTGACTAAGCCACCCAGGCACCGCTGAAGATCTTTAATGTGGGTAGCTGTGATAAGAACCTGGACAGGACTGGGGCACCTGGGTGGCGCAGTCGTTAAGCGTCTGCCTTCAGCTCAGGGCGTGATCCCAGCGTTCTGGGATCAAGCCCCACATCAGGCTCTTCCACTGGGAGCCTGCTTCTTCCTCTCCCACTCCCCCTGCTTGTGTTCCCTCTCTCGCTGGCTGTCTCTGTCAAATAAATAATAAATTTTAAAAATCTTAAAAAAAAAAAAAAAAAGAACCTGGACAGGACTATACATCTGAGAAAGAAGAAAGATCAAAAATTTTTTTTGATCTGTGTGTGTTTTTTTTAATCTCAGACATTGTTATGGAACTAGACAGCATTGCTGCTATAGAGCTACCATATATGTAGGCATGCATTCATTCATTAAATACCTGCTTATATTCAACAAATATTTACTGAGCACCTATTATGCAGGTACTCTTCCAGACCCTAGAAATACAGTGGTGATCTAAACAACCAAAACCCCTTCTATTCCAGAGAAGGGAAAGACACAGTAAAAAATAACCACAAAATAGATCAGGTCAAGATAAATACACTTCTATGAAGAATCAAAATGGGCAAAGGACTGCAGCTGTATCTAAAATGGTGGTCAGGGAAGGAACCTATGAAGAGGTGTCCTGTGAGCAAAGACTAGAAAAAAGGAGAGGAGCCCATTATGCAGTAATCTCGGAGAAGAGTGTCTCAGATAGAAAAAACAGCAGAAGTCCTATGGTAAAGTGGGACTGATGTGTCCCAGCAACTGCAAAGAGGCAACATGGATGGAGTGAGGTAAGGAAGAAAGTGTCAAAGAGGTGGCAGGGAGGTTGGATCTTGCAAAGCTTCTACAGAGCACAGGAAAAGCTCTGGATTTTATTCTCTGATAAGCAGGTTTATTACCATTTTGTGCCACGCACTATGAGTGGTCCTGTGTCACAGTCATGGAAAAAAACAAAAGCACAAGCTCTAGGCCCTTAAGAAGCATGTAGGCTAATAATGATTAATCACAATAGTTTCTAGAGGAATCTTTGTAGATAACATTCTGAAAACAGAGTTCTTTTAATCAAAGACACTGAGTCTCCCCCCCCCACAAAAAAATGTCCAAGAAGTGACTAGAACACAATCAACCCACATGAGGACATGTTCTACCTACTGATTCAGATTATTGCTCATAGCAGTGAAATTTTTTATGCCTCATTACAAAACATCTGCTTTAAACCCAAGAGTCACCTTTAATTAACAAACTTCCATTGTAAAGGGCATATTTCTCAAGAGTCTGTCTCAAAAGACATTTCAATCTCCCTGCATATAACATGCTTTCCTCAATCAATGATGCTCCCCTCTTCGCTAAGGAGCCCAGCAAAGCCATAATGCCTATCACAATGCCTGTCTGTTTGAGCCCACAGTAGTCTCTACTTCCAGGCAGTCTGAGGCAAACAGATGCAAAAGACAACACTAAAGCCAGAATACGTTGATTTACACTGCCTGTGTATACATAGAGAACAGCAGAGAGAAAAAGGAACCCTAGACAGGCTTGAGAAGAACTACCACACTGACTAGATTCACTAGGAACCAAGAAAAGAGTAAAATAGTATTTGGCTCAAAATCTCTATATTTGGTAGTATCACTAAAGAGCTCTGCGGGCCTACCAGGATCCATCAGAAGCCCAGCATGCCGTAAGAAGGAAGAGAGTGTTGTTTTGTTATAAGGATTAGAAAAAAAAGGCTCAAATTTTATTTGGGGAAGGTGGTGTATGGTAGAAGGAGCAAATATATGCAATGCCAGGTATACAGAATAGCACTAAAACCTCCCCACCAGCAGTTACAGAGGGCTGACTTCATGGCACTGCAAATAGAAGTGAAATAGACTAAGTGCTATGAATTTAAAGTGAAAAGACTAAAAAACTAAAAAAGCTATTGGAAGAGAGAAATACTTGAGCCTACAAACCAACGACAGGGCCAAGTTTAGAATACCTGCAAGATAAAGAAAAAGGGACACGGGTGCTGGGGTGGCTCATCAGTTAAGCATCTGATTTCAGCTCAGGTCATTATCTCGGGGTGCTGGGATTGTACCCTACCTCGGGTTCTGCGCTCAGCTTGTCCCTCTCCCTCTGCCTCTCGCCCCAACTCGTGCATGCGCGCACTCTCTCTCTCAACTAAAAAAAAAAATCTTTAAAAAAAAAAAGAAAAAGAAAAAAGGCCACCAAATGCTTGTAAGAATGCTTTTACCTAGTTTGGGTGCAAAGCTGCTAATGAGAAAGGAGAGCTTTACAGCAGCATAGAAACCAGAAACATTTAAAAACATACATATATTAGGTGCAAAGTCAGTAGTGTTGAGTGAGAAATTGTAAATGCATGTTGAAACCGGCTAAGTATTTTAAATGCCAACTACAACCTAAAGAGACAGGTATTTACCACTGTGACAAAGCAGAAACCCAGGACAGAGAACCTGAAATGAAAGGTTTACTGAGAAGGGGGATCGAGGCATTGCTCCAGGTTGGGTACTGGGGTGCAATCCTTATGGAAATCTTAAAAAAGGAAGACAAGACTCGAGTCCTGTCAGAGCCTGCGGGGCAAGGGCTGCATCCCTCACACCCAGCCCAGTAAAAAAGACACTCCATAAATATCTGTGAGAATGACTTTCTGAAGCAGATAAATAACATGGCCGCTTGCTCGCAGACTGCCATGAATATACTAATGTTAATGAATTGGCTCTTTTGGTTTGTCTGCTTTGCTACATGTTTATGTTGGGGATTTATGGAACTATGTCACTGAGGGCTAAGAAGTAATTTTTATCTCATTGGCTGAGATAAATAGGACATGATATAAATGAGAAATTAGAGCGGGTAAGCTAAGGTTAGCAGGAATTCTGCCAGCACTGGGACTGGAACTGTGACAACGGCTCATTATTTGGGAAGAACTGGAGTTTGTGTTTCAGGGAATGAATCTGGACAGTCATTAATGAACTGACAGACTTTATAAACTGCTTCTTAGAGACCCAATTCTCTCAGTTTATATTGCTTGATTATTTATATGGTAGGGGGGCAATTTGTTAGGGAATTTGTAGTAAGAATATGGCTGGTTAAACAAGTATTTCTCAACAGTGTAATAGTTATTTTAAGAACTATAAAAATACCTTCCTCTTTGCCTACACTGAGAATAACCACATAACTGCATTATCACGTCTCATGTATACTCCTGCTAACATGTCTTTACATAATCTTAACTTTTGAAAATTTGTATTAACGGATATTTCCTAAACTTCCCCCCAGAAAGTTACCTTTCCAAATAGAAAAAGATGCTGTATCAACTGATGTTTTTTTAAACTACACTTGGCTCCCTGGGAATTCTGAGATAGTCTCCCAGCCTCTGGCTCTCTCTCAGCCATACCTGCAAACTACTTCACCAGAATGGGGCAATTTCCAGAAATCAATCTGCACAATAACCGATTTATAAAACTGATTCAGGAATTCTGAAGCTTTAGTAACAGTGATGATACAAGCAGTGAACAGCCTTTCCCGTAACAGCAGCCTTCCTATCTTGAATTATGCCCTGCCCTAGCCCCAGCCCCAGCCCCAGCAAGAATAAAACCTTAAACTAACTCTACAAGAGCTCTTATCAATGGTTTGGCTACCAAAGGTAGAGGCGGGGATTGGAAAGAAACAAAAATTAGAGAAAATCCTTAAAATCTCAATAAACTAGCTGCCTGTGATTTGACTGCTGGTCAACTGGCCTGAATCGAACAATCCTTGGTTTAAACTATAAGCTTCATTTTGGATAAATTTATATGGAGCAAATGAGACAGCTATCTTCAAAACTGGGTAAACTGGGAAACTAAAGAAAAATGATAATGACTGATAAAACTTCAATTAGACATAATAAATTGATATAGATGAAAAGCAAACGAGCATGAGAGGATCGTGAAATACCTGAACTGTAATGAAAGCTGTTCATTCTCATACGAGTTCAAGTAAGATGCAAATAATGTGAGGTTACGCTGTGCCTCTCAGATGGACACAACTGTAGAAGTCATGATATCCAGTATTGGCAGATACACAAAAAAAGGGTACCACGAAAAATGTTGGTTAGAGATACATATCATGTCCTTTCTAGAGAGCAATGGGCAACAATTTCCAAACACTGTCTTAACAAATAATTTTACTTCTAGAATTCTCCCTTATAGGAGATGCATAAGACCACTGTCAAGGTATTTATACGTAATGGGGAAAAAAATAGAGACCTCCAAAATAATTGTGACTAGAGGAATTGTCAAAAAAATTAATGTTCACTTATACTATGGAATGCTATGAAGGTGTTAAAGAATGAGGCAATGTATTTTTATAGAGGACATCTGAAATAGTTGAGTAAAAAGTCAAGTTGTATAACTTTATTTAGTGTTATCCCCACTTAAAAAAAGCATAAATTTCCCTATATAGGGTAAAATGAATACAAACTAAACCATATATAGTATCTACTCATTTTCACAAGTCTAGAAGGGGGTATTTACTTTTTTACTTTACACACTTTCGTATCATTTGTGTACACACACATACACACACAGTGGAGCCAATAAAGGGTAAAAGTAACACTTCAATTCAGTGAGGAATGAATGATCTTTCCAATAAATGGTGCAGGGTCAGCTCAATATTCATACTGAAAATAAGGAATCTTAAAAAAAATAAAATAAAAATAAGGAATCTTGACTCATATCTCATACCAACTGGAAAAACAAATTTTGAAACAGATCAGAGATCTAAATTTCTAGAAAACATAGGAAGAGTATCTTGATGACCTTAGGATAGGCAAAGACTCCATAAACAAGGTAAGTATAAAAAAATATGTAAATTGGACTATATTAAAATTAAGAATTTCTGTCCATCAAAAATCACCATTAAGATGCTGAAAAAGCGATCCACAGAGAAGGTACTGGCAACCTATACATCTGACAAAAGTCTCATATATGGTGTATATATAAAAAAAACCTAACAAATAAATGAGAAAAAGACATCACCCAATAGAAAAATAAGCTAGATTCAAACAGGTACTTTAAAAAACAATATCCAAACAGTTATTTAATACATGAAATGATACTCCATTTTATAAGTATTAGGGAAGTGAAAATTAAAACTGAAATATGATACCTCTGAACACTCATCAAAATGGCTAACTTGAAAAAGAACAAAAAACGCCAAGTGTTGGTGACGATGTGGAATAACCTGAACTGTCCTATACACTGCTGGTGGGGAGGGAAAATGAGACAATCATTTTGGAAAACGGTTGGAAACTATCTACACAGCTCAATATAAACAAAACTAGAATTTCCATTCCTAGGTAAATATCCACAATGGGAAAGCGTAAGTATATGCTCCTCAAAAGGCATGTACAAGTGTAATGGTGACCGTATGTATGCTATTTGAAAGAGCCAAAAACAGATAATACCCAAATGTCCATTAATCACAGATAGGTTAAATGCATCTTTGTTATACCATATAATACTATGTAGTAATGACAATGAACCAACTATAGTTAACTGACACAGGGGTCTCAAAAACACATAATACAAAAGAAGACAAAAACAAAAAGAACACACACAATTCTAGTTTTTATAATTAAAGAACAGGTAAAACTAACTTGGCATTTTCAAGTCAGAATAGAGGCTACCCTTGAGAAACTGGGAGGTGACTGCAAAGGGGGTCTTGAATGCTGGTAATCTTGATCCGAGTGCTGAGTACACAGTCATATTCCCTTTGTGAAAATTCACTGAGTCTTATATTTATGATATGTGCACTTTTCAGCGTTTGTGTTATACTTCAAAGGTTTACTTTTTAAAAATAAGAGATAATACCAAAGAATGTTTGAAAGTACATTCACTCTCATTAGTAACAAAATACATGAATAACTAGGCACTATTGTGATCAATTAAATAAAGTCAGTAAACAAGTATTTATTGAGTCCCTGCTATGTGCCAAGTAGTACGTTAGCACTGATACAAGACAGACACTGTTTACTCCTTAGCCTCATGGAGTTACAGGAAGGAAGGAAGGAAGGAGGAAGAAGTGAAGAAAGGGAAGAGGAAGGGTCCAAAATGTGAAGACTAAGAATGCATTTTTCATGGCAGCATAAATTGATGCTATTCTTTTGATAAGAAATTTGGCACTACATACCATGTTTCTTAAAATTATCCATCTGTTCAATGAATTAGTAAAAACTAGGATGCAAACCATATATTAGTATGATGACAACTAGGCAGAAACAGCCTATGCACTGAAAAAAAAATGAAAATATGTATCAAAATGTTTTTCAATTCATCATTTTCTAAGAGATTTTAATGAAGTTGTATTGTAAAAAAACAAATCAATCATAATTTGCCATCCAATACCAAAAGCATTTTATACATTAGATATTTTTCTGTATCTTTCAGGGCGTTTTAATATATGTATTTTCAAAGGGAAGTCTAATGAAAAGGTAAATCCTGTTTAAAAGGAAATCAATAGGTCTTTTTCTTTATGACAACCTAAATGCTATCCCTACATAGTTATAAGAAACACTTTGCAAGAGTTCAAATCCCACAAAGTAAATCTCTGACATAAGATTTTTCTTTAAGATGATTTTAAAACTGTCCACTTTCTTTTATGATTTTTCTGGTCATAAAATGCCTAGAGGCAGACAGATTGGGAAAGGAAAGGCTTTCAACAAGCTCACTCTAGCACCATCTTCTAGTAAGTTTGCTGCTAAAGCTCCATTATAAAATCAAAGATGCATTCACATGAGTAGACTTCTCAATAAAATAAAACCAGCTATACAAAGGAGAAAAGCTTTTGAATGCATTTTCCAAACGAAATAAGCATTAACAATAACACCAAAAATATGAGTAACTCTAACCTAAAATAAAAATAAGCCATTGTGACTGAATGTTTGAACTGAGGTAAGGGTATCAAGGACAAAATCTTGAGGTAAATCTAAACTAGAATGAGTAAATGAAAAACAAAAGGCACACAAGACAAATCAGAGAGCCAGGAGGAAAGCAAGGAGAGCTCAGCACACAAAAGACAGGGTCAAGAGCCCAGGTTCCACATCAGGGAAAAGACCGAAACTGGAGTGTGTCCACTGGATGTGGCCTTTGGGAGTCTAGCTTTGGCATCAGCAGCTGCAGCAGGGTGGGGGTTAGAGGGAGTGGGGTGCCTAAGCAAAGCCAGCCTGTGAATGAACCAAGGTCTGACAGGCTCAAACCAGGGTTCTGAGGCATGGGGGAGGCAAGGTCTCCAGAGGCATGAGGAGAGCTTGACACAGAGCTGATTTCCTGAAATTGCTGACATGTGAGCAATATATTACATTTTACATTTTGAAAAGCTCCCCAGCTGACCACAGATTAATCGCAACAGCTAATTGTTTTTTCCCCAGTATCACTGAGTGGCCCAGAAACAGGACAAGAAGCAGCAAATGGCCAAATTGACATTTCAATGGAAGGTGGTGGTTGGCACAAGGGGCTGAGGTCACTAGAGCTGAGAGACAGAAGTCGGAGCACAAGACTTAAGTGAGAAAGCAAAGAAAGGTAGCTGTACACAGGGAAAAAGGGGAAAATTCAAGGAGAAGCAAAGGGACTAGGGCATGAGAGGTTGGAGGAATACAAAGATGTCACCAGAAAGTACGATGCCAGAGATTCTAGGGATGAATTCATTTAGGTGAAGATTCTGCAAACTAAAAGGCGTCCAAAGATTTCATAAAACCCAGCCATTTTTAAAAACACAAAATATAACGCCATATCTCACAGCTAGACTCTTAAAAAATTTTAAAACTTAAATTACTGCTTTAAAAAAACAAAAAATAATATATTTACTTATATATTTTAATTAGTGAGAAAATAACTTATTTTTTCACTATAAAATGGATGTGTCAAAAAATAGGAAAAAAACACCAATAATACCACTACCTTAATATACCTATTATTGCAGTAATTTTTAGCATAGTTATAATTACACTGCATATAAAATTTTATGCTAATTATTTTCTAATTAACTATATGCATTTTTTAGAATGACATTTTTCCATGTTACTTTTAATACTTGCATGATATTTTATCAAGTAGATTTTCAAATTTATAAATCATTTGTCCCATTGCTCATCTAATTTGGGGCTACCATAAATTACACAGGGGTACAAATCAGAGTGTATAATTTTACATTTCATCCCTGACCTGAGAAGTAGATAATTAACAGTGTCTGAGGTGGGAAGTTGTCCCTACAGATTAAAAAGAGAATGGCAGGCTTATTTTCAGATGTACTATCTTACTGGGTCACTGACAAGCCAAAAGATTTACCTGGAAGAAATCTCACAAAACGTGGCATGAAATGAAATCTTGGGCAGCAGGGAGGACTGTCTTCAAACAAAGGGCCTAAAGCAAACAAGTGAAAAGGAAAGAAAAAATAAATAAAAATCTTAGAAAACAAACACTGTGGCTTAATTCCTAAGATTTATGATAACCACAAAGAAACACCACCGGAGAAGTAGGGACATAAAAAACACCACCCCTCTTCTCCCCAACAGTTAAATCAATCATGTGATAACTGCCACAAACATCCCATGAAGACTGCAGTGAGGGGACTACCCAAAGTCAGAGGAAAATAAAGGCCCTACGGATATATCCTGTATACAACACATGCCGTAAAACTTTTTTTAGAAGTCCACAAATATAAAGATTTTTGTTATGGTTGAACTATCGCATGATATAGTATGCTTGTGTTTTAATTCTTTTCTATTTTAATCAATATCACTGGGGGGAAAAGAAACAAATACTATTAAAAACTTGGTCTGAAAAGCCATTCATCAATACGCTGTTTTAAAAATAAATAAGTCAATGTCTGCTGGAATACAAACACTTCCAAAGGAATGAACAATTACCTAAGAACCAAGTTTGAACTGATGTAGCTCAGAGTGTATACGTGTGTTTTGAAGGCTAACTGAAGTTCTGCTTTAATAAACTGTCATCTTGGAAGAAGTTTATTACAGTAAAGTTCAATAGATTTAAAATATTAACTACTGAGATTTTCCCTAGTGTACATAAACCAAGGTAGTTACTCATACTAACTGATACCATCTTCTATCAGTTAGGTAATGGATAATGGTAATCTTAGGTAAAGAACACTGTCAAATTGTATTAAAATTTTAAATAAGACCCATAAGGACTTATTCACGTCAAATGATAGCAAGTATTCCTATGAATAACATACTTTCCCCTGGGTATTTAAAAAATAAAGGGAATTTCAACTGTCTCCCCACTGTTAGAAGCTTTTACATATACTACAATGTTCT
Source organism: Ursus americanus (assembly GCF_024610735.1). Taxonomy (NCBI): domain Eukaryota; kingdom Metazoa; phylum Chordata; class Mammalia; order Carnivora; family Ursidae; genus Ursus; species Ursus americanus. The sequence goes on along the minus strand of NC_142141.1, from coordinate 40,960,793 downwards.
TCTACAAGCATTACACTTCTCTTTAAATCTTGTTATTCACCTTTAAGATTCCAGTCATACAATTCCAAAATATCTCTGAACAGGAATAATGAAAAGAGTTCAAGTCCTTTCACACAAAAATTCTGAAAAATAAACCAAAATCAAATTATTATAGTACTGCAAATGTATATGCACTGAAGGTTCCACTTATTCTAGCCAAGTGTCTTAAAAAGTGTGTTTTAAAACTACATTAAAACCATGTAATTTCCTAAGAATTCCACTCTCCTCCAACAGTTGATTGGCTTGAGACATAAATGAAGTAGGCAATAATGTCATTAGGATTCCTACAAAACTGTAAACTCAGCCCTTTCAAACATACAAACAAAATGATGTGAAATTCAAAAATTAAAATCTCATTATATTTTTCTAGCCTATTAAATCTCAGAATTAGAATTTCCTGGGGACTTTTTGTTAATTCAAACTACACACACACACACACACACACACACACACACACACACACACACTGGTGGGCTCTAATAGGTTTGTCCCACCACCCAACCCCTGCTCACCCTCACCCTTGGAACACCCCTAGAATCACCATTATAGTTACCATAAAAAGAGGTCTTTTGTGCCAAAAAAGTTCAAATTCTTAATGAAGGCAAATAGAGGACTAAGAAAAACTACAAAACTTTGTACCAAAATTTCTCCTGTAAACAAGCTTAACAGATGATATATTTACAAGTGAGACTTGTCTCATAATTCTTCCTCCTACTTGTCTTGCTCAGGGTTCATAAATCACCCTGTGTGAGATCACGCCAGAAGTCATCAACTTTTACAATAGCAAATGAAGGCTTATGACCTTAAAAATCAAAAGGAAGCAAAAAAGCCCTTCTAAGCTGGAGAACGAAGGGGCGGCCCTTTCTCTTTAATTCTTTTTGAAAGACAGGTAGAATTACCAGGACTTGCTCAGAATGAAACAGGTGCCAACTAAGCATGTGTGTCATGCTCATCAATCCCCCTCAGTGCTCCACTGCCCATGACAGAGCTTCACTGTTAAACAAGGTTTGCAAGAAGAGCCAGGGGCTCAGGAAATCGACCCCGACTCAACAAATGTTAAGTGCACAAGCTTGTTTGCTGTCTAGTTGTTATTTCTCAGTGTGATTTGTTGACACCACTAAATTCAAGATCAGGCAATGAATCATTCTGAGATTCACATTAATCTTGTTTTGGAATTTTAAACCTCTTGCATGTATTTAGATAAATCTGCTGCTGAGCATCCGCAATGAAAAACAATTAGGAAAAATATGTAAATATATGGCAAGAAAAATGAACCAAGCATTGATCTTGTCATTGGAGATAATGAATAAGATTATTCCAACAGCTATCAGATTCGGTTTCACTGTTCTAATTTCCCCTCTGACAATGACCAGTAACCAGAATCTGTCCCCTATCCAAAACAAACTGGAAACAGATGTAATGTTACTATCAGCAGATGCAACACAAGAAGTAACTTCAAAAATAGGCCAACAGAAGTTGAAAAATGACCCAAATTTTAACCTTGCTCCTAGAGCTACAGCTCACTGACCCTTTCAACAGCGAACACCACTCTGTGGGGGCATTCCTATGGCAAATAGCCAGAGCTGGCCAAGTTCAATGGTTTAAAGATTTAAGTGTGAAATAAGCAAAAAGAGCAAACTACACCAGGCTGTTAAATAATCTTTTCTCTTACCTCAGGCATCATCTCCTCAATGAAATGAATTGTGTAGTCTATGTTGAACCTGATTACTTTACACAGTGGAATCTGCAATAAGAATGAGAGGTTCAGTTCTACAGTACCCTCCTGCAGGCTCCCAGTGCACGTGTATTTGCTCTCTGACCCATAAGGCCATGCATGAACCAAATGAAAAGGTTTCACTTGAATCCAAGCTGCTAACAGTACTGTACACGAACCTTTGACACAACTGCAGGACTTTAATGGCAAGAACCCAGCTAGCCCGGCCTCTAGAGGAAACCTGCATAATGTTGGTGCTTAATTAACTGTATTAGCAGCAGCAACACAAACATAAGAACCCACTAAAACCAAACATATCACCTCTAAAGTACTGATAAAACCACAATTAAATATTTTTCTCAGGTTTTTTAAATCTTTCAGAATCTTTAGCTTTCAAGTCAATCAGGGATAGCAGGATGACATAACAACAGTTATAGATTCATAAGTCACCGAAGTGCACAGAACTCAGGCTGTCCCTCTGGCTCTGGAGCAAAAGCAACCATGGTAATAACAGTAATAATAGCTCACACTTACTGAGCAGGCGCTGTTGTGCTGCTTCACCTATTGTCACGAATGAAACCACACCCATAAGATACGCGCAACTATTACCCCCATTGTACAGTGGAGGAAACTAAGACAGAGGCACCAGGTACCTTGCCTAAGGTAGCTGGTAATAAGAAAATCTTGCTCTAGACCACAGCTCTGAGCCGCTAGAGTATACACCTCTCATTATGTGTTCTGATACTCAGGGTCTGTGTGAAAATGGAGGAAACCCAGATGAAATAAATCCACATCTTGTTCGGTCATCGGACACTAGCCTAGTGCCTACACATAACAGGTTTTCCATAAGTGTATTTTTCAATGAAGGAAGGAATGAGAGGGAAGGTGTGAGGTTACTGAAGTGGCTTAGCAGACGAGCTGGAGCAAAGAATAGACTCAGAAGCCTAGAGATGTGTTAAGTAGGCTTTTCTGACCATTCAATCTGTCTATAAGATGATTTTATAGAGATATAATCGTTTTTACAAACCACAGCAATCAGAAAGAAACAAACTTTAATTCTACTAGCAAAAAGAATGGTAAGAAAACAGTCTTATAATGCCATCTACTGGAAATCTTTTTTTCAGAAATGAAGCTTAGTTCTCTGGTGCTTTTTCATTTTTTTTTTAAGGATAGTGACTAATTTGAGTGAAATTTTTAATTAACTTTAATAAGAAATCCATTTTCAACCTTGTGGTAATGAGTTCTAAATGAACTGAAGTGATATACTAAGACCACAATTATTTTTAAGTTCTTTATTCCTATAATTATTTAAAAATATTTGAGAATTCCAAATTTGTTTATTATTCATACTTTTAAATACCTATCCTTTGCCAACAACCTGTGTTAGGTCCGTAATTACTCTCAAATAAGCCACAGCCCCTACCTTTTTTTAAAAGGTAAGTATCTAAAGAGGAAGACAGGCATGTAAACAAGTATAAATAAAATATAATGTATATAATGTAGTTACGTGCAATTAAAAACAAATAAGCAAACAAAAAAGTATAAAGTACAAAAGAACCAAAGAGGAGGTAACATTTGAGTTGAGTCTTCAAAATGGGGAGAAATTTTCCAGGTCATCCAGAAGAATTAAGTTGGGAAAGAACAGTCTTTCTAGCAAGACAGAGAATAGGGAGGGAGCTGAGAGAAGACCAAGTCTTTTAGCTGTTCAGGAGTGAAATATACACGGAGAGAGAGAAGCAAGGAGATTCTAGACAAGAAAAGTATGAACTATGTGATGCAGACCGTATAAACCACAATAAGGAACAAGGGCTTGTCCTTATGGCAATGCAAAGTCACCCAAGTACTTTAAGTGAGAGACTATCATAGCTTATATTTTGAATTGGCTGCTCTGTAAACAGTGTGGGAATGGTTTATAGTAGAGCAAGGCAAGAGACCAAAAGACCAGACTGGAGTCTGATGAAATAGCCCAGGAGCCAAATGAAGAGAAGACTGGAAGTAAGAGAGAAAATTTTAACATGGGAGATGTTACTGAAATATACACTGACCATGCTGATGTGGAAGTGAAAGACAAGAAAGAAGAGAGAAAAATTTCTAGATTTCTGGTCTAATGACAAGATAAATCACAATGGCATTAATACAAAGAAATTCATAGGGTGTCCCCCAAGTACCTCAAATTCAATATGCAAGGAAGAGGATAAAATCAGTTTTGCATAGGTTGAAGGTGAAGTACTTGAGGGGATGTCAAGGTGGGTATGTCCAAAAGGCAATATGAAATGTGAGTATGGAGCACAGAGCCATGTCATAGCTATAAACATCAATTTGGTGGGGAGCAGAAGACACACAGAAGGAAAATCGGTCGGTGAGACTGTATTACTCAGAAGAGAGCACCCAGAAGAAAAAAGGACCAGCGCCGTTGGGAAATCAAGAGGCAGACAAAGAAAGAACAAAAGTTATTCCTTCTACCATGCACAAAAGCAACTCTGCTAGATGATTTATGCAAGGGCAGTTCTTTCCCCATATCATTTCAACTAAAATCCCCTTCTGGGATTCTTTCTTTGAGCTCTTCTCTTACATATACCTTATTTTCTTTTGGGCTCTCATCCATACCACCAAAGCCCTTCTGAGATAGAAAAATCTGGAAAAGCAAGATCTTTTCTATTCACTTTTATTTCTCAAATAAGACTCAAAGAGAACTTGTCATTTTTCTACATATGGCAAGCTCCATTTACTGAAAGGTCAATGGTCAATCAAATAATATAAATGCCTACCATTTCTTAAAACTTGTTTGAATACTGACATTAACTCTTATTTCGTCCTACCATTAAGAAACAAAGAACCCTCCCTAAACTTCTACATTCTAACTCTACTACTTCCAGGTGCTGAATGGCTAAATCCAGGGCAGTGAGGCCACTGGAAATAGAAAGCCATCTAAAAGCAGGGGTTTTCTTGTGCTTTTGAGGACAGGATAAGATATTATGCATCTAATACATGTATCTTTATAACTTTAGTTATGTTGTCAAAGTCCTTACATCAGGTATCCTAAGTAATAGCAAATGTGCTGTATAAAAGGATAAAATGCTCCCAAATGCTCTATACTTAGCCAACAAGGCTTTCAATCCACTTCAATTCAAGAAGATCTTAAGAAAACTTGTCAGAACTAGATTGGCTGAGATTCTAACATTACCATCATTTGCATGCCCTTCTTGATGATATGCTCTCTCTAGCAAGAAAATGAATCAGATCAGTAAAGCGATTTAATAATTCTTTTTCTGGGAGGCTATTTCAAATTCAAGAGGCCTTTGATGGATCTAATCCCTATGAACTGTACAACATTCAGCTTAAAACTCGATTTATTTTATCAACATCTCTAACATAAATGATGAGGCTTATCTTCTCATTACAGAGTGAAGTTCTCAAATTTGGAGAACTTGAGTATTTATATAAAATATATGCTGAAGCCAGGAATTTTCAGTCCTATCTTTTATTTTATAACAGTAACAACTGCAATTAATTGAGTATTAGCAGCCTCTCAGTGCCAAACCTTGTGCTGACAGGCTTTAAATAAAGTTCAAAGAATCACTCCTCCAAGGTCACATAAATACTAAGAATTGTTTAAAAAAAAAAAAAAAAAAAAGAATTAGAAGACACAAACCCAGGTCTGTCCAACATCTTATCCAAAATAAGAAATGGCAACATGTATGCCAAAAACCATGACAAACACTTTTCATGTGTCATCTCATTTATTTTTCACAAAAACCAGTAAGATTGCTACAACACCTCTATCTTACAGATGAGAAAATCAAGGATTATAGAGATTGAAATGTCAAATCATACAGCTGGTAAGTGGAATTCACTACTGCTTAAACCCTGGTCTCTCTGAAGCCACATGCTTTCCTTCTTTGATTAAGGTGATCCTAAAAGTTAAATGAGATCTATATTACTTCTAAGGAAATACGAGATAATTTTAAATATTTTTATGGTAACTAAACTATTTATATTTGCAAGCCCACTGAGGAAAAAGAGAAAGAAATGCATTATGTGGGAAGAGCTGGACTACAGGACCTCCAATGGTCTTTCCCACTCTGAGACTCTGAGGTTTGGTGTAACAAAGGATTTGAGTGCCTGAGACATTAAAAAAAAAAAAAGAAAGAAAGAAAGAAAAAAAAGTGAAGAAACCACCAAAATTCAAAACCTCTTAGTGCCTTTTCATAAAGACTGTTAAAGAACGGTCCAATATAAAATTCTGTAGCTATGGATGTTACTAGACTTACTGTGGTGATCATTTCACACTATGTACAAATGTTGAATCTAAATTATTACACTGTATACCTGGAATTAATATGATGGTATATGTCAATTATATTTCAAAAAAAAAGCATGGTCCAATATTATGCCCTTTTCTATATTATGGTCCACGCTGGAGGTAGAGGCAATGTGTATTATCAAACAATTTTATTTTTATATTTAGAATGTCATCCCCTTCCAAAAAAAATTCTCTAGGATAAAATATATTATGGGATAAGGAAAATTCCATTAAGACAACAATTTGTTTTAAATTAGTACCACTACTATAGAATCATGTCTACTTATAAAGAGAAAAAGAATGACAGAAAGGAACAAGGTCAGGCAAAAATTTTATTCTTTACTCTCCACTGGAACAGAATTTCAGTTTTGAGTAAAGAGCACTTAAATAACTTTTTAAACTGCGGATGTAATTTCTTATAAACAACTCAAAAAGGATTAAAGAACACTATTTTGAGGTAGATATACCACAGCTATAATTTCTTAAGTTCTCTAACAGCATTCAGACTGGGTGAAGTATAGTCTGAGCTGCCAGCAAATTCTACTCTGTGTCCAACTACAGTACAGAATAAGTAAGACAATTCCCAAGACTGTTCGCTTTGAGACAGCAAGATTTTGACTCACAGATACACAACTTCTATTTGAACCAATTACCAACAAAGCAACTTTAATACCTACATAAAAATATCACAGATGTCTATGTCAGACAAAATCTCTTAAAGAAGATGTTGTCCTGGGATTCGAAAGCAGAAAAATGTAGGAAATTAATGCCAGCTGCAGATGTCCCGAACACAGCTCTTTTTCTACTGCTCAGACACTAGATAATACCTGCTCCTTAAAACTTTCCAACCTTCTTTTGAAGGACACCCAACCCAAAATAGCTTTGACACATTATTCCACAGTTTATCCTTCTTTTTCAATCTTTCACACTCTCAAAATGTTATTCTAACACATGTTTACTTACACCATTTAATGTGGACCAAACCTGTGACTCATTAGCACAGATGTCACACCCCCACCTGACACACGCCACAGACTTCCTGCAGCTCAGGCAGAGGGACACAAAGTAAATGTTACTTACAAGTCAGAAGAAAAGAAATTTATTTTGACTTTTAGAAACAAAGAATGAAGGGAAGGAAGAGAGTATAGAAAAGGAGAAAGCCAGCCAATTAGCACATACTTACATTGGTCAGGGGGGCATGTGCAAACATAGAAAATCCTTCAAAGATATATTCATGATCATCATATTCAATCACAGTTGGCCTATCAGTCTAAAAGCAAGAAGAAACACAAAGCATGAATTTAAGAACATGATTTGCATGTACAGAAATCCATCAGAACACAAAGGTACCAAGAAGAGAAATGTATGGACTCTATAGGCTCCATGAACATTTTTCTAAACTACCAGGGAGAACTTTATACAAAAGTTTAATTTTAGGTGGAATTCTCTGGCTTCAGTAATATTTACATATTAAGACCATCAAGAATGTTTATTATGGATGTCATAAAGGGAAAAAAGGCTATATGGCTTCATTTTCTAGGAACTTGTTTTATTTCATCCCACAATACTATCAGATCTATTCTTACTGAACTGTATTCCTAAACTAACGAAAGTCCTAACAAGAACAAGATAACAGCACAGTCAACTCAAAGCTCAAAGTGGAAAAAGACTCAGCATCACGACAGTCAAGACTAGCAACAGCTTGGAAGGCCCTGAAAGGCCTCAGGGTGCCAGAGGCTCAACCCCTCACTGTTCCATTCCCAGGACCTCCAAGGAGAAGCCACCCCACCACGTACGGCAACAAATCAATTCCCACATAATGTCAAAAATTTTAATTATCTGAAAATTTAATCTGTAGTTAAAACATATAAATGTTAATCTAAGCATATGGATTCTCTTCCTTATGCTATTCTCACAGACCACAATTTTTAATACTAGATGCTAAATATGGAACTAATTATCAAGATTGGTAACCTAAAAGACACTTTTTTAAAAAAGATTTTATTTATTTCAGAAAGTGAGCGAGAGAGAGAGAGCATGAGCAGGGAGAGGGGCAGAGGGAGAGGGAGAAGCAGACTCCCCGCTAAGCAGGGAGCCTGACCTGGGGTTCTATCCTGGAACTCCAGAATATGACCTGAGCCGAAGGCAGATGCTGAACCGATTGGGCCACCAAGGAGCCCCAAAAAAACACGGTTTTTAACACAGGTATTAAACATTATTCTTTTAAAGGTTTTATATATATATATATATATATACACACGAAGAACTGCAGGAAGGCGCTAAAGAATACCCACATGTACCTTAGTTGTTTTGCTAATATTACTGTTACTATTTCTATTTGAATAACTCTAAATAAAGCTGGTGTAAATTAAATATAATGAAAAGAACTTCTGACAAAATAATAAGGTACAGCCACTTCGGGAAACAGTTTGGTAGTTCCTCAAAATATTAAACACAGAGTTACCGCACGATCCAGCAACTCCAGACCTAGGTTTATACTCAAGAGAAATAATAACATACACCCACACAGAAACTTCTACACAAACATGCACAGCCGCATTATTCATAAGAGCTTAAAAGTGGAGACTACCGAAATGTTCATCAACTTAATAAATGGATAGATATGGTATATCCACACAAGAGAATATTATTTGTCCATAAGAAGGAATAAAGTCTGGGACGCCTGGGTGGCTCAGTTGGTTAAGCATCCACTTTTGGTTCAGGTCATGATCCCAGGGTGCTGGGAGCAAGTCCTGCATTGGGCTCCCTGCTCAAGGGGAAGGCTGCCCCTCCCTCTGCCTGCTGCTCTCCCTGCTTTGTGTTCTCTCTCTCTGACAAATAAATAAATAAAATCTTTTAAAAAAAGGAATAAAGTTATATGTTACTACATGGATGAATCTTAAAAACATCATGCTGAGTGAAAGAAGCTAAAAAGATCACACCTTCTATGATCCCATTCATATGAAATATCTAGAATAGGCTAATGATGGAGACAGAAAGTATCTTAGTTGTTGAAGGCTGACGGATATGAAAGCACTGACTGCTAATGAGTACAGTGTTTCTTTTGAGCATGGATGATGACAATGTTCTAAAATCAGATTGTGGTGATCGTTTCACAATTCTATGAAAAGAATTATATCATGAAATAAACACTTTAAATGGGTGAATTTTATGGTATATGAATGATAACTTGATAAAGTTGTTTAAATATGTAATTACTAACAATCTAATTTTGAAATTGAAATCTCTCGATGATAGGAGTAATAGAATTAATAACTTTGCACTGTGACAAACAAGGGAGCGTAGTGGAATAGCAGACAGTCATGTGCATTACAGTCACATCGTCTAGGTTTAAATCCCCACTCTGTCACTTACTACCTGAACAATCTTAAGCAAGTTACTTAATCTCATTTGTAAAACATAGATTACTGCCCCATCTGTATAGTGGGGATTATAATTCTCCTTCATCGGTTTGTTGTGAAAAATAAATTAATACCTGTTAAACATTCAGAGTGGTGCCAGGTACCACAGTCAACAAATATTACATATTATTATTACTGTCATAAATACAACAGACCTTCTTGATTGGGTCACTAGAGAATATATTAGTTATTCACTGATTTTTAAGAGATAAGAAAGTGTTCTACACATTTTTCCAACTCCACAGTTCCAATGAATAGCTCCAAAAGTAATGGCTATCATGAACATAGCTACTACGAGGTACTGACAACGTAACTGAAAAAAGGTACAGAAAGTGGTATAGTGAAAGGAAGCAAAATAAGTCATTATGATAAAGGCTAATTTTATCAACATAAAAATAAAAATTTTTTTAAAGAAAATTTAAAAACAGAATCAGTATTGAGCCTATTCACATTTTAACCTATTTGTACACATCCAACCTATTTCCATTTTAAAATAAATGAAATCTGATTTTATTAGGAACTTACCAAAAAATTTGTAGGAGGGGAGACTGTAATTCGATAGTGGAAAAGTCTGCCAGCGTTGTTGGTCATGGGACGACAGGGCTTGATAGCCTGAGGGAGGAAAACAAAAGCGAGTTTAAAAGTAAAGTAGCAGAATATTTTTATTTAAAAACAGACTGTATTTCTAGATTCACATCTGACAAAAGAGGTTTTATGTGTGCTCCTTCACAGGTTGGTAGGAAGAACAGTACCATTAACTAGATGAATAAAACAGGACCAGCTGGTTACCAGGCCTCACCCTATTTCCTTATATGCATGCAATACAAAGGGTTCAGACAACATGAAGATCTTTCTAGGTCTTAATTTCTATGACTATCTTCCTTTTATTTGTAACATAACACAATATTTCTTGACCTTTGGCTAAACTCCCAATATACTAAAAAAAAAAAAAAAAAAAAAAAAAGGAAAAATCTCAAAAGTAGTAGCAGGTTTTGATCGGGGGGAAAAAACAGTGAAAGGATCAAATATGCTCAGTAAAAAAAGAAGGAACCAGAAATGAAGGACACATGAGAGGTGGCAGAATAGAATATACATGGAGTTCAAATTGGGAAAAGGAAAACAGCAACTGATGCTTTTTTTGTTCTCCTTCCTTGGATCACCACCAGATTGATGGGGGCTTTGCTGGGGCTGACTCATAGTTCAACTGATCCCTCTGTCCAGTCCTGCTTACACATTCCTCCTCTCACAGGTGAAGTTCCCTAAGAAACATCAGACACTCAAACTTCATCTTAGCATCTGCTTCCGGAGAATGCAGTGTGTAGCTCCAGGAATGATCCAAAAAACCAGGAGATAAGATAGGATTTTGGAGCTGAAATCACTTATCACCCACTGACAATGAGGACCCCATCATGGTGGTAGGTGGAGTCCCTGGCACCAGATGGCAGACCAATTGAAAAACTTTCAAAGATGGTGAATCGGGAGGGTGTACCAGTGGAAGCAGGTGCAGTGTACCAGGTATTTAAGACTATGAGAGAATGTGTGCTATCAGGATGACGGGATAGATGGCTGTTGCTAAGCACCACTGATGTTCTAACATGTCCCTCAAACTTTAGTGTGCCTTGAAATCACTGGAGGGCTTGCTAAATCTCAGACTGCTTGCTCCCCACCCCCAGGGTTTCTGATTCAGCAGATGAAGCAGTCTGAGAACTTGCATTTCTAACGAGTTCCCAGATGAAGCTGATACCTGGAGAACCACTGCTCCACAGAAATGTAACAGGAGAGGCAGAGGAAAGGCAAATGGAAGCCAGACGAAATGCTAGAGACACACAGAGAAGCTGTCCCCTGCATTGCCAAGACCAAACCCAGGGTCAGAGATGTGTGGACCTTAGAGACAATTAACGGCCAACCAGCGTAGATCTGTTATGCCAAGGGACGAGACTTGGAAATCTGAGATGAAGACATACAGGTTTTAACTCCCCAGACGCCTCGAAACCTTCCATCTCCTCAGAGGTGGCCCAACCCTGTCTATTAAGAGCAATCACTCACCTGTGTCTGAAGGCAACGGAAGACGCTGCAAGGCAACACTGCCTCCCCACAATCAGTCTCCCCTCCTGGTCAACAGACCTATAATTAGGGTCACTTCACAGCATAACCCAGCTGGGGAGGTGCTGCGAGAAGAAATTATATCCCAAAGGAACTGTAAGAACTAGCCAGCACGTGCCAGCAGCAGGAATCTGCACAAGACTGGATGCTCAGAGTGCTTGACCAAAAGGCCCAGAACACAGAAGTGGTTAGAGACGAGTTCATTGACTTGAGAGCATTCAGGATTCAGGGACACCACATGCCAGGGACTCCCTGCTAGGATGTCTCCTAAAAGCATGAAAAAGCAACAGCCCACGATGAGTGTAGTTAAAATACCAAAATTGCCATGACAGAAAAGAAGTAATTCAGAGTCAGGAAGTGGGCACATTAGAATGGATATAATATCTGTGACTGAAAAATATACCAGATTATCATATTCCATGGGAAGGCCCAGAGGACATGCCAAAGGCCATCTACTAGGGGCCAAAAGGAATATGTTGGGGAAGGGACACCAGCCTCACTAGGAAGATCAGTGGTGGCCTCCTCTGCAGGCCAGGGCTGACTGTAAGAGAGGCGGTCACAGAGCAGAGCTTGCTGACAGCAGTGGGGGTGACAGGACTCTGAAACAAGGGAGGCAAGATGGTGGGACTAATTATTAGAAGCCAGGTCTCACAGTATCATCATAACCAGCAAGATCAAAGTGGCAACTAAAGGCATCTAGCCCACAAAAAGTCATGGAAGTAGTTCATAGGACACAGTATCCTTAGGTAAAATAACTGAGTAGCTGACAAGAGTAATACTTAGTTTTTACCAACAGAAGAAATCAAGAATGGTTAACCAAGCAGCTGGAGGTAGGTTGCTCCAATAAACAGTCATGATCCCTTTCCCAGTTCCAGACCTACAGTAGGAAGGGCCCTACACCACTGCAAGCAAAAATGGTCATGACAACCCTGTCCTCCCCCAAAGAGGCCTATGGCCATTTACCCAAAAAACTGTGCATTGGGGAAAGGGGAACGGAGAGTGTTCAAGCAGTATTGGACACAGCATCTGAATCAGCACTGATACTCGGAGGAGACTGCATACATCACCTCGGTACACATTAGAGTTGGTGATACAAAGTCAAGGTAAAAAAAAAAAAAAGGAATCCCAGTCAAGGTATGGTTTACAGTAGGTCCCGAGTCCACAGATCTGCCCAGTGGGCATTTCCCCTGGTCTCCGAATTGACAAAATTGCTAGATGGCACCACCCCACATTGGATCCTTATTCTGTGGGATAAGAGCCATCACAATGGAAAAGGTCAAGCAGAAGCCACTGAAATTACCACCACCCCCGACACAGGCATCAAAACCAGGATCGCTCTGGGGATGATGGTGTAGATCAGTGCCATCCTTAAGGATCCAAAAGACCCAGGAGTGACAGTCTTTATCATATCTTTAATTCACCAATCTGGCTTCCGGAAAAAAAAAAAAAAAAACAGATCCTGCAGGATAACTACAGACTACCACAAGCTGAACCAAGCACTAGCTTTGACTCCCCCAGCTGTGCCAGATGCTACAGTTTAGAGCAGATTAATATGACCTCGGGTTCAGAGTGAACAGCAACTGATTCGCTGAATGTATTCTTTTCAATCCCAAACAGAATGAGGATAAAGAAATGGTTCACATTCTATGTTCATTCACATAGAAAAGACAACATTTACAGTTTTGCTGCCAGGCTGTATTAACTCTCCCACTCACTGTCCCAACAGTCCAAGGAGCTCTCGACCTTCTGGACATACTGCAGGACATTATCACGCTCCACTGAATCTGTGACATGATGTTTATCAAACTAAAAGCCTTGGCAAAGCATGCATGCTCCAGAGGGTGAGAGAGACACCTACAAAGATTCAGGGGCCTACCACAGCCACACCATTTTTAAGAGCCAGCGATCTGAGTGCCAAGACATGAGTCCACAATAAAACACAAATCACTGATTCTTCCACCTCCTACAATGAAGAAGAAAGCACAACACCAGGCGGGCCTCTTCGGGAGGCAGTATAATCCCCACCTAGGAACACTGTTTCAGCCCGTTCCTAGAGTGACGCAGAAGGCTGCAAGCTGTGAGTGTGGTTCCAGTGAGAAAGGCTGCAGCGGTTCCAAGCTGTAGTGCGAGCAGCCCTGCGGTAGGGGCCACGTTATTCAGCAAATCCTACACTGTTGGTAGGAAAAGATGCTGAGGGGAGTCTGTGGCCACACTGGGAGAATCACCATGCTATCTGGTGTTCTGGAGCAAAGCCATGCCATCTATAATGAAGAATTATATGCCTCTGAAAAACCACCAGTGTGCTACCTGGGAGACATGGAAGGCACAGCCAAGGGACAGAAACAGGCATGTGGCTGAACTGCCCATCACAAGCCGGGTTCTGTCAGTCTCATCCAGGCAAAAGTCTGGAAGGGACCAGCAACGATCCACCATAAGATGGAGGTCTGTACATCCAGAATCAGGCACACATAGGAGCAGCAGGCCCGAACAAGCTGCAGGAGCAGGTGGCCCACCATTGTCGCACCAGCACCTTCCCTCAGCTGACGACCAAGGATGGAAGGATGAAAGCAGAGGGAAAAGCCCAAGCTTGGTTTGCAAATGAGTCAGTCAGGGATGGGGGAGCAAGCCAAAGACGGACTGTGCTGCAGCCTCCTTCAGGGAGGAATCTGAAAGACAGTGATGAGGGAAAGTCTTTCCAGTGAGCAGAGTCTCAGGCAATGTACCTGGTCATCCGCTTTGTGTGGAAAGAGAAGTAGCCTGAGGTTAGAATATAGATGGACTCATGGCAGAAGCAAGTGGCCATGCCAGCTGGTCAGAGGCCTAGAAAGAAAAAGATTGGAAGATCAGGGATAAGAATGTCTTGGGGTAGGGGAGCCTGGCTGGCTCAGTTGGTGGAGCATGTGACTCTCAATCTCGGGGTTGTGAGTTTGACCCCCACAGTGGGTGTAGAGATTACTTAACAATTTTTTAAAAATTAAAAAAAAAAAAAGGTCTTGGGGTAGACGTGTGGGTGAACAAGTGGGAGTGAAAGGGATAATCTCTGTATCACATGTGGGTGTACGATGGAGAGCACACACCATGGAGGAGATACTAACCATCTCATTGACAAAATGAGTCAGCCAGATGGGGTCAGACAGCCTCAATCATCAGCTACCCAGAGCTGACAGTCTGGGCACATGAATGAAGTGGCCACAGCAGCACAGACGGAGGCTTCACATGAGCCCAAAAGCATGGACCTGACTTACCAAGGCTTAGCTAACTGCCAATACTGAACATCCAACAGGTCATCTAAAATGAGCAATGATGGACCCCCAAAATGGCACCATTCCTTGAGGAGACCAACCTGCCACTTAGTATGTAGTTGGCTACATAGGACCCATCCATCTTGAAAAGGGCCAGAAGTTTGCTCTCACAGGAATTAACATGTACTCCCACCAGTCCTCGGCCAGCACAGCCATCCACCCAGATCTTCCTTCAAGGAAGGGCCTACTGCCCAGTCATGGAGAGAGCAGACAGCCTATAGCCACCAACTCCTTCAGGGTCAGCCTCTGCTAGAGAGCCCCCTTCCCCAAGATCATGCCCTTCCCAGGGCAGCCCACTCTGGGGACAGAGGGCAAAGAGGGTGTGAAGGTTACGCCAGCCTGAAGCAAGACAATTCTAATAATTCCGGCTTTATGAGACCCATCACATGGGGTCCCTCTGCTCAATCCTGCCTCTACTCTCTTCTTGCCTAATCCCTATGAAACATCTCGTACCGCAAACTCTACTGCAGCACCTGCTTTCAGAGAGCCCCACCCGAGGCACAGGTGTGGACACTCACAAGGTACAGATCCTCTCGCACAGTTCCTTGCTACACTTGCCCACACTCAAAGACAACTGAGGTAAAAGCAAGGAAGTGGTTAAAAATATCCATCACTGGGGCGCCTGGGTGGCACAACGGTTAAGCGTCTGCCTTCGGCTCAGGGCGTGATCCCGGCGTTCTGGGATCGAGCCCCACATCAGGCTCCTCCACTATGAGCCTGCTTCTTCCTCTCCCACTCCCCCTGCTTGTGTTCCCTCTCTCGCTGGCTGTCTCTATCTCTATCAAATAAATAAATAAAATCTTTAAAAAAAAAAAAAATATCCATCACTGCCTCAGAGTCTCTCTTCTCATTATTGTTATGGTCTCAAACAAATCTTACAGAGAAATTGAGGATTTACACATACTATGTTTAAACAATATGCTGGATCTATTAAGTGATAATCTGGGATTAATAACATAAAAGATGGCAGGGGGAAAATGAAGGAAAATAATTGAAAGGGAGCAGTTACGTATAACTCTATGATATAAAGTATTCAGCTCATTCAGTCAAACATATTTGGAGCGTCCCTGATGAACCAGGGGTTGGGGTACACAGGCAGAACAGTCCATGGGCCACTCACAGTTCAGGGGGGACCACAAACTAACCAAGACAACAGCATACCCTTATATACCTGTATACCCCTAAGGAAAGAAAACATATACCTTACAGCAGCTTAGTAAGATCATTTTTCCAAGGTCATTCATAACCATTTATAATAAAAGCATGAAAAAAAATTACCATGTGTACAGTTTTAAGATATTTAAAATAGGAATAACAACAAAATTCCCTTAAATACACCCTGCCTGTTTTAAACAATGAATCTTTCAAAACTTTTTGAAGTTTCCTTTATAACATTCCCCACTCCACCTCCCAAAACCTAAGTACTCTTCTTCTCCAATTATCAGTAACGGAGACTATTAGGGAAGATAAAAAGACTATTTCGATGGTATTATTTCATTTACGGGAAAAGAACAGCAACGGCATCTGTCTACTTCTGGCTTCTCAGCACTTACAAATATAATAACCCAAATGAGTTACCTCTTCTCCGGGATAAATGCTGTGCCTGATTCCTGTGCGTCTCGCTTTGGCGCTGCATTTGCAGAGTGGCCCATCATTCATCTGTCAGAAACAGAATGTAATTCTTTTTTATTGGAGGGAAAATCCACACCATGCACAATGAGGCCTCGGAAACTGTGTGGGTTTTAATGTCATGAGTATGGGAACTCTGAAGAGGCTGTCACGGTTAGAAGATTAAACGGATATTCCAAAACCAATAAAGCTGCAGACTGTCTATACTGTCTGATAAAGGGAAACCTTATGACAACACTGGATTCCCGAGTTATTTGTGCAGCCAAGCAGAAAATATCAATGTCAGTGCACTGCTTGCCCCCGTCTTCCCTTACCACATTTCAGTGTTTCTCCCGTTTCTTATTTCAGGAAAAATGACTCTTTCACAAAAGAAAAGCATATTTTATATCCTGAAGGAACACAGAGAATTCTTTGAAGGTGACCTGCAGATTAAATGTTTCCAAAAGAGAAACCTAAAGGTACCTAAAGCAGAGGGGGAAAAAAATGCTACTAGAAACTGAGAAACTCAATGCTAATCAGATGAGTCAATGTCTGTTTTTTCACCTGAATTCGTTTTACTGCCATGAACTCCACCCACGTGATAAAATTAGTGAATAATTCCTGAATGCCTCATGGATAGAAAGATGACTGCTAAGCATTAGGGGGGAAGGAGGGTGACAAATAACTCAGGGTCCATGTATTCAAAAAATATTTACTCTAGACAAAAGAAATAACATACATACGATTTACTTGGTAATTTAAAGAAGAAGGGAAAGAGTCCATGTGGCGATACCACACCACTAGCTTTAAAGAAACAAAATGTGAAGGGCAGAACAGGACAGGAAAAGATGGCAATTCTACATGAGGCACCACATGAGAAAAAAAGGGAAGGAAGAAAGCCTACGTTATGCCCCAGGGACATGAGAACCATCTAAACAGAATGGATCATTTATGAAAGCAAGAAGACCAAAGCAGTACAACTGAGGTCAAAATCATAAAGGCCCTTAAGAGCCAGTTTCATGAGTTTATTCAATACAAATGGTAATACTGAATCAAAACAGAGACCAGAGCATCAATTCGGAGAATGGAGAAGTGGAGGTCCATTTCTCGCTTTCTTTGTATTTATTAAAAATATATGTGTAGGTATACGACACATATTATAACACATAACACACATGTTTCCTTAAAGTTCTAGGGATTTGTAACTCACATCCAATGAAAATGTCTCCATAAAACTTCAGAAAGAAATATTAAGGTGAAAAATGAACTTTCTTTATCCTTTTGGGAAATCTAAAGCTTCAGGTGGCACAGCAGAGAAAGAACATCGCTACCTAAAAAAATTCCATTAAGATATTATCCAAAGTAAAAACAAAACAAAACAAAACAAAAGAAAGATATTATCCAAAGTAACACCTAGCAAAACGAGTTGTGATGGGCTTCACTCAAAAGTCACAACACACTCCTAATGCTGGTCAGTGGAGAAATCGCTTCGTGCTCACTGATTTCCAAAGAAGCACACAGACATCCTAGATTCCTGCCTTTTACCAGGGTCTCAGCCACAGTGCAGATTGGCCCTTTACAAGGATCAACTATACAAAGGACACAAACCAAACACAGTAAACAGAAGGGTGGGACTACATAGAAGGCCTTTGTAAATCTACAATAAAAATAAGAACGTAAAGGGGTGCCTGAGTGGCTTAGTCGGTTAAGTGTCTGCCTTCAGCTCAGGTCATGATCCCAGGGTCCTGGGATCGAGCCCCACATCAGATTCCCTGCTCAGCAGGGAGCCTGCTTCTCCCCCTCTCTCCGCCCCTCTCCCAGCTCCTTCTCTCTCTCTCAAATTAAGAAAGGAAGGAAGAATGGAAGGAAGGAAGAAAGGAAGGAAGGAAGGACGGACAAATGTATAGAAACCAAGGGATAGGCTTCTTGATAGAACAACAGAGTGTTAAGAAGACCACATATGGGGAAAAGGGTACAACAACTAATGGACACAGTATTTCTTTCAGGGGAAACAAAAATGCTCTAAAATTAAATTGTGATGATCGTTGTTAAATCTTGTAACTACACTAAAAAATAATTGAATTGTACACTTTGAAGTGTGTAAATTGCATAGTATGTGAATTACTTAGTGAATTACTAAAGCTATTTAAAGAGATCATATGCATGGTTATTAACAAAGTAAGTTTCAAAATGCTTCACAATTTTTAAACATTTCCACCCAACTCCAAGAGAGCAAAAAGCACTACAAAATACATTTCTGTCAGGCATTCCACCTACATTAATTCTAAAGAAAAAAACCATTCAGATTGCTGTCATCTACCAAGAATCAGAAGAGCATTCAAATTAATACAGAATGGTATGCATTTATTTATAAAGTATAAATTTTACATTATCTTTTGATAGGTATATGTTTTATTATACTTAATAACTTCATGTGCATTAAAGATACTATTTTTATATGTATTGTGTACTTGTAAAATACAAACCTTTTATAAAGATATTATTTGGTATTAAGTGTTACTTCATAATAAAACAGTAAGTAAAAATAAAAATGATTATGTCCAGCTATGACATCATTAGCTCAGGAACAAGGAACAGAACTTACAAGGAACAGAACTTACAAGGAACTGTGACTATTACCAACTAAGAAATACGAAGTCTTACAGGACTTAAGACATTGTTTACTACACCACTGCAAGATACCTTCCAGATAAATTGCTTTTAAAAAGACCTACAAGTGCTCTCTCCCTCAGCCTACCATTTGTCTCCTTCCGTTTACTGCAAGTTTAATGAGGCAGCACCATTATCCTGCTCCCTAACACAGAATTTACAAACATCGTCAAACATGATTCAAGAGACAGTTGCTCTGGTGCTTATGCTCTGGTGCTGAACTCTGAAGGCTGAAGAGAAATAAGCTCCAAGAAATGACACACAAGCCTGAGAGTAAAATCCAGTTTTCGTACCGGCCAACATGCATCTTCTGAGCCTGGAGTCATAAATGTGATGTGTGGGTCTGCAACCTTCACAGCAAGAACACAACATAAAAACATGCGTACCTGGCCGGGGTCATTGTACCAAAGTTCATCATGCAGTCGGTCAGGATGGGCCTTTTTGCGTTTGATTTCTGCAATGACGTCAAAAACTTCAGAGTCTGAGCTGCTCGAACAGGTACTGTCCTCATCAGACTCACATTCGGATTCACTGGAACTCTCTAATAGAGGTCAGGGGAAAAACAGAGAGAAGATGAAGAAATTCACAACTGTTTATTCTTTCAGCAAATATGTGGGTGCCTACTCCACACCAAGCACTCTGCTAAGCAATACCATGAAAATAATACAGCCCATGGCGCTAAGTCACAATCTAGTTACGGAGGCAATGAAAACAGAGCGTTCTGGAGAAAGACCTAATGAACAATGCCAGGGACAATGCAAACCACAGAAGTAGTGTGGCGTCTCACATTTAAAAAGATGCAATAATTCAAAAAAGGACAAGTCCACCCTGACCCAGAGGGTCCCTGAGATTTCCTGGAAGGGGTGCGTGTGATCCATGCACATGGATGGGGCAGAGCTAGGCTGATGAGGGGCTAAGAGGAAAGAAAGGCAAAGGCGGCACTCAGACCAAAGCATGGAGGGAAGAACACAGACAGACTGGCTAGAGCAAAGATCCCACAGGAAAATACCGGGAGGTAAGGGGTTCAAGTGTCGTGAATGCCAGACTGAAGGCTCTGATTACCAGACTGAAGATTTTAGATTTTTTTCTCTCCATAGTAGCAAAAGATGACTTTGGTCCTTGGCAGTGACTAGATAAAAACAGACTGCGAATTTTGCTAAGTGATGTTAAGCCAGTCACAAAAAGACAAATATTGTGTGATTCTACTTCTAGGAGGTACTAGAGAGTTCAAATTCATAGAAAGAGAAAGCAGAAGGGTGGTTGCCAGAGGCTAGCAGGAAGAGGGATTGGGGAGTTGTTAAATGGATACAGAGTTTCAGTTGAGCAAAGTGAAGAGTTCTGGAGAGTACACAACAATGTAAATAGTCTCAATACTACTGAATTGTATACTTAAAAATGGTTAAATGGTACATTTTGTGTTACATGTACTTTACCACGGTTTTAAAAAACAGACCTAGAATTTAGGTTAATCCTACAAGAGATTAACGTAGTATAGCACAGTAATAAAAGCCAGCCCTTACATAGTTGGATTTTTGAGTGTGCTGCATAAGATAGATGCTATTGTCTTCCTTCTTTTACAAATGAGAAAAGTAAGGCACGAAGAGATTAAATCACTTATCCAAGGTCACATACCAAGTGGTAGAGCAGGGATTTGAACCCAGGCCAGCTGGTTCCATCAGTGCTTTTGCCCACCATGGACACTGCCTCTCAGCTGGGAGACATAATGAAGCTGGGCAGATGAGAGCCAGAGAACATGGAAAAGGCACAGTGAATGTCTCATCTGTGAATGGCTTTCTGTTAGGGGCTAAGGCCGCAAAGTGGTAAAAAGCAGTTTCTATCCTCAAAGATCTTAGCATCTACTTAGAACCTCAGAATACACAAGCAAAAATAGACCACCATATGAGAAAGTTATGGAAAGTAACCGTGTGAGTTGACAGAAACCCTCAATCAGAGCTGGCCTAGTGAGGACATCTCCTCATCAAAGCAGGAGCTCCCTGGCAGTGGAGAGGGCCACAGGGATTGCCTGCCCATGGGAGGCACAAGGCACAGCGAACAGGCTCCTGCTTTTGGTAGGGAGGCTGGACTATGGTCCCTTCTGATTCTAAGACTGGACAATTCTACAAGGGGCACAACTGTTAACAAGCCCTGCAAATGTGATCTCTTATGTATTCTGCTGAATGTAACTAGGAAAAAATAAGATCGAAAAAGAGAAAGTTCCATTATTATGTATTTTGCTGACCATAATTAAGGAAAATAAAATGAAAGAGAGGAAATTTCAATGTGGGGCTCTCAAGAAGACATCCCCAAATTCAAGGTTTAAGCAATAGCAAGAGCACAGGGTCTTGGTCTAGTAACTTCTGACTCACCCAAATCTTCATCTAGCTTCGTCTTGGGAGGCTCCCACGGCGGTCTAGCGGCTTTGGCCTTTTCTTGCCTACTCCCCAGCTCTTCCTCAAATTTGTCATATAAGTCACGGAGCCTACTTGTTCCAACCACAGTAGAATCTCCCTTTGAAAAAGAAAGGATCAATATTAGGAACTACATTAATAACAGCCATACCAAAGAGACTGATGACCTCACAAATAGTCAAGGATTTGTAATAGCAAGATGTCATCTCCTTCAATTTAACAAACATTTAAAAACAAAATTCCCAATGCTGGCAATGTGTTCTGAATCACATATAACATTTGCGGCTAACACAATCCTCAGGAAAATGCACTTTGCTAACACTGAGAAACATAAGACCTCTTCCTCTATGACCCCCCCCCCCAGGATTTCATGATAGCTAACACTCTCCTAGGGAACATACACTTCCCCACTAAAAATCATGGACAGTCTATCTTCCACATTAACCCAATGATCAAGAATAAATATCCTGTTGGGGTGCCTGGGTGGCTCAATCGTTGAGCACCTGCCTTTGGCTTGGGTCATGATCCCAGGGTCCTGGGATCAAGCCCCACATCAGGCTTTCTGCTCAGGGGGAAGCCTACTTCTCCCCCTCCCACTCCCCCTGCTTGTGTTCCCTCTCTCGCTGTGTCTCTGTCAAATAAATAAATAAAATCTTAAATAAACAAATATCGTGTGAATGAAGAAATCACAGGAATAGAAGTCACAGCATAGGGAATATAGTCAATGACACTGTGATACCATTGCATGGTGACAGGTGGTAGCAGCTACACTTGTGAGCATAGCATAATGGAGACATGTTGAATCACTATGTTGTACACTAAAACTAATGTAACATTGTCAACTATATTCAAACAAAAAAATTTTTTTTAAAAAGGAACATCTTGGTAGCATTTAAAACATCAAAGACAGGGGCACACAGGTGGCTCAGTTAAGTGTCTGCCTCTTGGTTTCAGCTCAGGTCATGATCTCAA
The DNA here is from genome assembly GCF_024610735.1 of Ursus americanus. Lineage (NCBI taxonomy): Eukaryota > Metazoa > Chordata > Mammalia > Carnivora > Ursidae > Ursus > Ursus americanus. Next base: position 40,938,252 of record NC_142141.1, on the reverse strand, counting down.
GGTCATGAGATGGAGCTGAGCATGGAGTCTACTTAAGATTCTCTCTCCCAGGGGCGCCTGGGTGGCACAGCAGTTAAGCATCTGCCTTCCGCTCAGGGCGTGATCCAGGCGATCTGGGATCGAGCCCCACATCAGGCTCTTCTGCTATGAGCCTGCTTCGTCCTCTCCCACTCCCCCTGCTTGTGTTCCCTCTCTCGCTGGCTGTCTCTATCTCCGTCGAATAAAGAAATAAAATCTTTAAAAAAAAAAAAAAAGATTCTCTCTCCCCCACTGCCCCTCCCCCCACTTAGGCAATCTTTCTTTCTATAATTAATAGAATCTTTAAAAAAAAAAAAAAGGAAGAAGGAATCATTTTATATATCCCCCATAACACACACACCCCATAAACACAGGAACACATATACACACACATATGCCTACACTCCACAAACATAGGGTTCAACAATGCATTCCTAGAGGAAATTCTCCACTTTTCCCACTCTCTCTTCCCAGGTTGAAATCACTTTAAATGTCCATACTCTTGACCTTAGTAATTTTCAAAATGTAAGGATGAGACGCATCAGACATAAAAAGCAAATTAAAGCAAATCATAAAATCCGCAGTTATCCCAAGAGAGGTGATTGCTTTTTCAAAGCCTCACCTCATTACTGATATTGGCAAATCTAGGATAGCTGACATTCTTGCCATCGCTCTACACCATACGACAAAACACAAAGGCAAATACTGGGCTTCTAGTTTATTAGCTTTCCTTCTACACCAGTTTTAATACACCCGTAAAAATATAAGGAAAAAAGCTGCCTTTTTAAACTCTTTGAACCTCAGGGTCTTCAACTTTGTTATTTTAAAGATAATGATACCCATGGCAGTCATTCTCCCCTTCTTCCTTGCTAAAAGAACCATGATTCCCTTCAGATTTGGAGTTCAGAATTCCTGGTCTCAGGAAAAGTAGGCTCAGCCAGAGTCCCTCTGATCTTCAAAGATGTCTCCATCCTAACCCCCCAGAACTGAATATGTTACCTTATGTGGCAGAAAAAACTTTGCAGATATGATTAAGGAATTTGAGAAGAGATTATCCTGGATAATTTGGGTAGGCTCAATCTAATACGAGCCCTTAATAGCAGAAAACCTTTCCCAACAGTAGTGAGAGGTACAACAAAAGAAGAGTCATGAGATACTCAAAGCACAAGAGACACTCAACCCGAACTGCTAGTTTTGAAGAAGGAAGGGATCTAAGAGCCAAGGGATGCACATGGCCTCAAGATGCTGGAAGCAACCTTCACCAGCCAGCAGGTAAATAAGGACCTCCATCCCATAGCCACAAGGAACCAAACTCTGCCAACAACCTGAATGAGCAAGAAAGCAGATTCTCTCCAGAAAGAAACACAGACTTGCTGACACCTTGATTCAGCTGGTAAGACCTAAGTTTGACTTCTGACCTACAAAGCTGTGAGATAATAAATGTGTGTTGTGGTAAGCCATGAAGTTTGTGGAAATTTGTTACGGCAGCAATGGAAAATGAAGCCCTGGGAAAGACATATGATGTAGTTCTGGGGAAGGAATGGAAGAGAAGATCCATGGGAACTCTGGGCAAGTCCCTGGAGGAAGTACCCAACACTTCCCCTGCATCCTATGTCTGGACAGAAGTGTGTAAAGATGATGCCTGGGGTCACCCTGCAACCATGGTGGATGTTCCAGAAGGCAGCAGATGCCAACCTAGAGCCCTGCCACCACTGAACCACTAAATGAACACCAGCCACCATCTCCGTCCAGACAACTTGTTGAGAGAAATAAACCCGGCTTCTTTAAGTCACAATTAGTCAAGCATTATTATTCACAGTCACATTCTTAACCGACAGATACCTTCTTTCCAGGAATGTTCTGAGGATTAAGTAAGGTAATATGAGAAGCACAAATGAAGTTGCAGCACCATAAAGGTGCTCAGCATGTGAGCTTTCCCTTTCTTGTATCAAATGAACCACAACTTAAAACCCTGCTCTAATTTATCAAGTAAAATATCACAGCACCATGAGATTTCTCAAATTCTTTTTTCCAAAGACAAGAGAGTCTTTTAAGTTCTCTGTAGATAACAGCCCAGGCCAAGTAGCAGCTAGTTTCACAAAATTCCAAGTAGAATGCTCTTTTATCTAACCCTATCCACTAAATCTGACATCTCCAACCTCTTACTTCCCAAACCAGAAGATGATCATTCCTTCACTCATCCATTTAATCAATGAGCATTACCATGTGTCTACCATGTGGCAAAATGGGCCTAAATTAATGAGATGGAGTCATAACACCTATAAGGAGAAAGACACGAAACAGAGCGCGACCAAAAATAAAATGGAGATAGAACAAAAAAAGGAAAAAGAAGAGAGCATATGGACGAGGAGGTCGTGGAGTCTGACACAGCAGTGAGTGGGCTACCAAGGCCAGGAGCCTCACCTTGAGCAGCACGCGCACTGAATCTCTCAAGAGCCCATGAAGGCTAACGATCCCTGCCACTCCACAAAACCAGCAAATTTGCATGGGAAGCTTCCTGTGGTTATCTTTGGTCAAGAACAGACTTGTATGAGACAAACTCAAATTCTTCCTTATTTCCCATTTGGGCAGGGGGGAATATACACACAAACGCACAACCACAAACTACATAAAGTAGTTATGTGTGAGAGCTTATAAAACCAGCAGTAACAAGACTAGCAGTGTTATAAAAATGCAGAATGAAGAGATACTTTAATTAATCTGAACTCTTGCCTTTGGTTGTATAAAACAGCTTTGGTCTACAGCAGCGGTTCTCAACTGAGGAGGGGGGGCATTTGGCAACATCTGAAGACAGCTTTGGATCACAAGTGGGGAGGGGTTCTACTGGCATCTTGTGCATACAGCCCAGAGATGCTGCTCAACATCTTACAATGCAAAGGGCAGGCCCCACCAAAGAATTATCCAACTCCAAATGCCAAAGGTGCCAAAGCTGAGAGACCCTGGTCTGCAGCTTCTCAGACGTACCACCTGATCCATGGGGTCACTGGAGTAGTAGTTTTCTGAGTGGGTGCAGCGAATCCACACAGGCTTAAGAAGTTCTTCTTCTTCTTCCTCATTTTTGTCTGGCAGTGTCTCTTCCGGCTCTTTGTCCTTTATTGAGGTATAATTCTTCTCTTTGCCAGTGCTCTGGCTGTCACTCCATCTGTCTTTTTCTTCCTCCCAACGAGCTCTCTTTTTCTCCCTACTTGGGGAGCGACTTTAAAAGGAGGCAAAGGAGGCTAATTATTTAAAATGCTCTTATGTTATAAAACGATTCTACTTCACCTGCTTAGTTCACTTTTCACCTAAAATAAAAATGCCCTACCAAACCACCATGTTTACTTTTGTTAAACCAGTGATTCCCAAATACTAGTCTGATGGCATCAGAATCACCTGAAGTCAGTTGTTTAAAAATACAAATTCCCAGGCCCTACCCCAGATCTACTTACTGATTCACAGTCTCCGGGGGTGGGGCCCAGGAATCTGTATTTTTAATAACCTCCCCAGGTAATTCTGGTGCACATCCAGCAGGTTCAGGGACCACGGGCAAACCATAACTCCTACAAGAGAAAGATAGTTCGGAAATATTTGAAAATCTCCACAGAGAGACAATCTCAGCAACGAGAATACTAGTTCTGAATCTTCCACAGCTTGCTTTGCCAAGAAAAAAGAAATGCTTCACAAAACATTGTTTCAGCTTGGCCAATAAATTTAGCCTGAAGACCATAACCCAAGAGCGAACCAGTTATATCCTCCCTAACCACCTTTCTGGAAGGCCACACTTGGGTTACTACTTAGCGAACCACCACTTTGTCTAATTCTGATCCCTGCACAGACTAATATTAACTCAATTAAAAAGGATAAAAACAACTCAATCTCCTTGAGTTTCTGGGGCCTGAAATATGCAAAGGCCCATCCTATGGATGTGTTTAGAGGGAAAAACCTACAGGACAGATTTTAACTTAAGATCCAAAAATTTAAATACCGTACAGACCCTGAGAATGCAGCCGCGGAGAGTAACTGCTTTATTAGTGTTATGCGGGCAACCTCTGCAGCCACAGCTAACAAAGTTACTATAATCCAAGAAAGCTTACAGCCCAGATCAAAGTCATAAATTAACTACTCACATCAACTCTACCAACTCTACTAACTTCTAATTTTACAACAGGAAGTGTGTGAGTGTGTAGGGGGGAATGGGTGGGTGATTAGAAAGATTACATATATTGATTACTTATTGATATAACTTCTAAATGTTACAATGTATATCATTAATTTTGTTAACAGAAGTTACTGTAAAGTAAAATGTATATATGTCCACTATAGAAAGCAAAACAAAGCATTAACAAAAATAAAACTAAACTCATCCATAAAACCACTCCAAGATAACCACTACATTTTCACAAATGTGTTAAAACACATAGGACTACATATACATAAAAATATACACGATTTAACAAAAAAAAAGGAACTCTATGGCCTTCCTTTCTCACTCAAAAGAAAGTCAGAATTACCCTTCTATTTCATCTACACCTGAACCACTTTTATAATAGGAGCATACTATTCTTTTAGATATGTAGCCATAATTTAACAAATCTGATCAGAGTCATTTAGGTTTTTACCTTTTTTTTTGCCATCACAAACAACACTACTGTGAATACACTTGTGTTCTTTGCACACTTGTCATATTATCCACACCAAGAATGTATACTTTTTCTTAAGGCTTCTCTCTAGATAGATAGTACCAGTTTAGACTACAATCAAAACCATATGTGAGTTCCCATTTGCACACATCCTGTCAACATGATTTTTTAATCTCTGCCATTCTGATGAAAGAAGTATCTTATTTAACTTGCAATTTTTCTTATCACTACTGAAATAACATTTCGTGTTCACTTTCTTTATGAACATCCCAGTTATATGCTATGCCAGTATTGTTAAAATTAGGAGTATAGTCTTTTTTATTCATTGAAAAAGTTTTTTTTTATTAAGATAACTGCCCTTCTGTCAAGTGGAACGCAACCTCTTTCAGTTTTTTGTTTTCCTTTTAATTCTGTCTATTGCTACATACAACTTACATGGCCAAATCTAGAGATTTTTTTGTTTACCCTGCCTGCCTGAGTGTAATGCTTAGAATCCCTTCCCATCCCAAAGTTAAATAAATATTTTCTAATTTCTTCAGTTACTTCTTAACATTAGATTTTTTTTATTCTACCTCTAAGATATAAGAAATCCAGTTTCAGTTTTCTCCTCCATATGGCTTGTCAATTGTTCCATCAGTTTCTCCTCTGATTTGAAACAATTTTATGATAGATGTAAATTTTTTTTTTAATATTTATTTATTCGACAGAGATAGAGACAGCCAGCGAGAGAGGGAACACAAGCAGGGGGAGTGGGAGAGGAAGAAGCAGGCTCATAGCAGAGGAGCCTGATGTGGGGCTCGATCCCATAACGCCGGGATCACGCCCTGAGCTGAAGGCAGACGCTTAACCGCTGTGCCACCCAGGCGCCCCGATAGATGTAAATTTTTATATTACTTGAATGTTGCTCAATATTTGGGATTTTTTTTTCAAAAGATTTTATTTATTTATTCGACAGAGATAGAGACAGCCAGCGAGAGAGGGAACACAAGCAGGGGGAGTGGGAGAGGAAGAAGCAGGCTCATAGCGGAAGAGCCTGATGTGGGGCTCGATCCCATAACGCCAGGATCACGCCCTGAGCTGAAGGCAGACGCTAACCGCTGTGCCACCCAGGCGCCCCCTTTTTTTTTTTTAATATTTGGGATATTTTACACCCACGTCAAATTGTTTTAATTATTCTGTGTATTGAACATTTTCATTCTACTAAAGTAAGCATCCCTGCATAATTATTTTTCTTCATTATTCTCACTCCTATTCCAAAGAAGAACTGGAGTCATTATAAAGTTTTAAAACTAGTAGTTCAACTGAAGTTACATTAAAATTATGGATTATTTAAGAAAACTGGTATTTTCACAACATTGTGCTCCACTTCCACTGTGGGAATATGGCATTCCTCCATTCATTTATGTCACCTTGTCTTCAGCTACATTTCTAGTTTTCTTCACACTGATCTATATATTTTTTAAGCTTATTAAGATATTTAATTTTAGTTAAATTTTCTATAGTGAACCTAAATTTTTTTCCCCATTACATGTTCTTAGGTGTTTCCGATACTTAGGAAGTATATTAATTTTGGTATGTTTCTTTTATAATTGTCAACTTCAGTGAATTAATGCTCATTGTTTCTTGGCTGATCCTCTTGAATTTTCCTCCTAATACCACTAGCTAATAATGGCAATTCTTAGCTTTCACTAGTATGGGTTGGTTTGTTTGTATGTTTATTTAGGTGCTTACTGCAAGCCTAACACTCTGCCAACCACTTTACTGACACTCAACATTTAATCCTTAGAAGAATCTTATGAGGCAGATATGAACATCTCCTACAGAGGAAACAGAATTAGAAACTGCATCACTTGCCCAATATCACAAAGCTATTAAGTGGTGGTTAAATGTTAATACAGTTGTTTGACATGGATATTTTGATATATACTAAAATCCCACCAAATGCTTATTACTATTGCCAAGAAACAGGGGCAAAACTATCCTCACTCCACTCCCCTTGAGGCAGGTGTCTTGAATGATGGATGGTCAGGGTTGTCTGTGTGAATATCAATTAATTTCTGTTTTTTTAACACTTTGAGAGGGTCATTTCCAAATAGGAGCAAAATATCTTCTTTAGGTAAGTGTCTCAGGCACTCCAAATTTCAAAATCCAAACTTCAACTTGTTTCTTAACAATAGGCTATACTACAAACTGTAAGTTTTCCTCCTTTACAGTATTTACATCTCTGATTTTAATCTTCTCATCCACTGCATTAGTTGGAACTCAAAGAATCCAAGTCTCTGCCTTCCCCACAAGCTACTGGCCATTGGAGAAGAAACCACTAGACCAAAGAGATTTCCAGCACTCTACATTAAAAATCACCAACCTCAAATGGGGTCCTCAATGGTTTCTACCACATTATCTACTACTCTAACACAATATCTGGCTTTTTTTCATGTCCTTAGCTCCGGCTCCACAGGCCCTTACTCTCTGAACAAACTCCTCGTTAATCTCATCCAATCCATGGCATTTAGTATTTCTAGCTGGGATCTCTTTTCTGAACTTTACACCTGTGCACCCAATTAACCACCACACAATTCCACTTGGCTGTCTCAAAGAGTCTCAAATTCCACATGCCCAAACTGTACTCATCTTGCATCTTTCTTAGTGCCCCCCAACCCCAATGGGGAGCCCCAGATCTCAGGTGATAGCTGCTGACTCTTCTTCCCTCACCATCAGTTATCCCACTGACTCTATCTCATAAATACCTCTCAGTTACCTCTACCGTTCCCCATTACCGTTGTCACTGCGCTGGTCTAGCCACAATCATTTGAAGGCATTATTACAAAAGCTGTCTAAACTCATTTCCCAACGTCCAGGCTTGACCCGCTCAGAGCACTTGTCTATACTGCAACCTTCACACATGCTCTTTTCTCTCCCTCTAACATCCCCTTCCCTAATGCATTCCTATACACACTTCAAGAATCAATTGTAAAAAAGGTAAAATGTCAATTTTTCCATGACTACCCGAGACTCAGCTCTCACTGTTATGTTATGAGCAACGTGTAATTGCTCTATCAAAAGCACTTCTCATGGCACTTAACTTTCTCATTCCTGTAAAGTAGGGACTCCTGTGAATGACTGTATCACTCACACCAATACAATGCCTGGGACACAGGAGAGTGCACTTCTTTGTTCACTTCTTGTTAGGTGACAGTGATAGGCAACGGAGCCGCATCTTTTTCCTCACTTGTATGGGAAGGCCTGAAAGGTTTCAACACTAAATTTGGCTCTTCTGAGATGATGTTAATCACGTTCATCATGAGATGATACTCTCCAACATGTTAAAGAAGTCTGCTTATATACCTAGTTTACCAAACCTTCGATTTATAAAAGGATGCTGGTTCTATTTTAAATATCTAATAAACAGGAACTGACACAGCTCTACAGATTTTGACACAAAGAATTAGTCATAGATTTCCTAATACTAACCTATTTAACGATGCAGTCTTGGAGTAAACTGTTATTTTAACACACTACTGAAAACAACTGGCTAAGATACTAATCAGTATTTTCATATCCATATTCATAAGAGAGACTGTTTTGTAGTTTTCTTTCCATTAGGTTTTTCCCATCTCGGTTTTCTGGGCATCACAGAACGAGCTGAGCTCTCCTTCCATCTTCATCAATGTTCTAGAACAGTTTAAAACTCTTTTGGAGGTGGTACAAATCCAACTTTCCATTTTTTCCAGTTACTGGCCTATTAAAATTCTCCACTTCTTGTGTGGTTTGTAATTTTTGCTTTCATAGAAATCAACCCATCACATCTAAGTTTTTAAATTTTGTAAATATAGTATCTGTACTTATAATAACATATTCAAAATTTTAAATCCCCTACATTATTATGATACATTCTTTCTTATACCTAATGGAATGTGTTTTTCTTTTCCTGATTTGCCACTTTTTAAATCATATGACCTTTCAAAGAAGTCTTGCATTTACTTCCAAATATTGTTACAGTGCTATAGTTCTGTTTGCTATTTCATTAATTTCTTTTATCTTTAAATTTCTTTTTCTGCTTTTCTTATACTCTACCAATATGTAGAGCCAAGTAATCAGACAATAATTATATAAGCATATTTATATATATTATATATAATCCTACATGTAAAATACATACATACATAGTTATGATTTATTTGGCACTAACTTTGGACCCAATTCTAAGTGTTTTTTACATGTATTATCTCAATGACTCCTCGCCACTCAATAAAGCCACTCAAAAAATAACTGTTCTTGTTTTAGACAAAGACATTGAAGCTTAAAAAGGTTAGATAACTCTGTCCACTCTCAAAATTGGCAGAATAACTGACCCCAAATCTGTCACTTCCAGAGTGCTATTCTTGATTACCGTTACATAAGGCCATAAATTTTACCTCTTGATATAGAACTGTTTACACCCTGTAAGTTTTGGTTTATAACAATCTCAATGTCATTCTTCTCAATAAAGTATGCTGCAGTTTTACTCTTTTTTTTCTGAAACAAGTAAATTTAAAAGCATCATTATGAATTCCCAAGGTTCTTTTTTTAAGCCTTGAATTATTAATGTGTTTTTTAGCAATAGTTTTATAGCAACTGAGGTCAGAAAAAATGGCCTGTATAATTTCTAATTTTTTGGAAATCTATCAAGATTTTCCTTGAAAGTAAAGGTTTTTAAGTTACTGGCTGTTTTAGCTTTTCACAGGGTATTTTGCATAGACTCTTGGGCTAGTTTGAAGACTTGGTGATATTATGCATAAGCACAAAACCTGAATTCAAGGAGATCTAGGACTTCTTTCACTGTCAACTCCTTGCTTACCTTCCAGATCTCTTATACTCTTTTTTGTAGGACCTTTCCAGAGATGGTGATCTTCGGCTGTCCCGGTGTCTGTGTCTCTCCCGTTCCCGCTCTCTTAAAGGAATTAAGACACAGAGCTGTTTTCAACAGAAAGACTCAAAAACACCATCTCTTTTCACTGAATTCATCTGCTAAATAAATGGACCTCACCTATGAATTTTTCAGGCACTATTCTCTATGGGACATTTTTATTCATCATTTATTAAAGGATAAAGGAGATTTTGACTTTACAGAGGTTAATTAACTTGGACATTTTTTTGCTGTTTTCTTTAAAGAAAGAAGTCATACTTGATGCTAAGCAACAAAGGAATTTATGATAATCTTCTCTCCAGATGTTCCCACCAGCCAATCCTTGGTTGTTTAACCTACAGGGAAAACTTTAAAGGATTCTACTACCTAGTGATTTCAAGAAAACTCCCAATTTCATCCATCAAATAAATGTAAATTAAAGCTTTTATTGTGAAAATTAAGATAAGGTTTTACAATTAAAGAGTTCTAAACTCTTACAGGTTAGAGGCCTCAGTTGTAGTTCTAGATATCACTGACTACCATGAGACTATCAGTCACTTTACCTTGAAATGCTGTTTTCATCTGGAAACAACTCTAAATGGAGACATTGGGTTTATGCAAAGTGAAATAGAATGAGGGATTTTAAAACCTTTCAATGTAAAATGGGAATTTAATAATGGTAACAATAACTTCTGAGTCTATTTAATAAGTACAATGAAGATCTGGAACAAAACTTGGAACTCGAATGTGTTTAAATCAGAACTAAATCTAAAGGAAATAACCACCCAATCTTAGAACAGAAAAAAAAAAAAAGTTATATTAGTCTGAGTCCAGCAACAAGACTATAAAAATGTCTGAACTCAAAAACATCCCCCAACCTATAGCCAAATAGAAGAAATGTAAATACACTGAAAATCAAAACTTACAAAAATGATCAAGAAATGTGACTGTTTAGATATGAAAACAGAAACTGTTTTTTCACTTAAAGATCACCCCTCCTCAAGAAAGATTTCCTTTTAACATATGTATGAGCCTCAGGTATACACCAGCTGTCCAAAGTAAAGTAGCCAGAGCTTCAGGTTCTACATTCTTTACCTGATACACTTCTAAAATTACAGCTTAATGGGGCCCCTGGCTGGCTCAGTCGGTAGAACAGGCAACTCCTGCTCTCAGCGTTGTTTGAGCCCCACACTGGGTGTAAAGATTTCTTTTAAAAAAATTAATAAATAAAATTACAGCTTACTTTTAAGCGGTAAAATCCCACGTAGTGAGTGGTAGCACATCACAGATAAAATGCAACGTGTAATGGTATGGCGGATGAAAAGAATCGCCTACATTTCCAAATAAAAATTCAATTGAAAGGACATTCCTAATTTTTTGTTTGTATTTTAACATCTAGGCAATAGAATTTTGCATTTGAGAACGACACTTCTGATGATGATTGCTACCTCAGAGTGGGTATGAATTGAAAAGGCCAATCTGGACATAAAACACATTACTAACACTATATAATGAACCCATTTAAAGCAAGAAAAACAACGTTTGGGTTACTTTTCCAAAGACTCTTCCTTGTCTGCAAGCATTAAGATATTCCTTAGGTACATAATACTAGCTCTCCGATGACTACACATTGTACTCACCAGGACAGCTATGGGATTATTGTGCTTTAGCACCATTCAGTTACGGGAAGCCACCGCACTGTCTCCACCACACTGCAGGAGAGCATGCTCAGTGCACTGCAGCTGTGGCTGTTTCTTTTCCCATTTCCCAGGCTAACCTTGATATTTCATCACAACAAATAACACATACCCACTTCTTCACAAACTTCTTCTAAAATAGTTCATCCTAAAACAATCTGGTAGTATACAACCATATTTTAGAGGAGAAAAGGAATGAAGATGGGATTTGAAAAAGGATAGACTGACCTACCCTAAGAAGCAAGGAGAGAAGTAGCCAGAGGACAGACTATAGAATTTGCATAAACTTAACACAATCTAATGCACAAATTTGTGAAGTTCTGGTTTTCTCCAATATACTTCTAGAAGTTATGCTAGGACGTGCCCCATTTTTATTTCACAGAAACATTTCATATAAGACAGATGACTGACCCTACCTAAGACCTCACAGGGAGCCGACTATAATGTGACACCTAGGCAGCTCCAGGGCAAACACCCCAAGTGCATTACAAAACAATTCCAACAGAAATAAAGGCCATGTAGAAAGATGAGTTAACTGCCTAAGCAGGTCTTTGCTATGTAAAGGAGTTGTAGTTTAGGATAACACAGATTAATGGCACTTGATTTCACTTACCCATGGAGATCCTCAGTTGACAGGACATGAGGTTCTTTAAACAAACATATAGCTCCAAGTTTAAGCCTGATGCAAGAATTTAGGATTTTTACAGCAGAGTCCTAAAAACTCCTCTGACTGCAGCACCCCAAAATGGAAAAAAAAAAGTGCCTATCTAGAATGTTCAAGTTCGCAGCAAAGTGTTTCCCCAGAAACAGGATTATTAACAATAATTTCAAAGCCTAAAGAAAACTATTAACACTATCCAGTTTAGATTTTCACCGTAAAATTATAAAATAAACTACCATAGGCCTCTGCCAATTAGTTCATCAGAGAATAATTAAGGACAAAATTGACTAGAAACAGTAATTCACACTGAAAAGATTTTTTAGAGCCTATCAACTCTCAGCTCAGAAATCTGGTCATCTCTGCAGAAAACAAGTTCCCTTCTACCTTCCACTGGGCATCAAGAAGAGGAAGCAACACATTTTTCTTCCAAACCTTCCAAGCACTAGTCACTCTCTTCAGGACTGAGAATGACCACCACCATTAACTGGCAAAATGTTCAGTCATGAATGGGAAAAACCAACAGCCATGAGAAAAATGTGGAAACCAAGAAGTGGACTGATTCCACAGAAGCCAAGACCAGCTCTCTACAAACCCACACAGTGAAGTGACCTGGTTTGGGGAGCTCAAAACCTTTTAGCCCAGAAGTTCCACAAAGGTAAACATACCACAGGGGACAGAAAGAGAAGCACCACTACTAGCTTGACAAACAGAAAGCTTCAACGATATAAAGAGTTCACTACAGGTACAAATTATTTGGTACAACTGTTATCTACATAATTTTTCCATCTAAACCACTGATTCTTAGACTTTTGGCACAAAGTCTTGAGATTCTGCTGTAAGCTACCAATTTACTCACAGAAAAACATGCAAACACATAAAATTCTGCATATAACTTCAGAGCATTTCTATAAACCCATCTATGAGTCCCAGTTTAGAAATGCCTGCTGGAAACCTTACTTTCTTGTATGTATCTGCTACAAATAGTTGGTCTCATGAAAAAAAAAAACGAATGTAATCTGGAATGACAAATACAACTTTCTTCAGTATGAATACATTTCAATGCAACAAAATCAAGTTAAAAACTATTTTGAAAACTTTGATGATGCGTAACCAATGTTATTGCATTTTACAAGAAACAGAACAAGAAGTCAACTATGTACAATTAACTTCCACTTATCCTAAAAACCAGAAAGCAAATTCTGCTGAACTAGTTCAATTCCTAATTGATAGCATACACAGATCAATTCCAAAAGAACTCAGGTGCTTTAACTTGATATAGTGATCACACTGAAAAGTAAATATGATAATGCAAAAAACACACGAAAAAGCAGTATATGAACTTTCATTAGATCACCATTAAAATGTCAGCTGTATTATGCAGAGTGCTCAGCTTACACTCACTGCAATGAATCCACACTGGTAACTTTGAAATGGTTTTCAAAAGTGGCTTTTCTGATATTAACTACTTGTCAGTTGTCTCTTCCTCTTTAAAACAGCACCAAACATGCTTTCTTCCCTTTATAAATCAAAATGCACTGCTGGGTTTGGTTTTCTGAGAAACCCAAATGGCGCGTGTCTGGACCTCTGCAGTTCACTAAAAACACACGTGTGCTTTACCTGCTCCGCTCATAGCTTCGGTGACGGGAGGGTGTTCTCCCTCGGTCGTAATCTGATCTATAGCGGCTATCTTGTCTTCTCCTGTCAGGACTTCGGCCTCGTTCCCGCCGATCCAGGGACCGATGCCTCTCGCCTCTCCCATGACTGTGATCCCGGTGCCTGTGGTCCTCATAGTGCTTGAGCCTTTCTGGGGACCTTCTCTCACTGGGAGCCTTTGGGAGTGGGTATGGAGGGAGGTGTCTAAAATGAGGACTACTGCTGTTATTAGCACTGGGCGGGAAAGAACTGGGGTTGTTCTGGAAGCTATTAAAATTGGGAGGTGGGAAATTATGGTGTGAGTATCCTGGAGGGTACTGATAATTGACCTGCTGTGGCATGACCGGAGGGGGTGGGGGGTGGGGCATGGAAGGAGGGGGCATCATGAAGGGGAAAGTGCCTTGTCCAGGAGGTGCTCCAGGGACTGGGGGGTTATTAGGACAGGGCATCGGAGGTGGCATAGGAGGAAAACAGGGAGGCACTGGGAAGGGGGGCCTCATCTGGTGGTTTGGGAAGGGTGGGCGTATAGGGCAGGGGGGAAGAGGGCCTTGGGCTGATGGAGGCATAGGAGGAGGGAAGGGGACAAAGTCTGGTCGTGGAGGCAGAAAATTAGGGGCTGGAGAGTTCGAGAATGTGGTGGAAGGGGCACTTGGAGGTTCGTATTGATATTGCACAGGAGGCTGCTGAGGGTGAAGTAGTCTCAGATTTTGGGGCCTGAAGGCTGGGGCTGAGGGTCTGGCTCCATGTCCTCCTCGCCCTCGGGGACACCCTCGTCCTGGGTGGAACGACATTCTATGACTTTGCCAGAGGAAAGAAAAAGAAAAAAGAACCAAAACTCACCATAAACAGGGTTTTGCAAATGCCTGACCATCTTCAAGAGCAACTGACAGACCCCTTCAGACATTGGATTATTCCACCCATCTGATGCTAAGTTCTCTGTAACACCTGAAACTCTTCATGGCCAATAAAATCCTCTTCCCCTGTTTCAGTCCCTGGCTTCTCTCACTCCCTAAAGCTGCTCCTCCTCCAGAATGATGAACTCAACATCCCACTGTTTAATCATTTGCTGTTATGTCCATGCTCCGGCTCCCCCAAAATCTGAACCTCGCCATGTGATCCCACCCACACACCCCACATTCTCTACAACTGCACCAGCATCTTCCTGTCTTTACCTTCCTCCGCACTCAGCAGAGACTCCACAAATACAACATAACAGGTCCTAAAAGGAATTAATAACCCCTTCCAAGGCAATACCACTGGCTCCTCTTTTAGCATTTCCTATCTCATTTATTGGTCCTCAAATCATATACCAGGGAATTATCTGGTAACTTTCCCTCCCTTATCCCCTTTAGCCAAAAATTAATTTTAAATTCCCATCATTTCTGCTTCATATAAATATTTCCTGAGTTCATCCACTTCTCACCACCATTTCTTCCCTGGCTACAATAATTACACCCTTCCTGGCCTTTCTACAATCACTATTACGACCCACAAGGCCTTTGTCAGGTTCCCTCTCTCACACTCTGCTCCTTCTTGGCAGGTCCTACGTTAATCACAATTCACCAACAGATTACATCATTCCAACTTTCACGTTTGGCTGTGCCTAAGAACCGTAAGCTCCATCAGGACTTATAGTTACTTACTGTATAGTTACTTATAGACCAGGGCTCTAATCTGCGTTCCTACCATGTACGTGCCCCACGTGAACACATTTCCTCCTCTCCACACATATCAAAATCCTTCCCACTCTCGGGGGCCAGTGCCAGTGTTTGCTCTTCTCTCTACTCTCCCAAAACTCCCGCCATTACTGTCACACCACTCACCACGTATTGCCTTGCATCATGACGTACTGTATGGATATGTCACATCTTCCACAGAGAATATAAGCGCTAGAGGACAGAAAGAATAAAATAGGCATAAAAATGTTTCCCAAACTGCTAATGTCTGCAATTATCTTAACAGTGACTTCGCATTCTCCAATGCATTGAGCATACTGACAAAATTAAAAGTATGTTCCCCCGAATTAAAGTTTACAACTAACTTTTAAGATGTCCTTATCACAATAAGACTAGCTATCAAATTCAAATGTAACTATAATTTGTAAACACAACAGTTATCCTTGACTTCATCCTCAGCTTTCCACTGAAGAATGCTGTGAACATGAATGACTTTCCAAATACTTAAGCTTCAGCAAATATTTTAAAAACTCAAATAAATACTAAATGCAAGAAACTTTAATATAGAAGCATCTTCCTAAAGTCTATCTAAAAGTTTTACCAATAGGCTTAAGGTAGATTTTTAAAAGGTTTCAAGAAAATAATGTCAGATTGTCTAGCTGTATCAATCACTGTGCTTAGTAACTAGTAGGCATCAAATTAGATCTGATTTATGATTATTATTCAGTCTAAGGCCTTCATGATAAACCTAGGACCTACACAGTTGATCTTGCCACCACAGGCTACTCATGGCTCACAGCCAACAGAATCTAATTCAAACTCCATGCTGGGCATTTAAGGCCCTCTACAGCCTGGACCCAACTTTCTGCAGGCTTATCCTCCATCACCTTCCCTACGAAGTGCCTATCACCCCAGATTTTCCCAGTTGCCTAACATACCAAGTACTATCACCCAGCTTGCTCTTTGCTCCCGCTCTTCTAAAATCCCCTGCTCTATGATTCTGCCCACTGAATTTCATCTACCTATGTCAAATGCCACCTCTTCTGTGAAGCCTTTCCTAGTTCCCTTTAGAAAGTAATCCCATTCCCCCTAGACTTACTTACTTCTTTTACAGCACTTACCAGAGACTGTCTCATATTATAGTCATGTGTGCACATTTCTAACTCCTCCACTAGATTATTAGCTCCTTGAGGACATGGGTTGATTCATAGTCATTTCAGTATCCTTCACAGCCCCCGGCAGAACATCCTGCACATAGTAGGTGGTCAATAAATGTTTACTATCTCACC
Source organism: Ursus americanus (assembly GCF_024610735.1). Classification (NCBI taxonomy): domain Eukaryota; kingdom Metazoa; phylum Chordata; class Mammalia; order Carnivora; family Ursidae; genus Ursus; species Ursus americanus. The sequence continues at coordinate 40,921,733 of NC_142141.1, read as the reverse complement.
AACGGCATACGTTTCTATGTTGCTACTGTACATTTCCCTTTCACATATATTCATGACATATTTGCATTATCAAAACCAAACAAAGAGTAGGCCTTTTTACAGATTCATGCGATATTCAATGAGCCTACACATGTCGCAGGCCCTGGAGACTCACAGTTGAGTAAGACACACAGCCTGCAAAACTCAAGCTCTGAATTCACTTTAAAAAAATATATTTTTTTAAAAAAATAAATAAATAAAGCAATAAACAAGAGAAAAGAAGTATGCACAGGTTCTAGGGGAACACAAAGGAAAGTGCTGAATCTAGAAGTGGGAAACGGAATCACTAACACTTGTACAGTGTGTAACAGTTGAACTTTCGGGATTAGATCCTCATGGATATTTCTATAGAGAATATCTGAAAACACTGATTATGAAACTGACATATTTATTGAAGGCATAGACTGTGTTATGGATGCAAACTTTATTTCAAAATCAAAAGTTAAGGAATTCACTGCAACTGGAAAAGTACTTTTTTTCTGGGTAAGTCTACTCCTAGGTTGCTGTTTGGAAGCAGGAAAACTGAGGGAGCTGTTTCGCATAGTTAACACGTCCAGGAACATCAGTCTATGTTGAAAGAGTTGCAAAGTGTGCCTACATTACTAAGAACACCCTTTTCCCCACTTGCATCCCCAAGCCAGTCACCTTCGTCCAGCTGATTTGTAACTGCGTGTTTCCCTGTTTGCATCTCCCGCCAGACTGTGAGCCCCACGAGGCAAGCGCTGGGCTCACGGTCTCCCTCGGCTCCGAGACCCGGGCGGCCCCAGGCCCGGACCACCGAATGCGCTCCACAAATGAATGAAAGGCCGCATTTTTCACTTCTATTTGTTTGCGGGATTCGGGCCTACGGTCGCTTTTTTGCCCTTAGCTGCAGATCTGAAGAAGGGCTGCCCGACCTTAACTCGAAAGCGCCTCTCGCCCCAGCCCCGGACTCCAGCCGCGTGTAAACCAGACACTCGGAAAGGCCCCCTCTTCCGACACCCCCAAGTTGCCCCTTTTACCTACAAAAAGCTCTCGGGCCGCGAGGTTGCCGTCAAAGCAAAGCCAGGTTTACTCTACAGCCGCCAAGACCATAGCGCCACCCGCGCCTCCGGAACAGGAAACTGAGGAAATTAAAAAGCAAACCTGAGAAAGCTGGACGGCGACAGGGAAAGCTCTTGGGCTCGCCACAGCGCCTTGTGCTCGGTGATTGGCGCGTCAACGAGAGCGATGGACACCTAAGCCAATCGCTTTCGTAGAGCTCCCCGGCGCCCGCCCCTTGCCCTCTACGTCTTCCAATGAGGAACCGCAACCGGGTGAGCGCGCGTTTCCACCCGGGAGGGGCTGTGGAGCTGCCCCTCCGGCATTCCAGGGTCCTCCCTCGCGACTGCGGCTAGCTGGTTGCTGCCGCGCGGGAAAACCATGGGCGACTCTGTGGGAGAGCGCGCTCGCCTCCGTCGCTACCCCAAGCTCCCAGTGTGGGTCGTAGAGGATCACCAGGAGGTGAGTCGGCGGCTGCTAGTTTCTGAGGCAATATAGAGCGAGGGCCAAGGAGGCGGCGGAGCCTCGGTATCGAAGGCCATAGGGAAGCAGAATTTGTTACCCGCGCGAGTTGCATTGCTGTGGCGAAAAACACCGAAACGACTAACGGGAGAATAGGCGCTGACGTTTATGACTCGCTTCCTATACGTCGGGCAGCTGGTTTAACCTTCACGGTTTGCCCAGAATCCCATACCGACAAGTGGTGGCGTCGGGATTCGAACTTGAGCATTCTCACTGCGGAGCCCCGTGTCCTTAACCTGCCTGTGAACGCGGGCTTCCAGCTCTCCTCGGCGTCTCCATCACTGCAGGGCTGTGTGTAGGTGGGAAACTTCTTGTAAATAATGTGGCTGCCATCTGTGATATAGGGACTATCATCGTAGGCTCTTAGGGCTGTTGGTATTACTGTGTGCTTGGTGTGTACATAAATCTTTTTACACCGTGCCCTGCTTCTATAAACACGAAAGATATTTACTGTTTTTAGGGCAGTGCTACTTTGGAGTAGCTAAAACGGTGCCTTAATCTGTTCTCTGGAAGGGAGGCCCATGGGTTCGAGACGACTTTTTTTTTTTTTTAACTAATAGGCCTTGGGAGATCTCTGGGGTATGAAAGGGGGAAAAGATGATTCCGGATTTATGGAGAAAGGAAGTTGAGTTTCCCAGGACGTAGAGATAGTGTTTATGGGCCTGAGAAAAAGCACAAGGGCGGGATAAGCGGTGCTTTCAAATTCAGTATTAAACCTGGATCTACAGAGACTGTAATAGGACAGAAGCCTTAGAGACCACCTAGCCTAGTTCCACCATCCTAAGGTGTGGAAAAGGCCAGGAGACCCAAGGTAGCTGCAACACATCCTTACGCCAGAATGTTTATTAACTACCAGTTTTTTCCTGAGGGCCAATCCTTGTCTGTTTACCCACGTTATCTTTTGAGTTTGTGATGGGGCAAGATGGCAGCAAGAGATGCCCATTAAAGCCTTTGGAGGTGCAAGCTGGAACTTCTGAGGAAAAAATAAAGCTGAGAACGCTATCTAAACCCATGTTCAGTGAACAAATTTTATATTTTCCTACTTTTTAGCAACACCGCTTGCTTCAAATTATGTGTAGTTATGTTAAGCATTGTTTTTCAGGCTGCAGCTGAGCGTATGCTCATGATTTCAGTGCTAATTCTGAATGTGTGCATGTGTTTTTCCAGGTCCTGCCTTATATATATCGAGCCATTGGCTCAAAGCATCTTCCTGCCAGTAACATACGTTTTGTGCATTTTGATTCACATCCAGACCTCCTTATCCCTGTGAATATGCCAGCTGACACTGTGTTTGACAAGGAAACACTTTTCGGGTAATACGTGGTTTTTGTTAATGATTTTTTTTTTTTTTTTTTTTAAGTAAACTCTGCCCCCAATGTGGGGCTCAAACTCAAGACCCTGAGATCAGGAGTCACATGCTTCACCAACTGAGCCAGCCGGGCATCCCTCTTAATGATCTTTTATGTTTTTGAAATACGATTTGCAGTACATGATAAACAATTCGGGGAAATAGTCTTTGCTGAGCTCATGAGTTTTGTTTTTGTTTTGTTTGCCTTCTTTATTTTATTTAGAGCAAGTGTTAACAGACTTTTTTTTAAAGAGCCAGATAGTAAATATTTTAAGTTTGCTCTCCATATGGTCTCTGTTGCAACTACTTATCTCTGCCCTTATAGTAGGAAAGCAACCATAGACACTGTGTAACAAATGGCTATGGCTATGTTCCAATAAAACTTTATTTACAAAAATAAGTGGCCTAGCCAATGTTTGCCAACCTCTGCTTTAAAATATAGAATTTTAGAAGTAGAAGAGACTTTAGAAGTTACCTAAGCCGGTTCTCCCTTCCTCTCCTCTTTAAAAGTCTGGGTACTAAGGTGCAAGAAAATGTGTTTTAAACATGTTGTTCAATGATTGTATAGGCAACACATCTTTAATTTGTGTATTCTTCCTTCCAGTATTGAATCCTGCCAACCTCTCAATATGTACTACTTTCCCCTAGAAGGGTCATATGTAATATATTTCTAAATAATGACTTACTAGCCTCTCCTCTGTAATAAAGTTCTCTGAAATTCTGCCACTGTCTCATTATGTATGCATTTGTTAGAATATAGCCTAGTCATACAATGCAAAAAGTTACATAGCAGTAATTTTTCTTTATAATAAAAAATTAAAAGAAAGATGCTTGCGTGAATTAACTTTAGCCTACTACATTTCTTTCAGTTGACTTTTTCCAGAACCCCATTTTAGAGCACTAATTTCTAAAGAAATGTGGTAGCTCTACCATTGTTGTTACTCTTTTATATTTAGAAGTTTTTATATTTTAGAAATTGAAAAGAATTATGAAACAGATATGCAGTTAGTCATAGAATAATAATTCTTAAGATTTTAGTCTGAGAATTCCTGTACACCCTTAAAAATTGCTGAGCTTCTTTTCTAAGTGTGGGTTATATCAGTTTACATTACTGTATTTGAAATAAACTGAGAAATGTTTAAAATATTAATTACTTCAAAATAGTAGACTTCAATATGTTAGATATGATGTTTTTATGAAAAATATATTTTCTAAAGCAAAAAATTTAGTGAGAAGAGTAACAATGTTTAAGTTTTTGCACATCTCTTTAGTATTTGTCTTTATAGGAGATAGCTAGATTCTCATATCTGCTTCTACATTCGGTCTGTTGCTATATGTTGTTTTGGTGGAAGTCAATGAAGAAAATTTAGGAAAAGTATTTTCATAGCCTTTTCAGATAATTATGAATATTCAATACCATACCAAAACTTGACAAGTAGTGGTTTTTTAAAGCTAGTTCGAATGTAGAATCCAACAATTCAGATTCAAGTCTGAATAACCATTGTATGTTGATCAGTCTTTCAAGAAAAATGGTGTTCAGCTTTCAATTGAATCACAAGTGTTTCTCCTTGAGACAACCATTGTACTTCAAAGTATGTAGCAGAAGTACTTTTTGTGCATTTCTCATTTTGCCACCCAGAATATTTAAAATGTATACTCAAGATCAAGATTTAATAAAACTATGAAGGACCTTTTTACATGAAACTGGCTTTGGGAGGGGGCAGTGGTGCTTGGTAGTGAAGAATACAGTGACTCCTAGTAGAGTTGGTGCCATCACCTTAGAATACCAACTGACCATTGCTTTGCACCATCAGAGCAAATGCCAATACAATGAAAAAGGGAAATGATGCCTGAATGCCATCAAGAAAATTGTTAAACTCTTGTTCTGGGTGAAATTGCATTTGGGAAAAGCCACTTAGTAGTTTCCATGCTTTCTATTTCTTTTTCAGAGAATTAAGTATTGAGAATTGGATTATGCCTGCAGTTTATGCTGGCCATTTTTCTCATGTTCTGTGGCTTCATCCCACATGGGCTCAGCAAATCAGAGAGGGCAAACATCACTTTTTAGTAGGCAGAGACACTTCTACCACAACAATCAGGTAATTTCCTCATATTTATGATTATAAAAGGGAATAAATGCTTCTTTTATTCTATTTGAGTCCCCATAATAACTCATAAATTGTCTACATACAGATAGATGGGCTCAGATTAAGCCTCAGCTCTTCTGAAGAGTTCTCAAAACACCAGGAACAAGTTTTCAAGTCTCTTGACCTTCTTCGCAACCATTTATATTTTGTTGCTGGTCACATTAGTTTTGAGTAATATGATCATCTTCTGGAATTCTGGCTCCATTGATGACTAAGTCCATTAAATCATTGAAGTACCTTATAGATTTATATATTTAATGATACATTTTACTGTTTCCTTGCAATATAATTATTATCTGCTGAATTTAACAATTAGCAGTGGAAAAGCAAAATTACCTCATTTTGGATTTTTTGTAAATCCAATGACTAAAAGGTAGATTTGGGGTCTTAATTTTAGTAATATGATTAGCTTTAGATAATTAATCTAGATTAAGTTACAGCATTCTTTGACCTGAGTTACATGTACAGCTGTTTTTGTTATGTAAGCTCTCTAACCAATGTTTTATGGATATTGTAATACTGTAATTATCTTTAGAAATATCATTGTTTTCTTGTCTTGCTACATTCTTTTTTAATGGGATGAATGTTTTAAGCAGTGAAACCATAACTTTCTCAAAGGTGAAGGAGAGTGGAAAAAAATAGTAATACATTGAAAATGAAATACAGTCTTTCTCATTGAAAGTGATACTTGTTATTTCTGATTTATCCTTAATGATATAGTTAACTTTTGTTGCATGTTCTTATCAATTGCACAAGTAACTCTGTTTTGTATCCATGAAAATTATATTTATTGAGGATATAATACTAAATAACAATAATAAATATGACTTCACATAGAATAAATATTATATGTAATACTGGTATATGTGAGAGAACAGTAGTGCTTTTATTGAGTACTTCAGTGAGTAGGCCTAATTTGACCTGTAACAGGTTTTTGCAAAATCAAATAATTTTGAGTAATCTGAAACAGACTCAATGTATAATAACAGTATTAGGAAGAATTTGATTATCTGGTGATTTTACTTAATCCTGCAAGTAAAAGCTTACAGAGGAGGCACATGCAGGTATGCAGTCTGAGATGCATGTGTTTCTACAGATATGAACAAAGTAGAGTCCTTTATTAAAGAAGAATATGAATTTAGGTTGGGGGATACAGACTTTGTCATTCTTAGGATGGCACAATTTATAATAAGCCTAGATATTAGCTGTATTATATCATTAGGCTTATTTTAGAAAATTAATACCTTTTTAAATTTAAGACTGTATAGCTGGAGGAAGGTGAGTAGGAAATAAACATTAACCATTATTTTAGTCGGATAGAGTCTGGCTGTGGAAGAAGCATTTAGTTTTGCTATTCCAAGTACTTGCTAAGGCATAATATAGTTGAAAAGCTAAGAACATACTGATATGTCTAAAATCAGAAATCTGTAACTTGTAAAATACATTCTGCATGTGTATAAGAGTTTTTTAAGTTGTTTTCCATATTAAAATATTATGGTTATACAGAGTTTGACAAAGTTTTGAAATACATCAAAGGGAGCTTTTGTTAAAAGAAATTATTTCCAGATGTAATTTTTCTCTTAAGTGATTATTTGGATAAGTTGCAGCTGGTATGAAAGTGATCCAGAACACTAGCTGAAAGAGGATCATTTATTTCTTTGTTTTATTAGACTTTACCGCACACAGTCCAGGGCCTATGTGGCAGTTTACAGGTTTGGAAACCCCAGTTCCTTTTATCTTTTTCCTTCATCTCTAGAGCGTTGCCTTTTCCTCATAGTCCATGGTGGGCTTGCCACTTGCATGTTCATGTGCCAGTCAGCAGGTAGAGAGGAGCAAGGTTATGTATGCTTCTCTTGCATTCACAGCCTTAGGCCCGAACTTAGTCAAACAGCCACACCTCGCTGCAAGATGGGCTATGAAATACAGTCTTTACTTCAGGCCATTGTGTGCCCAGCTAAAAATTGGGGGAATACTATTTCTGCAGAAGAACAGGAATTAACGAAAGTAGAGAGAGCTTTTAGTTTTTGTTAAATATGTTCTCTGTTACATTTCTGCAGTGCTTTGGAAATGCTATATGAAATGTCAGCTAATTTGTCCATTTGTCTTTAAAACAGTTTTTTCCTCTAATCCAGGGTTACAAGTACGGATCATTACTTTCTAAGTGATGGTCTTTATGTAACTGAAGACCAGCTAGAGAACCAAAAACCTTTACAGTTGGATGTAATTATGGTAAAACCTTATAAACTCTGTAACAGTCAAGAAGAAAATGATGCAGTGTCTTCTGCTAAGAAGCCAAAGCTAGCACTGGAAGATGCAGAAAACACTGCCTCTACTAACTGTGACTCTTATTCAGAAGGACTGGAAAAGGACGCAGTGGCACAGAGGAAGGGCCAAACTTGCCTAGAGCAATCATGTTCATGTTCTTCTGAAAGCCAAGAGTGTCAGACTACAGTCAGCACTAGGGAAATCCTGGAAATTTTGAAGAAAGGGGATGCATTTGTTTTAGATATTGACTTGGATTTTTTTTCAGTCAAGAATCCCTTCAAAGAAATGTTCACTCAGGTAAATGTGGTATTTTTAAAATGTGGATCTTGAGAATTATATGACATTTCTCTAGATCAGGGATCAGGAAACTTTCTGCAAACAGCCAGATATTAATTACTTTATTGCTGGTCCCATATGATTTCTATCACACATTCTTCCTTGTTGTTGTTAAACCTTTTTAAATCATATGCGCCTATTTTTTAAATTGAATTACATATGTACCTTTCTTAATCCAAGGGCTATGCATACAAAAACAAGTTGTAGGTTGTGGGATGCCGATCCCTGCTCTAGATAGTATTTATTATTTTGTATTTATTAATTGGAGTAGTATGTACGAGGGTAGTTGAAAAAACTAAAATCCCATGGTACAAGAAAGCGTATGCATTAAAGAATGTCACTCTCTCACCCCATTCCCATTCCCTCAGTTTCTTACCTCAGCAACAAACTTGGCCAGTTTCTTGGCGTATCTTTCCAGAGGTAGTCTACGTATATAAAGCACTGTGTGACAGATTTTTCACTGGACAATGAGTTGCCTGATTACACATGTACTATTTGTAGCTAATGATTCAGGCCTATGATCCTTAGGGTACCTCATCAGATCTTAAATGCAGAAAGCCAGACAATATGAGTATGCACAGATCTGAGATGGAACATTTAGGAAACCAATAAATCCATGCTATAAGTGAGCATTCCTGGTGCCTTTTATGGCACAGTAACTGCTTACTTTAACATTTGGGAGGTTGTTCAAGTCTGTTCTTTTTGGGATTCAAATTAACTATTTTTTGTACCTGGATTCAGTGTTTGATTATAATGATGATGCACTTTACGATCCTAATTCGCATATGTATTGGAAGCCATTGAGATTTATCAAAGACCTCTAAATAGGTATTGATTAAAAGATAGGTAAAATGTGAGGATTTAGTGTAATCTGAAACAAGAATGAGGGACCTAGAGTACTCTCTCAACTTGGAAATAAAGGAGAAAAACTGCTGTTTCTTCCTGTTCTTGTACATGGAACCAATGGTTATAACCATAAGTTCTTAGAATCATGAGATGACCTTAGAACTATTTAGAAAACTTGAAGAATAGGCATATCTGAAAGCTGAAGAAACTGACTTTAGGAATTTATTTTACAAATATACTTATCAAATATTTTTAATGAAAATTTCTACAAAGTTATACAAGGAACTTAATGGCAGTTACTCCTTTTCCAGTACTTTCAGGAACCTGGAAAGTGGAGATTTTTGTACCTTTTTTTTAAAGAGCATGTGCAGAAGTCCAGAGTGATTTAAGTTCTGTTTGTTACTTCTGCTTATTAGCTGTATAATCTTGGGGAAGTTACCTAACCTTTCTGACCCACAGTTTCTTCAAGTGTAAAATCAAAATAATCATGTGCAACTCATAGGATTATTATGATGAGGGTAGTGGTACAACATTGTGCTTAATGAACTTCAGCTCTTGCATATAATCTCTTCCCTACCTATAATGGGGCCATTTAGGGTGCTAAATGAGGGGGAGACGTTCTCCTGTAAAGTCTTTGCTTTGAAGGCATCATTCTTCCATTGTATCTGCCCTCAGTATTGCCTTTGAACTTCTAAGTTCTCTTCTGTGGCTAGGGAAAGGGCTGCAAAGTGAACATGGAGAATTTTTGTTGTTATTAAAAACATGTATATTTTATCCATAGCTAAAATCTGTTTAGATCCTAAGATGTATACATTTAGAATGTAGAATATTATTAGAAATCTTCTTTCATATCAAGTCTTTTTCCATAGCTAATTTTCATACATTCTTATCAGGATAGAGTTACCCTGAAGCAGTAACAATGTTTACAGTAACATCTGAGTTATACATTTTCCCTGATTTTTACAGACTAATCTTTAAAGGATTATCTAAGATATTCTCCTTATATCATAGCCATTTTTTACTTAAAGCATATCATTGAAAAAAAATTGGTGTTTTTTTTTTTTCTAGTCTATGAATTTTTGTTTTGTTTTCCAGGAAGAATACAAAATCTTACAAGAGTTGTACCAGTTTAAAAAACCTGGTACCAACCTGACAGAGGTATCCTTCATTTGTTTCTTTTGGGTTTTGTCTATTTATCGCATATCTAATAATATCTTATAGCTCATTAGAGTGCTCTCAAACATCTAATCAAAATCTTTGTGTGTTTATTGGGGAAGCCCATGGTTAGTACTTACAAGTCATGGTTTTAACTAATTGAACTGGTATTTTCATTGCAATGGAATTTCACTTATTTTTCAAAGAATAATTATAATCTTGGCTTTGTCAATATGTTTAAAGGAAGATTTGGTAGATTGTGTTGATACTCGAATTCATCAGTTAGAAGATTTAGAAGCTGCTTTTGCTGATTTGTGTGATGGTGATGATGAAGAAACTGTACAGAAATTGGCTTCAAACCCTGGGTAAGACCTTGAAACATTTTTTTCCCCAACTCTGTTTTAGTCCTAGATAATTTGTTAAATTTGCTAGATAAATTACTTTTTAAAGATCAGTAATAAGTGCCAACACAAATTTACTAACAATGGTTAGCCTTTACTGAGTGTTTTCTATGTGCCCAGTTCTAAGATTGTTCCTTGCATTTATCTCATTTATTCCCTACAACAGTCCGATGGCTTCATCGTTATTATGTTCATTTTATACACGAGGAAACTAAGGCACAGAGGTTTAAGTTGCTCAAAATCACATAGTAAGTGGTTATGTGTTTAATCATTGTGCAGTGGCTGCTCCTGTGATCTATAAGATGTGGTGCTAGGTCTTAGATAAGATAGCCCCCATTCTGAGTAGTAGAAGAAAAAAATTAACCTATCAATAAAAAAGTAAATGACTAAACAAGTAAATTATAATGTGAAAACTTGCCTCCTTTTAAGGATAGCCCAACTATGAGTAGAAGCTCAAGGTGCCCTTGGCATGAGCGAGCAGGATTTGAAAGCTGGATTCTTCATCAGGTCCTCTACTGGGCCGATTATCTCAGCATTAACATTACCTTGAAAACATGGAGAGAAAAGTTCTTTTGGCATGATCATCTGTCATTTTACAGGGTGGGGTGAAGAGTGCCTTTAGTATTAAAGCAAGTTTGAAAGAATGTTGACATAAATAGTGTAGTTACTTTTCCCTAAACTAATTCTATTTTTTTTCTAGTGCAGTGTAGTTGACATACTATATTACATTAGTCTCAGGTATACAACATAATGAATTGATAATTCTATATGTTACACAGTGCTCACCACAATAAGTGTAGTTACCATACAATGTTTTTATGATATCATTGACTACATTCCCTATGCTTTAATTGTTATCCCTATAACTTATTTATTTTATGACTGGAAGTTTGGACCTCTTAACCCCCTTCACCTATTTCACCCATCTCCCCACCCCCTGGCAGCCATCAGTTCTTTAGTATTTATGAGTCTGTTTCTGTTTTTTTGGTTCATCTGTTCTGCTTTTTAGATTCCATATACAAGCGATATCATGTGGTAGTTTTCTGGCTTATTTCGTTTGGCATGATAATCTCTAGGTCCATCCATGTTGTCATGAATGCCAAGATTGCATTCTTTTTTATGGCTGGGTAATATTCCAGTGTGTGTATGTGTGTGTGTGTGTGTGTGTGTGTGTGTGTGTGTGTGTGTGTGTGTGTGTGTTATATATATATACCACATCTTTATCCATTCATCTGTCAGTGGACACTCGCATTGCTTCCATATCTTGACTATTGTAAATAATGCTGTAGTAAAGATAGGAGTGCATATATCTTTTCAAATTAGTGTTTTTGTTTTCTTTGGACAAATACCCAGCAGAGAAATTACTAGATTGTATGGTATTTCTATTTTTAATTTTTTGTGGAACTTCCATACTGTTTTCCCAGTGGCTGCACCAGTTTACATTTTTACCAACAGTACATAAAAGCTCCCTTTTCTCCACATCCTCATCAGCACTTGTTATTTCTTGTTCTTTGTTTCTAGCCATTCTGACTGGTGTAAGGTCATTTCTTACTGTGGTTTTGGTTTTGTATTTCCCTGATGATTAGTGATGTTAAGTCTCTGAAATAATTCTTTAAGTCATATAAACTCAAAAGGCCAGAAAACTAATTTAAGAACCATCAGACACAAACATTTTTGTCCCCATGAGCGTAGGAAACCAGAAGTAGCTTATTTGCAAATTGATCTTCCACAAACTGAGATTATTCTCCACAGTGTAAATGTAAGAAATCAGTCATAAGATAGCAACATAAATTAGAGCGTTAGAATCATAGTACTTTGAGCCACTAGGACTTGTTATATCATAGTTATTTAAAATAATTCTTCAGATATCTAGAAGAATACGGAAGAACCTGGAATAGAGATTGCCTCTGGGGAGAGGAATTCTATGGCTAAAAGATGAAGTTATAAGAGAGAAAAATCTTTTGCTATGTGTGTATATTACCTATTCAAAATATTCAATGTAATTTTTGTTTAAAATATTGAGAAACATCCCTGAAATACAAATATTATGAAACTTTATTATCACTAAGGAAAACCATGGTGTTATATTTATCACATCAGTAAATATTGACCAGGCACTTTAACATCAGTTCACTCTTTTCCTCTTCAGCGTAGAGTGCTAATTTGAAAAATGATTCCCTCCTTTTTGAGATTATGATGGAACAGGGAGATGTAGAAATAACTCACAGGATATGATTCTTTCTAGAAATATTGAAAAGTACGTATTATTTTGTGATGTCTCAAGTTTAAAACTTAAAACAGCATGAAAACCTTGGAGTCCTGAATCTAGCCCCTAGATGGGGGCACCTTTCACTGAAACCCACTGTGCCTGGTGAGCATGCCTAGTTAACTCTTCATCACCTGCAGGGAGTTTTCTCACAGACTTGAAGAGACAATGAGGCTACAACAGAAGCGAGTCCAGACTGTGGCTGGAATTGGGGGGGGGGGGGGAATAGCACAAAGGAAAAATGGGTGAGACAAGCAAGAAAAGTCTCCCCAAACTTAACCATGCCCCTGAAGGGCCAGATCCTCACCATGAAGGAGTCTTCACTATTAAGAAGTAGAGGAGGTAGGTGATTAGGGTCCAGAAGCCCAGAAAGTGTTTTTAATAAAAAGGAAGAAGTAACAGGATGAGTGGATAGTTAGGCCTCCGTGCCTCCCTTTTTCTTTCTTTTTTCCCTCCCGCCAGATGAGTAGATATTGGTGGGGGAGGCAAAATACTAGAACCATTAATTAATCATGGCTTCCAAAGAGTTTCACTTAAATTAAATCACTTAAAGGCACTATTGTTAGTATACCAAATGGTATAGAACTTTTCCGGTTGTAAATATGTATGTCAATAAGTATGTTCTTAAATTTTTTTAACTTTTGGGAAACTATCTTTTTTCATCACTGTATGCTAAAAGCACTTACTTTTCTTGCTGCTGAAGATAATTTTTAAAGTCATAGTAGAGCTTCCATTTTTAAAAAAGAGGAAAATCTCAGTTTCTTGCATGCAAAGTTTCAACCTTTAACACAATCTGCAATCTTGTAGGTAAGAAAAACAGGGAACATTTATTTCTTAATATTTTAAGATGATATTTGAATATCTTCATCTTTCATTTCTCAAACATCATGTGAAACATACTGTTAAAAGTAAATTTTAAGTGTAATAGATCATGTGCTTCTATAATTTTAGTTGAGGTGGTGTGATGTTTAATTGAAGGGTGACTTTTTTCCAGAATGGAATCACTAATTCCACTTGTACAGAGTTTGAAAAAACGGATGGAAGTACCAGACTATGAAATGGTAAATACTTTATACTAAAGTATAAAATTGACCCGTTAGAAAGGCTTTTTTTCTGGGTAAAAAAAGTACTTTTTATTAAAGTGGTTTTCTTTTATTTGTGTTGCAGGAAAGTGTAAATGAACTGTTTTGTTTAAATGAGAAGAAATGAGGGGCGCCTGGGTAGCACAGCGGTTAAGCGTGTATCTCTGTCGAATAAATAAATAAAATCTTTAAAAAAAATGAGAAGAAATGAAAAATACATAACTTTTTAGAAGTCAGAATACTGGAAAAGTTTTTCAGAAAAAATAAGCTTTTCCCAGTTTTATGTATGAGGCAGAAGTGCTGCATTTTTGTTTTTTTGTTTATGGTCAGATCTCTCCTTGCCAGAAAAAAGAAAGTATACAACTTTTAAAGTTGTCCCTTATTTATTAATTCATTTTCATACTCCCTCCCTCCTTTCTTTCCTCCCTCTGAAAACTTTCCTGATTATAAAAGCCAAGAGAAAGACAAAAGAAGATGCTCTGGCCGGTGCATCTCAGCTCTATCAACTGTATCACTGACTTTGCCAACAGTGATCTGAAAACTATAGCAACAGTGAATACCTTCAATGATAGTTGCTTTTATTTTTATAGCATTTCACAGTCTTCGAAGCATAAATTTTCCCATTTGAAATTCAACTGTCTTTTCTCAGATTTTGTGCCAAAACTGAGACCTGCAAATCTTCTACTCCTGGTGCTTCTTTGACTTCAACAAATTGTGTTTTTACTCTAGTGTTTTCTTTAGTTGTGGAATACAATCAAACCACCTTATTTGAGCTGAAGTTTATGTACTGATTTTTTTTTTTTTTTTAAGATTTTTATTTATTCGACAGAGAGACAGCCAGCGAGAGAGGGAACACAAGCAGGGGGAGTGGAGAGGAAGAAGCAGGCTCATAGCAGAGGAGCCTGACGTGGGGCTCGATCCCATAACGCCGGGATCACGCCCTGAGCTGAAGGCAGACGCTTAACCGCTGTGCCACCCAGGCGCCCCTATGTACTGATTTAATGCCAACTTTATAAGAATAAAAAAATACTAGCAAAAGAATATTTTAGTTAAATTAGAGCTAGTCCAAAACCCACTTTTTTTTTCAATGGCAATTTTTAAGAATGATAGAGTTAGAAGACACTTAGGGTTTAAAAATGCTTTGAGCTTACATGACATTGTTGAATGTGTCTTCATGCAGGTCTGCTGTAAATGTACATTGCATCAGGATTTTCCAGTGGTAGGGGGATTTTTGGACATTGTTGAAAGAAGGAAGTATCCGGATAGAATAGGCTTGATTGCAGATTATGGAATCAAATATTATGTGCCTATAGCTGCAGGATTAGACCACTAAGTGTTTTGATCCTTTCAGAAAAGAACACACACGGTCTTTTTCCTGCAATGTTTGTTCCTAGTTAAATTTTTGATGTGTATCCAGAGCTTCAGTAATGTAACAGATTAATGGGGTTTTTTTCCCCATGCTTTGCACTTACGTACACTAGGCAAAACAGTGACATACTGAGTTCCATTTTTCAAAACTTCAAAGCACAGGATGTAAGATGTTAGCTCATGAGCCCCTTCTAACTTTCAGGCATAGTTTAGTGCTAAGACTGAAACACCAGTCATTTACATTTTTTTTTAAAGATTTTATTTATTTATTTATTTGACAGAGTGAGAGAGGGAACACAAGCAGGGGAGTGGGAGATGGAGAAGCAGGCTTCCTGCCGAGCAAGGAGTCACATGAGGGGCTCGATCCCCGCACCCTGGGACCATGACCTAAGCTGAAGGCAGACACCCATCGACTGAGCCACCCCGGCGCCCCTACATTTAAAACACATCTATAGATGTCAGTAGTATATGATTGTACACATAAAGGATACATAAGAAACTGGTAATAGGAGAAAGACTTTCCCTTATATCCTCTTGAAGTTTTAACACAGTACTAGATTAGATGCATGTATCTTAAAAAAAAAATATGTTGAAAGAAAAGGTAAGATGAGAATATGTACAGTTTTATATCAGCTTTTAGAATCTAAGTGAAATGGATAATTTGCTAGAAAATATGATTTATCAGAATAGACTCAAGTAAAGACAGAAACGGAATTCATAATTACAAAATAAAAAAGTAGTTAAAAGAATTAGTCCTATAAAAGACATCAGGCCCAGACAGGTGTGTAGGCCCGTTCTTCCAAAACTTTAGAGAATAGAGAACTTCTATGGCACAGAAACTATTAAGGAAAAAACAACCCCAGTCCACAACAATATTAAAAGATTGTCAGCAAGGACATTAATGGTTAAAGAATCTTCTAAAAACGATAAAGCCTTACAGTGTAATTTTTAGTTTTCTTATTTTCAGGTTCACCAGGCTGGTCTGACCTGTGATTACTCAGAACTTCCTCACCATATCAGCACAGAACAAGAAATTGAGTATCTTATTCAGTCTGTATATTATTTACTGAAAAATTTACCAAAACCTACTCTTGTGACAATTGCAAGGTAAGTGTGGTAGCCTGAATAATGGCTCACCAAACATATTTATATTCTAATCGCCAGAACCTGTATATATGTGATCTTATAGGAAAAGAGACCTTGCAGATGTAATTAACTCAAGGATCTTGAAGTGAGGAGATTACCCTGGATTATTCAGTGGGCCAGTGTGCTCACAGTGGTCCTTAAAAAAGGAAGAGAAGAGAGTCAGAATCAGAGAAATTAAAAGATGCTAGGCTGCCAGCTTTGAAGATGGAGGATACGGCCACAAGCTAAGGAATGCAGGCAGCCTCTAGAAGCTGGAAAGACAGGGAACAGATTCTTCCCTAGAACCTAGAGAAGAATGCAGCCCTGCCAGCATCTTTATTTTAGGACTACTGATTTCCAACAGAACTGTAATAACTTCGTGTTGCTTTAAGCCACTAGGTTGGTGGTTATTTGCTACAGCAGCCATAGGAAATTAATACAGTCTCCATAGATGAATCTAACGATTACTATTAACACAGTAATTCTAACCAATTTTTTTTTACCTACTCTGCTCAAAATCCAGATGTTGTATTTTCTCTTTCCTCTTAGTGATGGTTGGCAAACAACATACAGTTATTATCTTGTCTTTGAAGTTGGTGATATTATTCAGATGAACACAAGAATTCCTATTTGTGTGTCTCCAAATGAATATTTAGCTGCTGCCATGTTTCGGATTTGAAAATAATGTGCTGAAAGTTACAACAATTTAGTAAAACTTTTCTGTGTTAATCTTTGGGCTGGTTTTATAAGGCACTGTGAGGTTAATTCTTTAAAATATTTTTATATTTTATGACAAATACTTTGTAATGTCCTTTTACCATCCTGAAATGAAATTCATAGATAATCTAACCTACATACATACATAGTTTAAGCATATAGAAATATTATACATAATATATAGATAATATAATTGTCTTAGTTCATTCAGGCTACAGTAATAGAATACCATAGACCACGTGGCTTATAAACAACAGAAATTCATTTCTCACAGTCCTGGAGGCTGGGTCGTCCAAGACGCAGTTACTCATAGATTCAGTGTGGTGAAGACCTGCTTCCTGGTTCACAGACAGCTGTCTTCTCCCTATAACCTCACATGGTGGAAGGGGTGAAGGAGCTCCCTGGGGTCTCTTTTATAATGGCGTTAATCTCATTCATGAGGAATTCACCCTCATTACTTAGTCACCTCCAAATATGATCACATTGGGGATTAGATTCAACATAGAATTTTGGAGGGACATAAACATTTAGTTTATAGCAATAACCCACCTGTACACATAATTTAAATATATTTTATATATGTATACACACAAAAAAAATTGTCGTAACATGAAAGGAATGAAAGTAACTGATAAAGTAATATGTATTAAAATGCCGCACAAGGGGTGCCTGGGTGGCTCAGTCAGTTAAGTGTCTTAAGTTTCTGCCTTCGGCTGGGGTGGTGATCTCAGGGTCCTTGGATCAAGCCCCATGTTGGGCTCCCTGCTCAGCGGGGAATATGCTTCTCCCTCTGCCCCTCCTTCTTGCTTGTGCACATGCGTGTGCGTGCTCTCTCTCAAATAATAAATAAAATCTTTAAAAAAAAAATTTTTTTAAAGCCACACAAAACTAGCATCTTTACAGAATCACTAAATGTAACGTTACAAGTGCAGACAAATCTTCATGATGCTTTGGCCAAATACCATGAACAGCACTGCCATAGTGACATGGTTTTTCTAGTCCTAACAACCTCTTGGTAAAGTTCTGAACTTAAAGTCCAGTCTTCTCTCAACATACAGAGTAGTTGCATTCCTGGGAAATTTGTTCGTATTTAATCCATTTTCAAAAATACTTTGTTCATATGTAGAAGAGTATTCTAGGCTCAAAAAATTAAAAACAGGGTTTTTTTTTGCTTATGTGAGTGTTCTCTGGACTTCAGAAAGTATATAGGACACAGGACAAGTATTTATATTTACATTCATATTGTAGGACTGTCCTGCATATTGCAAGCATTCTAGCAGCCCTGCCCTCTTGCCTTGGCCCCTTAACTATCATTGTGACAATCAAAAATGTACCTACAGATTTCCAGAACTCCCTCTTGGGGGTAGCTCCCCTCAAGAACTACTCTAACAGTGTTTTAAAGAAGCCAGAAATCTTTTTGAAAGCATCAAAGTGCTCCTTATTTATTAAGGCTTATAAACTAAACTTTTATATATGATACTTTCTCAAAGTAGGTCTTTATCCATATGTCTATATTAGACAGTATTTAATAATTTTAAATTGCTTTGTCTCATTTATTGTGTGTTATTTATATCAAGTCTCAAAAATAACCTGATCACCATAGAATGGAATGAGTTTATCAGAAGTCTTATAGATTATGTCTTTAGGTCTAAAATACTTGTGACAAGGACTAAGCTAGATAACCAGATCCATTTCCTTCTATAAAGATTTCCAATCCCCCATCTAAATGGCTTTTCTCATCCCAGTCCAGAACCAGGAGACACTGATGAAATCATTTCAGATCTTAATCTGGCTGTAATTGTCAATGACATTGTAACTGCTTGGTAACTGAAGTTGTAGTTGGTGATTCTGGAAAGACTCCCCAAAATACAAGTTCCTGTGCCATCCTACTTTGCTCTTTTCTCATTAATACCACCTGGGAAACTAGTCCCAATACCAGCACATCTCCACATTTCATCTTGAATAATCCTATATACTTGTATAGTTAACAAATCGTTTTTAAGGGCGCCTGGGTAGCGCAGTCGTTAAAGCGTCTGCCTTCGGCTCAGGGCGTGATCCCGGCGTACCGGGATCGAGTCCCACATCGGGCTCCTCCGCTATGAGCCTGCTTCTTCCTCTCCCACTCCCCCTGCTGTGTTCCCTCTCTCTCTGGCTGTCTCTCTGTCACATAAATAAATAAAATCTTTAAAAAAAAAAAAAAACACAAATCATTTTTAGAAGCAGAAACCTTTTATCAGTTGGAAAGCCTCTACTCTTATAATTTCTATCCCTACCCCATAATAAAAGAATGAGAAAGATGCCCAATCACTAAGATGATAACCCCTAGTATTTCCAGTATCTCCCTTCCAGGGAAACAGCAGTCTAGTGATTAAGCACTGAGGCTTTGAAGACATGTTATGTCATTTTGAATCCCATCACCAGCACTTACTAGCTAGGTGACCTATGCAGGTTTACTATCCCCTTAAAGGGATAGTAAATGTATGTATTTCATAGAGTTGCTGAGAAGATTAAAGAACATAATGTAATGCGCTGGACGTGTTTATGTAGAGTAAACATTTAGTAGCTTTCAACTGTTATTATTCCACAATTCAACATACCTTCATTCTATTTTATACCGAAATCAACACATGCAGACTTTTCCTCACTGCATGGTATGATCTCATCTTATTTACATGTATTTTTCTTTTTCTTTCTCTTCTTGGTTCCAGGTCAAGTCTGGATGATTACTGTCCTTCTGAGCAAGTTGACACCATTCAAGAAAAAGTCCTCAATGTGCTACACTCCCTCTATGGAGCTGTAGACATTCACCTGGTGTACTTAGCAGAATGTTCTCCATCTTGAAACAACAAAACACTAGGCTCCTATTACATCTTGATGTAATAACAGGGTTTTCATTAACTTATTTGTAAATGAGTCTTTCAGAGAAGACTTTGTTTTTATATTAACCTTAAGTTAAAATCTTTCAGATATTTTGAATCTCAAAACAAGTATCATCAGTTGTCCAATGAGGACAACTTTTTTGACATCAAGTCTACCCCCCACAATTGATTGTTGCTTATTTCTCTTCCTTTCCATCATTGTCTCTTCATTTTGTAAAGGTTGGTTTTTTTCCTCTTTTCTGCCTGTGTCAATTGGAATGTACAAAATTCATTCATTTATTCACTCAACCAACTGACATTTATTGAGCACTTACATGTGCCAAACATAATTAAGTGCTGGGTGTATGGTAATGAACAGAATAGACAAGGCACCCTGCCCTCTTAGGGGACAGCTGAGAAACGAATTATGGATTATGAGAAGTATTATGGAGGAAAGGACAACCACAAACATGTCTTAGGCATGCTCTTAGTACTCAGGGTACCTACCCTAGCTGTATAAGGAAGTAACATGCTCAAAAGCTACCACCAAAAAAATAAACAAACTTGCCAGTCCATGAAAATCAGAAAATCTACCTTTCCAAGACAGTCAGGGTTGTGGCCCAGCTGGTGCTACATACTCTGAATTGTTGGAGTGGAGGAGGTCTATTTGAGTAAAGTCAACTAACAAAATTTTTCTTTACTAATCAGAAAAGCCCATCAGGGGTTTTGGTGCCTCCAGATGATCAGTATGGGCATTGATTATCATTATCGTTCCTCCGTGACACTTTATTGGCAGTCTGGGTTGATAATTTCTTCAAATAAACCAGCTTTTAATGTAAATAGAAAAAAAGAAATCCTTAATTCTGACATACCATAAGTACCCAAAGACTTAACTGCCTCCCACCAGCCGCTCCATGAGTAAGAGAGCCTACCTGAGTCCCTCTTAATCATGGAACTTTTCATTTGCTTAATTTACCAAAGTCTTCCCTCTTCAGTATTCCTCATGTTCAGCATCATTTTTACCTACCTGATTTTCTTTTTAAGGTAGGATGGCATTTGGCGGGGGGGAACACCCACCCATTCCTCAATCCTAACACAGCACTTGTCTTCATTTTTGCATGTAACTTTCAGGCCTTGACCACATGTGTACATGTTGAGTTGCATGTAGCTACAGTTGTAGTGTGTTACCTAACTTGATGGCTAATACCCAAGTCCCATTACCATTGCCACTCAGTAGATGGCACCAAATCCCATTTTTCCAATGATGCTGTTTCCCACATAAATTTTTCTTGTCACCAAATTGATTTCCCAAGGCTGATAGTGTAAATGCCTGTTTCTGCTGTGAAAAGCAAAGTGATTCAGTTTTCCATTTTGATAGAACATTATGTTCCAAAAAGTTTTCTTTGTAAAATCAGAATTGCAAGATAGTGCTATTTATTTTTAAATTTAAAAAAAAATTTATTAGAGTTCTATAAATGGATGTTACTTTTATGAGTAAATTATTTTGTGTTCTAAAAGAAATAAAAAGGTGTGTTTTGAGATTTTAAAGATTTTAAACCAAACTAGCACTAAGTGTATATGATCTCAGTGTCTTCATAGTACTGATCTTATGATCTGCTTGAGTAGTCATTTATTACAATTCCCACGAACTTGATGTGACTCATTGTTTTAACTCAGGTAGAATAAAAGGGCATCAGTTTCTTTTTTTGGAATATTCATTATTTTGTTCTCCTGCTCTGCGTTTCTCTTTGAATGAAATTCAGTCCCTATTTGTTCACTAGCACCAACTTGATAAATTATATCACTGTGCATTTCAAATAGGAAGATACTTAGTTATCAAGACGTCCTTCATTTGTGTGCTAAGTACCAATGAGGAATACCACCATACAGAGTTTTGGATTATATACAAATATCACTGAAGCATGGGATTTTGAGCAATTTTTTAAAAACTGTGACTTAAATGTAAGCATTGACCAGAGCTTTGGTATTAACGAGTATATATTCCCCAGTATCAAAAGAAGAAAAGCTATTTTTCCTTCAGAAATACTTTTTATAGACCTCTATCTTTGAGTGTTCTGGGTCCTCAAGGAGCTCTTAGTCAAAGTTCTTCACTCTTTATAGGATGTTCTCTCTGAATCTTTATTTTGTTCTAGCAGTAGTGGCCCTGGATTGCTGGCAATGTATGCATCACACTGCTAATAGTTTATAGTCAGTGGTGTGTTTCTTAGTACAGGATTATCTCATTCACCATACGTCTTAAGAGAAAGCAGTTGCCTGAAACTGAAGGAGTTTTTGTTGGACATCTTTCAGAACTGCTCGAGATACCTGAGGATCCTCGGTGCCCAGTCATCCTGAGTCACAGCACTCTCTTAGTGCTTGTTCTGAACTAACTGGTCCTGCACTGTCTCTGTTTTGCAGTTCCAGCTGCACTCCTGGGATTCCCAAACATCGGTGCCATCCTGCCCCTTTATTCTTATTTGGGTTCAACAAATAAAGTTACGGTGACTGAGGAGGTTTCCATGAACCTGGATTCTTAGGAGGGAGTTCTCTGAACGGTAAATATTCCGGTCACTCACTGGAAGGGTATATCTTACCATTGCGAACTAGTAAGTTGACATTCAATGCATTAGTATCCTAGGGGTTTGGTTCCGATGATTCAGAAGCAGGAGCTCATTACCAAATCTGAAACAAGGCTGAGGTTGCATGTTCTCATTTCCTTTGAAGACCTTGTTGAACAGTCAGCCGACCTCCAGCTACAGCTTTCCCACCATGTCTGTAACTTCAAAACGCTCATCAATGGCACCTAGACCTCGAAGCCTAGCCGTCGGCCATCAGCACTGTTTAGGGGCCTTAGCACCCCAGTTGATGCAAAGCATGCCAAGATGAAAATAAGGAGGAAGTGTTACTTCTGAACATAATAGAGCATAGTGGTAAAAGTGTGAGCTTCAGAGAGCTACTGCCTGGCTCCAGTGTCCCCTTCATGTTTCTGCCAAATGACCTCTCAAAGCCTCAGCTTCCCTTTTACGTAAGAGAGCTTAACTCATGGGGATATTCTGAGGAATAACACAAAACCCACAAGAATCAGTCGGTGAACATGGCTATTATTTCTAAACTCAGCCCTACTTTGAGTATCCTGTGATGGCTATTCCAAGTCTCAACTGCTCTTCTTATGCCTCTCCTAAATTCTGGTTTTTGAAACCCTAAGCTAGTTTCCACTGTATTTCCGTGAATGATGGGATTTCTTTTTTTTTTTTTTTGTAGTCAAAGAAGGCAGGTCCTTACCCATGAGAAAAGAAGTAACAGCTTTAAGCAGAGTTACTCATAGTGTTAAAAGTTTTGTCTTGAAATTGGTACAAGCATCCCTTTATTCAAAATTTAAAAACTTGTACTCATGTAATCAGGGGCAGAGGTGCTGGGGGAGGTGTCAGGGAAGTCAAAGCCTGCCCTAGTTGTTTGTTTGTTTGTTTTTTCCTTTGCATTGTAGCTCGTGCCTGTTTGCAGATAAAGCTAGGATTTGTGATGCTAAACCTTTGATATAGTCAATGTTGGGAAGTTACTACCCCGACTTATAATTTACCTTCATAAACTCTAGAATTATCTTCATCATTTACATTGTTGCTGATTATAGATGACCTCAAGCAAAAAAGTCCCTCTTGTATCAGCCAGAGCCTGACAGGGAGGTGGGGGTAGAGTGAGTACCTCCCAACATCTCATGTTATTTCCAGACCCTTCACAAGCATCCTCCATCTGGGTCTCCCCCTTACCACAGAGCTGCCTGTGCCTGGTGAGCATTAAGGAAAACGGGGTCATCAGAGAAAGGGGGAGTGCCACTTACCAAGGGTTAGTAAGGTTACATAGCGCATCAGACATGACCCTGATGGCTCAACGAGGGAGAGCCGTCCTTGTCTCCCTTAAGTCCGAGGTGGAGCTAGGCTGAAAACGAGCTGTGGAGACAGAAACCACCCTGAGCGCTGCACGGCGCCGTCCACGGCACTGCCCCATCTGCGGCACTGCCCCATCGGGAGCGGGCCCCGGCATCAAGGGGCACAAGGTGACCCGGAGGTACTGGTGGCTTTGAAATCAATCCAAGTTCAAGTCATGTGTGCCGGCTCCTAGTTACGTGAGCTTGGCAGTTTAACCCGTCAGAGTCCCTCGTGTTCGACGTGGTTTGAGGCCGTCCTTGTGCTCCTAAGGGGTTCTGCTGTGCTCCAGGACTGCAGGTTAGTTAGCTGTTCACAGTTGCCCTCCCAAGTATACTAGCAGCTCCTTGAAGTCCTGTCGTAGGTCTTCATAGCCCCAGGCTCTGTCATAGTCCCTGTCATCCTAAGGCCTCAAAACGTGTTGAATGAATTACTGAGTATGGAAAATATCAGTGGTCATTGAGACTTGGCAGGAATAAGCCTCATTATGTGCCCTCTTTTGTACATCCTCTTGCAAGCATGTTATCTTTGAAAGCAAATTGAACAAACGGAAGCATTAATACAAGAACATTTACCACAGATTAGGTGTGTTAAAAACAAATCCAAAAGAGCTAAAGGATACTGCCTATAATCTAGTGATTATGTCCATAGAATAACTGTGTTAAACATGAAAGAAAGGCAGTGTGTCAGTTTATGAGCTATTTTGCAGTCTGTTCTCTTAGAGATAAAACCTGACAAGAACCATGTTCCACTTCCATTAGTTCCAATGTTTATGTTTACATGATGTAAAAATGTATATAGTTTGAATTTCAGTCTCAAAATCTTATATTTAACACTACCGTACAAAAACCGTGGATGTGAACATTTTGTCCCCAAAAAGAGTATTGCCCTTAGATCATAGCTTTGCTGAATGTTGGTGGAATAACACTCTTCCTCATGTCTGATTTCCCTCCATAGGGAGACACCTTCCAGTAGGGTCCTGACCTTGCTGTGCCCTTTTCCTCACTGCTCGCCAGAGCAAGAGTAAAAGAAGGGAACTCTAGAATGCTTTCTACTCAAAGTATGTGTACATTCTACTTCCTCCTAACGCCATGGTCTGTAAGAACAGGCCCCGCGGGAGAGCTTACAGCTGTGCAGTGGTGCCCAGGGATGGCAGGGTGTGTCTGGGGTGTAGCCTCAGGAAGCCAGATGTCGCCACAGACTTCGGCCGGCCGTGTTCTTTAGTATCCGTTTTATCAGTAATGAGGATGACCGTTTTATCTTCATCGGCCTGAAAGCTCATTTCTAAGTCGTTTAGAAACAGTAGAGAACAGTTAGGTCTACTGGGCTTCCACAAGCCCCAACATGACAGTGCTGGTTTGTTAAACAGTATGGAAAGTTTCTAAATGCAGTAGCCCTTTGGAATTCCAGCCAAAAAGGAAGACATTCTCTGACCATTCTGAATAAACCCACAATAACAACTCTGTTTATACAGTCTGTTTTTCTGCTATGGAGTATAGACATCTAAAAACATTTTTAAAGATTTGTTTTACTTTTAAGTGCTTTTCTTGGATGTCAGACTGGTGTTTTATTTTTATTTGACATCTTGCTAAGATGGGCAACACAGCATCTAGTGGGCCTCCTATATCTGCAACAACCAATTAGGACAGAAGAAAAGATCTTAAAATAACACAACTTGACTAAAAAAAAAAAAGGAAGGAAGAAAGAAAGAAAAGAAAAGAAACCTATGAATAAGCTAAATGAAACATTAACACACAAAAAGAGCTTTAAGAAGGTATTGAAGAATATAATTGAAGGCATGAATATCTATGGAAAGATAAGTGGGGTTTTTTTTTAAGATTTTATTTATTTATTTATTTGTTTGTTTGTTTGTTAGAGACAGCACACAAGCAGGGGGAGCATCAGGCAGAGGGAGAAGCAGACTCTCCACTGAGCAAAGAGCCCGATGCGGTCCTTGATCCCAGGACCCTGAGATCATGACCTGAACCAAAGGGAGACACTTAACTGACTGAGATACCCAGGTGTCCCAAGATATGTGTTTATATAAGAAGATTCAATGTTATAAAGATGTCAATGTTTCCCATATCAAACTACATACAACGTAATTTCAATAAGCATATGAAGGAGAGGACGCCCGCGTGGCCTAGTTGGTTAAGCAACTGCCTTTGGCTCAGGTCATGATTCCAGGGTCCTGGAATCCAGTCCCGCATTGGGCTTCAGGCTCAGCAGGGAGCCTGCTTCTCCCTCTGCCTCTACTGCTCCACCTGCTTGTGTTCTCTCGTTCACGCACGCTTGCTCACTAGCTCTCAAATAAATAAAATCTTTAAAAAAAAAAAAAAGCATATGAAGGAGATATTTTAAGTAGTGAGGCTAATTCTAAAGTTCATAGGGAAAAATGATCATTCAAGGAAAACCAGAAAAAAAAATGGTATTAAGGAGGGCACATATTGCATGGTGCAGTGGGTGTTATACACAAATAATGAATCATGGAACAATGCATCAAAAATGGGATGTACTGTATGGTGACTAATATAATCAAAATAAAAATTATTTTAAAAAGTAAAAAAAATCCTTTTGACCCCTTTAAAAAAAAAGGTAAAATAAAAGTTAATGAAAGGATTACCCCTACTATATACCAAAATCTATTATAAAATTATATTAATTAAAACTAATACTAGCACATGAGCAGTCAGATAGTTGAGTGGAACAGAATAGTGTTCACAAATAGATCTATATTAAAGTAAGGATATCCAGTTTAAGGAAAAGGAAAAACCAAGTGGCTTATACAAAATGAAAGATTATTTCTCATTTGGATAAAGTGCAAAACAGGTGTTTCTGCTTGGTGAGCTGTCCTGCAAGGAAGGATTCTGGGATCATGCTCCCTGCATCTGTAGCTCTACCATTCTAAACATGTGGCTCCCCGAGATTTCCTGGAGGATATCTCACCCATTCCACCTAGCAGAAGGCTAGGAGGATGGAGGGTCACATGCAGAAGACTTTAGGTATGAGGCCCATCATTTCCTAACTGCACGGGAAGCTGAGAAATCACCCTGTTGTGTGCCCAAAAAGAGGAGGGAAGAGGCTTGGTGAATACCTAGCATTCTTTTCACAAGACCCAAGTACATACTGGAATGTGATGTATACTCGGTGGGGAAAGATGAAATATGCAATAAATGATGCTGAAGAACTGGAAAGCTAGCTCAAGAAAATGAAGTTGGATTCCCAATTCACTCCTTACAATAAAATAAATTACAGTTGGATCAAATTTGAATAAAAAGAAGGAAAAGAGGGAGGGATGAAAAGTATTAGAAAACATAGGAGAAAAAGGAGGCCTTTTAATAAACCAGCATGCCTACCCGGAAGAGTCAGAGAAATATTGGGTGAGGATTGTGTAGTGCATTCACCTACTATAACCATCTCAGGTTTCCCAATCCCATTTCTTCCCTTCCACGGCTCTGACGGTAAGATAAGACCCCTGCTCTGGCAGTTCATTAGGTCCTCACTGTAGCTCTGACATTTCTATGATTGTATTTTGAGGCTAATTTTTGGCATCGTCTGCCCTCCTGCTGCAAGAGACAAGGGTCTAATTAATTAAATTTGGCCATTGAAAGCCTTCTAGCTTTTATCGCAAGCCGTGAGATGATAGTTGGCTGACCCGATGTGTTATTCTCCATGGCCTCCAGGAAAGTCAACAAAAGTCGGTCTCCTCCACCGTCCTTAATCATTACCATTGCCCATGTCGTGCAAGAGCAGTAACTTTTCCCTAGCCCAGTCCCTCCACCTGTGCCTCATCCTGAACAATCATACATGAACGTCTTAGTAAATGTGCTGCTACAGCCATAGATTATCACAACCCCCAGTTAAACCCGCAGTGAGATTCCTGTTGCTCCCTGAACAGGGAGTGAACAAATTCTCCAGTCCCATTCTTAAGCGCCAACGTTCTCCAACCAAACCTGGTACCATCTATTTTAGTTGAGCTCCTCCCGAAGCAGATATCGAGGCAAGGATTTGAGTGCATGTGGTGTATTTGGGAGGTGAGAGCAGGACGCGAGGGAGTAGGGAGAGTGAGGAAGGAAGGTGGAAACGTTAGGAAAGGATATTTCAATGAGAAGATTACTGCTGTAGTCAACAAGAGTTCAATTCCACTCAGAAATCAGCAAGAACATGGCTTAGAATTGCCGACTGAGGGAAAGGGAAGCTTGCGCATTTATCCACGGGCTCCCCTTCCTCGTAAGTGGAAACCTGCCTCTGAGAGCCTTGATGGGCTGTCACTTTCCAGCCACCCCGGAAGGCCCACCCTTGCGTAAGCTAAGCAAATTCCTGTGGCTCCGCACAGCGATTCAGGAAGAGAAGCAGAAAGATCCAGACACAAGTTAGGTGGTCAGAATGTGCAGGAACTGCCCTCCACAGCTGCAGATCAAGTTGGTGGGTCGTCTGCAGCACCTGCTACAAAAAGAATTAAGACGCCAGTTCTCCCTATTTGTTTCAGGCGATGTTAAACAGCATAGGTTATGTTGCTGAAGGTGTGGAGAAACAGCGTGCTGATAGACCGTTGTTGAGAACGTGTACGGGCACAGCCCCTAGGAAGGCAGCTTGAGAGTAGCTGTCAATACTAAATATGCATATCCTTTTTTTTTAAGATTTTATTTATTTGTCAGAGAGAGAGCACAAGCAGGGGGAGAGGAAGGCAGAGGGAGAAGCAGACTCCCACCTGAGCAGGAGCCCGACAGACGTGGGGCTTGATCCCAGGACCCTAGGATCATGATCTGAGCAGCAGGCAGACGCTTAACTGACTAAGCCACCCAGGCATCCCGAAGATGCATACAATTTTTGATCCAGGTTTTAAGAATTTCAGTTCTAGGAATTGCGATTCTAGGAATTGATCCTGCAGGTATTTGTGCACAGACTTTCATATAAGGATTTTCACTGTCATAGTCAAAGATTGGGCAAAGGGCCCCTCAGCAGGATACAGGAAATTCTTGTACATCCCCACAGTGTCACCCTTAAGTAGAAGGAGGGTCCTCTCTGGGTGCTGATACTGAACACTGTTGGGAGGGAGCAGAAAATATAAAATGATTAATGGAGTATACAATACACTATCATATTGTACACATGGGGAAAGGAAAAGTGTGGGTATCTCTCCATGCTATGGATTTTATTCTTTATATGACTTTTCTGTCATTCCTAGGGCTTTGGGATATAGATGGAGGCTCCAGGGTAGTATTAGTCCACCAAATGATAGACCGTGAAAACAAACATGATGAAAAGTGGCAAATAATAATAGAGCTGAACAAAGTGACTAGATTGCAGCTAGACATCCACAAATTGGTAGTTGTCCTGTCCGCCAGCAAGAGACAGTTAGAAAATGTAATGGAAAGAAATTTCACAACAGAAACCTGAGTATAAAATACCTATGGGGTCGCCCGGCTGGCAGAGTCGTTAAGCATCTGCCTTTGGCTCAGGGCGTGATCCTGGTGTTCTGGGATCGAGTCCCACAACAGGATCCTCCGCTATGAGCCTGCTTCTTCCTCTCCCACTCCCTGTGCTTGGGTTCCCTCTCTCCCTGGATGTCTCTATCTCTGTCAAATAAATAAATAAAATCTTTTAAAAAAAAACACCTATGAATAAACATTCAAATATTCATTCAACATTGTATAATAAAATACAAGATCTTTACAGGAGAAAAAGGTAAATGGTATAGTACATAGAAGAAAACCTAAGTGAATGGAGAATATTATTATTCATAGATAGGAATCTCAATATTTTATGATGCCAAATCTCTCCAAATTTAGCCACAAAGACAGTGCAATCCCCAAGATATCCCAATAATATTTAGTATATAGTTTGACAAACTTATTCAAGAACTCATAAGAAAGGCTAGACGTGTATGCATAACCTAGACAATTATGGGGGGGGTGGCAAATGATCAGGAATCTTATAAACAAATGTTTATTTTCCCTAGTCATTACAGACATGTAAACAAAAATAAGATGTAGCTTTTCACTGCATAATTGACAAAAAATAAAAAATGTTGATAATACCAATCAAGAGTGTAAGGAAATGGTATTCTCCCACTCAGCTAATGGAAATAAATTATTTCATGTTCTCTCAAAAGCAATTTGGCGGTAACCAGGAAAATGTTAATTATTCATTTTCAGTAAACCAATGACTCCATTTCTCTTTATCTTCTAGAAACATTCAGAGGCACCTGTGTGGCTCAGTCAGTTAGGTGTCTGCCTTTGGCTCAGGTCATGATCCCAGGGTCCTGGGATCAAGCCCCCTGTCAGACTCCCTGTTCAGTGAGAAGTCTGCTTCTCCCTCTGCCCCTCTCCCACCATGCTCTCTGTCTCCTCCCTTCTCTTTCTCTCAAATAAATCTTAAAAAAAAAAAGAAAGAAACATTCAAACATGTATTTGAAGTGGCAAGATATTCTTACCTGCCTAGTTTGTAGTTGCAGGGGAAAAAAAAAAGAAAAAGAGGACAACCACCTAAATATCCATCAATACAGTAATAAATGGCTAAATAAACCATAGTAAATCCATACTGTGAAATATTATGTAGTAATTTAAAAGAATGATACAAATCAATATGTACTGATACAAAAAGAACTCCAAGGCATTAAGAATAAAAATCAAAGTTTACTATAATGTATTCAAATGACATTCCATTTATGAAAATATAAAACTCCCCAAAACAATATTGTATACATATACAGGTATAAGTACATGATCATATCTTTATTTTAAAAAAGGATATTCACTGTCCAAAGCAGTGGCCACTAACCACATGTGGCTATTCAAATTTATATTTAAATTAAGTTTAATTTACAATTCAGTTCCTCAGTCTCACCAGCCACAACTGAAGTGCTGAGACATTACAGATACAGAATACTTGCAAAAGGTTCTATTGAAATATGTTTAGCCTCGTAAGATCTCCAACCTTCCTCATCAAAGAGGGTCTATAAACCACCATCAGCATCACCTGGGAACTTGTTAGAAATGCAGAACCTTGGGTCCCTCCCTACACTTGCTGAACCAAAATCTGTATTTCAACAAGATCCCTGGGTAATTTCTATGGGGCTTGAAAGCCCTACACTAGTCTTCAATAATCAATAATATTAGCATCATTATCACTGGTGTTGAGAAGCTCCCTTAGCTAGTCTTCCTTTGAACCTGGTGAGGACTTCTTTCGTGTGTATGTGTGTGTGAACATCTAGTTTTATTGTAATAAAGGAACTCATACACTTTTAATGTTTAAACCCGAGCATCATCTTTCCAGTGAAACAAAATTTTAAAATAAGCCGGAACAAAATTATGATAGAGAATGTCAATTCCAAATAAGATCCTACAGGTTCTGCTGATTCTCACGTGGAGGGACAGGGTGCAAGTCATCATTAGGAGAGAATTTTGTTTTAAAAGTGTCATCTTAGGGCGCCTGGGTGGTGCACTCGTTAAGCGTCTGCCTTCGGCTCAGGGCGTGATCCCAGCGTTCTGGGATCGAGTCCCACATCAGGCTTCTTCGCTGGGAGCCTGCTTCTTCCTCTCCCACTCACCCTGCTTGTGTTCCCTCTCTCGCTGGCTGTCTCTCTCTGTCAAATAAATACATAAAATCTTAAAAAAAAAAAAAAAAAAGAAAGAAAGAAAGAAAAAGAAAAAAGAAAAAGAAAGAAAATTAAAAAAAATAAAAAATAAAAAAATAAAAGTGTCATCTTAAACTGCAGGGATGTCCGTTAAACATCACAGTAAACATGCCAAAGGAGAAGCCTTGTTGTCAAAATGCCCACTTAACCTCCCCAAACATCTCAAACCCACCCTTTGCTGACCTTGGTGAAGACTTTTCATTAATAAAAGCTGAGCCATCACCCACTGATTACCAAGCAGTAGCATCTTTGCTTGAATTTTCTTAATTAGATGAGTTTGAATAATTTTAGGTGCTTATAGGATGAATCAGTTTTTATTTAAAAAGAAGGTAAAGAAATGTGCACACATTTATTAATTATTCCTACAGGATAGCTTCCCAATTGCGAGATATTATAAACAAGCTTTTTGAAAAGAAATACAGTAAATGGTTATGTTGTATATATAACAAATAATATGTGAGTACTTGGCTCAGAAAGAAGTTTCCAGTGACAGCATCACATTCAAAATCAAAACTGTGCTCTCTTGAAAATTTAGATGGAATTGAAGTTAATGTCCTCTTGAAATGTGTTAGAAGACTCCAAAAGTATAATAAAACCACTGATGGGGTGTTTCTGCTACTAAATAATTTTTTGCAAAAGCCTTATCTTCAGCAAACTTGCATACTAAAAATACAGGATTTATGGGGGGGGGTTGTTGAAGCAGGACCCCGAAAGCCTCTACAGCTCTATAACAAGAGAATTTTTTTAAAAAAGACATAATCGAATAAGAATTATTGGCATAGTAACAAGTGATAAATTCTTAATAAAGAAATACCACAGTAAGATTAGAATCTTACCCTTAAAAAAAAGAAAAACTGAAAGTGGTTTTATGGAAGGAAATAGAATGGTTGGGGCTTCTGAGATGTGGCAACAAAAGCAAAATGCACAGAAAAGGTGAAAATGGAATATTATGCACATCCAAGACAGAGCAGATCACCAAACTGAGCCCAAAAGAAGGGGGAGTGAAAGGGAGAAAAAAGCAAAGTATAGAAGAGTATAGTATGTTACCCTTCACATAAGAAAGGAGATATGAGAAAATACACATGCCTCTTATTTGTGCAAAAGATATACATCAAAGATAAATCAGAAACTGAAGAGGCTGGTCACCTACATGGTGTGGGTAGCAAAGGGGTGATAAGAAGAGGGGAATTAGAAGGTAGTGAGAATCCTCTGAGTGTATATACCTTGTATGTAGCTCTGACTCAGCACCAGAGTAATGTTTCATGTATCCAAAATATAAATTATTAAAAATAAGGCAGGATGGGAAAATAACCCAAAGTGGAAGACAAATAGCAACAAATCAACAAATTAAACACATTACAAATGACTAACATATTCATACTGAAAGAGATGGGGAAGAAAACAACCTAAGTAACTTTGGAAAGCATATATTGACTGGATACTGAAATGATAAAGACTAAAAGAAAAAATACTGTACATTAGTTAGTAAATTTGTTTCACATTGGGGTATGGATTAGCAATACATTAACTACTTTGTGCGTTTCTTAGCACTGAACAAATAAGTGAATATACCATATAGAAGAGCCAGGTCTCTCATTTTCCAAGAAATGAGAAATGTTACATGTAAGAAAGTGGGGTTGAGGGGGTGGCTAGAAGAAACTCTGTGGTGTTGAATTGGAATCAGAAGTATCAGTATTGATATCGTTGTTTTTAATACATATCTAATGTATACACATGCCACTACATTTAGATGGGTCAGTGTACATACTTACATTTCCAGGCTCCATCTGCTAAGAAGGCCTCGAAATAGTGGTACTCTTGGGGCAATGAGCACAGTTAGAACCTAGATCTTGGATTCTAAACACTATTCTTCAATAAAAGAAACAGGGCCTCCTTTGGAAAAATACAGTCTGTTGTACTAGAAAATAAGGAGGTGCTGGAGGTCATTGAAAAAGGATGAGAAGATGACAAAATGATACAGGAGCCAACATAGTTGAATAAATATGTAATTGGGGGGAAACAGTGTCTCTTCCTTACCAAAAAAATCCAACTTATAAACATAGAAGGAATGAGAGAAATAAAAAGAAATCACCACCAGGCACACACCACCATATTGTTGCAGACATGATCAACTGATAGATGCTAAAATCAGTCATAAGTGCTGGGGAGAAATAGGATATTTCGTGGTCTCAAAGTATCTCTGTAAGATATTTGTCAATTACGTAGAGAAAAAATATAGCTTTACTGTGGAGAATTACCACAGATAACACCTTAGCCAAGTGATCAAGTTTAACATTACCAGTAATAAATCACATTGATATCATTATGCACTGAGATGGAGACATCACACTTTGTGATTGGTAATGTTGCTAAAACTGCAAACTCCCAATCTAATCATGAGAAAATAGATGAACCCAAGTTGTAAGACATTCCACAAAACAACGAACAAGATTAGGAAGAGTAGGTCTGCTCTTGGTTAATAGTATTTACCAATGCTATTCTTTCTAGTTTTGGTGATTGTATAATACTTAATGGAATTGTGAAAATCAGAGGAAGCTAGAAGAAAGGCATATGTGAATCCTTTGGACTATGTCTGCAACTTTCCTCTAAGTGAAAAATTATTTCAAAAGAAAAAAAAGGAACATGTGAGAAAGGGCATTGTTTTCAATACTCTTCATCTTTGTATTTGCTGTTTGCAACCATGTCAGTGGGCTAGCATCTTGCTGCTGTATTTGGTGGCACAAAATATTACACGCCAGAGATTTTGCAGATAAACAGTTTAATTTATAAACTGATAAATACAGTTTCCATCGCCTACTGACTTCATTCCCCTACTTTCCAATCTCAAATGAGCTAATCCACCTTAAAGGGTTGTAGCAGAATAGGCTAGGTTGAAGTTGCGTGTGAAATGTTTGATTAAAATGGAATCGTGAAGCCTAACAGCGGGAAAGTCAGTATTTAAACTTCAGTGTAGGACTGCAATAACCAAAACAGTCCTGAAAACGAACAAATATGGAAGACTCATACTTCCTGATTTCAAAACTTATTACAAAGCTATAGTAATCAAAACTGTGACTGGCATGAAAACAAACATATAAACCAAAGGAATAGAATAGAGAACCCAGAAAAAAAACCAAACAAATAAGGTCAATTGATTTTTTTTTTTAAGATTTTATTTATTTATTCGACAGAGAGAGAGACAGCCAGCGAGAGAGGGAACACAAGCAGGGGAAGTGGGAGAGGAAGAAGCAGGCTCCCAGTGGAGGAGCCCGATGTGGGACTCAATCCCAGAACGCCGGGATCACTCCCTGAGCCGAAGGCAGACGCTTAACCGCTGTGCCACCCAGGCGCCCCAAGGTCAATTGATTTTTAGCAAGAGTTCCGGGACCATTAAGTGGTGAAAGAGCAATCTTTAAAAAAAAACAAAAAAAACGCCGCTGCGAAAATTGGATATCCACATACAAAAGAACGAAGCTGGGCCCTTACCTTATACCATACATAGAAATTAACTCAAAATAGATAAAAGACCTAAGCTTAAGAGCTATAACTACAAAACTCTTAGATGAAAACATAGGAGAAAATCTTCAGGACATTGCATTTGGCAGTAATTTCTTGGATATGACACCAAAAGCATAGGCAACAAAAGAAAAATAGATATATTGTGCTTCATCAAAATTAAAAACTCTTGTGCATCAAAGAACGTTATCAAGGGAGTGAAAAGACAGCCCAATGAATAGAAGAAAATATTTGCAAATCATATATCTGATAAAGGATTAATATCTAGAACATATAAATAATTCTCTGAAGAAGATATACAAATAGCCAATGAACACAGGAAAAGATGCTCAACATCATTCGTCTGGAGGGAAATGCAAATCAAAACCATAATGAGATAGTACTTCACACCCCTTACGTGGGCTACTCTTTTTTTAAAAAGGAAAACAAATGTTGGAGGCTTTGGAGAAATTGGAATCTTCATTAAATTACTGGTGGGAATGTAAAGATAGTGCAGTGACTGTGGAAACCAGTTTGGCAGTTCCTCGAAAAGTTAAATATGGAATTATCATGTGGTCCGGCAATTCCATTCCTCTGTAGATACTCAAAAGAACTGAAAGCAGAGACTCAGAGACCTGCACACCAATATTCATCACAGCATGTTCACAGTCGTCAGAAGATGGAAACAACCTAAGCGTCCATCAGCAATGAACGGATAAACAAAATGTGGTCCATACGTATAAGAGGATATTATTCAACCATAAAAAGGAATGATACATGTTACAACATGGGTGGACCTTGAATATATGATGCTAAATAAGATACACCAAACACAAAAGGACACATATTGCATGACACTAATTATACGAGGTACCTAGAACAGGCAAATTCCTACAGACAGAAAGTAGACTAGAGGTTACCAGGGGCTGGAAAGAGGGGCAGATACGGAGCTGTTTAATGGAAACAAGAGTTTTTGTTTGGCATGATACAAAAGAACTTCTGGAAATGGATGGCAGTGATGGTTGCACAACATTGTGAATGCCCTTAATGCCACCAAACCGTATCCTTAAAAATGGCTAAAATGGTAAGGTTTCTTTTTTTCTCTAAATATTTTTTTATTATATTATGTTAGTCACCGTACAGTACATCCCTAGTTTTTGATATGTTCCATGATTCATTAGTTGTGTATAACACCCAGTGCACCATGCAATACGTGCCCTCCTTAATACCCATCACTGTCCTATCCCAATCCCCTAACCCCCTCCCCTCTGAAGCCCTCAGTTTATTTCCCAGAGTCCATAGTCTGTCATGGTTCATTCCCCCTTCTGTTTACCCCCCTTCATTCTTCCCTTTCTTCTCCTACTGATCTTCCTATTTCTTATGTTCCATAAATGAGTGAAATCATATGACAATTGTCTTTCTCTGCTTGACTTATTTCACTTAGCATTATCTCCTCCAGTGCCGTCCATGTTGCAGCAAATGTTGGATAATCGTTCTTTCTGATGGCTGAGTAATATTCCATTATATATATGGACCACATCTTAATCCAGTCATCTGTTGAAGGGCGTCTCGGCTCCTTCCACAATTTAGCTATTGTGGACAATGCTGCTATGAACATTGGGATGCATATGGCCCTTCACTTCACTACATTTGTATCTTTGGGTAAATACCCAGTAGTGCAATTGCTGGATCATAGGGTAGCTCAATTTTTAACTTTTTAAGGGACCTCCACACTATTTTGCAAAGTGGCTTTACCAACTTGCATTCCCACCAACAGTGTAAGAGGGATCCCCTTTCTCCACATCCTCTCCAACATTTGTTGTTTCCTGCCTTGTCAATTTTTGCCATTCTAACTGGCATAAGGTGGTATCTCAATGTGGTTTTGATTTGAATTTCCCTGATGGCCAATGATTTTGAACATATTTTCATGTGTCTGTTAGCCATTTGTATGTCTTCACTGAAAAAGTGTCTGTTCATATCATCTGCCCATTTTTTTATTTGATTATTTTTTCCCATGCATTGAGTTTGAGAAGTTCTTTGTAGATCTTGGATACTAATCTTTTATCTGTAGTGTCATTTGCAAATATCTTCTCCCATTCCGTGGGCTGCCTCTTAGTTTTTTTGACTGTTTCCTTGGCTGTGCAGAAGCTTTTCATCTTTTTTTTTTTTTAAGATTTTATTTATTTATTTGACAGAGATAGAGACAGCCAGCGAGAGAGGAAACACAAGCAGGGGGAGTGGGAGAGGAAGAAGCAGGCTCATAGCGGAGGAGCCCGATGTGGGACTCGATCCCATAACGCCAGGATCACGCCCTGAGCCGAAGGCAGACGCTTAACCGCTATGCCACCCAGGCACCCCAGAAGCTTTTCATCTTGATGAAGTCCCACAAGTCCATTTTTTCTTTTGTTTCTCTTGCCTTTGGAGATGTGTCATGAAAAAAGTTGCTGTGCCAATGTCAAAGAGGTTGCAGCCTATGTTCTCCTCTAGGATTTTGATGGATTCCTGTCTCACATCGAGGTCTTTCATCCATTTGGAGTTTATCTTTGTGTATGGTGTGAGAGAGTGGTCAAGTTTCATTCTTTTGCATTATAGCTGTCCAATTTTCCCAGCACCATTTATTGAAGAGACTGTCTTTTTTCCACTGGATGTTTTTTCCTGCTTTGTCAAAGATTAGTTGCCCAAAGAGCCAAGGGTCCATTTCTGGGTTCTCTATTCTGTTCCATTGGTCTATGTGTCTGTTTTTGTGCCAGTATAAAATGGTAAGTTTTTAACACAATTAAAAAAATTCAATAAGGCGTTTGATTTGAAATAGATATGCATGGGGTGCCTGGGTGGCGCAGTCGGTTAAGTGGCTGACTCTTGGTTTCAGCTCAGGTCATGATCTCAAGGTTGTGGGATTGAGACCTGCTTCGGCTCCGTGCACAGTGGGAGTCTGCTTAAGACTCTCCCTCCATCTCCCTCTGCTCCTCCCCCTGCTCACACACACTCTCTCTAAAGCAAATATATAAATCTTTTTTAAAAAGGAATATATATGTATAATCACAGTAATTAACAACTGTAAGTAGACATTTTTCTATTTTGTCTACATCCCCCAAAGTTTATATATTCTAATTGTCAAAAAAACATTTTTGTCATTGGGAAATGAGGGATCTCCTAGGTACAGTCTGTCTTACCTGTAAGCATGTGTATGTACAATGGGAAATAGAAGAAAAGAGAAGAGGGTGCTGCCTCTTCATATTGAAAGATCATCATTTTGGCTCGTTCTAGAAAAACAACAACACTGCCATGAGATACTTTTGCTGCAGACTGATCAAGAGAATAAGGAGAGAAAGCATACATTTCCAGTATCACAGATGAAGGCAGGTATGTCACTGCAGAGTCTACAGACACAAAAGGCAAGTAAAGGAATATAATGATCAACTTAACGCCACCAAACTTGACAAGTTAGATTAAAAGTAGATTCCAAAAAAAAACAAAAACCACACACTTACAAAATGATACAAAAAAGAAATAGAAATCTGAGTAACTCTATTTTTAAAATTGAAATGTTAATAAAACATCCTCCTACAAAGAAAACTGCAAGTCCAGATGGTTTCCCTTGGGAATTCTATCAAACATTTAAGAAAGAAATAATAGTCATCTTACACGAACTTTTTTATAAAATAGAAACTGTTTCCAACTCATTTTATGAGGTCAATATAACCCTGTCAAAAGTTTGACAAGAAAGCACTACAAGAAAATCTGAGACCAACATCTCTCACAATGCAACAATCTTTCACAAAATATTAGCCACTTGAAAGCAAGAACACTAACTACATCATAATCAAGTGGGCTTATTCGGGAATGCAACATTGTCTCAACATTTGAAAATAAATTTTTGTTATTTGCCACATTGACAGAACAAAGGAGAAAAACTATATGACCATATCAATAAATGCAAAAAAAAGAAAGAAAAGCCTCTTATAAAATCCAGTAGCCATCATGATTTTATTTATTTTTTAAATAATAATTTTTTATTATGTTATGTTAGTCACCATACAGTATATCCTTAGTTTTTGATGTAGAGTTCCATGATTCATTATTTGCGTATAACACCCAGTGCACCATGCAATATGTGCCTTCCTTAATACCCATCGCCATCATGATTTTAAAACAAAAACCTCTTCACAAACTGTGACTTGAAGGGTACTTCCTGTCAAAGGCACCCAGGAAGGACCTGAAAATAATACCACACTTGCTGGTGAGATATTGAATATTTTTCCCCCAAGACAGTGAACAAGGATAAAATGTTCCCTTGCACCACTTCCATCAGTATTATCCTGGAGGTCCCATCCAGTGTGAAAAGGTAAGAAAAGTTATAAAGGTCAGACATATTGCAAAGGAAGAAATAAAACCATTGGTATTTTTAAAAGCCTTAAACTTAACAAAATTTGAGGAAATTTAACAAAAGCTATAAAAAGCCTGTACAATGAAAACTGTAGCGCGTTACTGCCAAGACTTACACTGCAATTTAATGACTGCTAATTTATTGAAATACTTTGTAAGGAGATAATTTTGGAGGTGTTTTAACGTGTTGATGAAGCTTTCTTCAAGCAGGGCAGAAGCCTTATAAGGCCCTGGAAAGATTTGCATCACCACTGGTCAGTCCTGCTAATAGTTGGTAAAAAATTTTACAACCAAAAAATAAGTCTGAAAGTAGTATGTTCTTCCTCATCCTATCTCGATATTATTGATGTACCCTTCCCATAGCACACAGTATGTGACATTCCAGAAAAGGCAGGGGAAACGCTATTGAAAACACAAGCATTTTAAAATCAATAACACAAGCAACAACAGGTGTTGGAGAGGATGTGGAAAGAAGGGGAACTGTCTGGCGATGTTGCTGGGAATGCAAAGGGGTACAGCCCCTCTGGAGAACAGTATGGGGGTTCCTTAAAAAGTTAGAAGCAGAACTAGCCTAAGATCCAGCAATCACACAACTAGGTATTTACCCAACGAATACAAAATACTAATTCAAAAGGATACATGCACTCTGATGTTTATAGCAGCATTAACTACAATTGCCAAATTATGGAAACAGCCCAAGTGTCCACTGATTGATGAAAAAAAATGTAGTGAATATATATATATATTCCAGTGTGTATACACGCTGGAATATTAATATATTACTCAGCCACAAAAATAATGAAATCTTGCCATTTGCAAGGATATGGATAGAACTAGAGAGTATTATGCTAAGCAAAATAATTAGTCAGAAAAAGACAAATACCATATGATTTCACTCATGTGGAATTTAAGAAACAAACGAGCAGAGGGGGGAAAAATAGAGAGGCAAACCAAGAAACAGACTCTTAACTACAGAGAAGAAACTGATGGTTACCAGAAGGCAGGTGGGTGGGGGGAAGGGTAAATAGGTGACAGGGATTAGGGAGCGCACTTGTGATAAGCACCGGGTGATGTATGGAAGTGTTGAATCACTGAAACTGATATTACACTGTATGTTAACTAACTAGAATTCAAATGAAAACCTTTTCAAGAAAAGAAAAGAAAACTCAAGCATTTTATCTGGTTGCTATTCCTTGGAGGTCTGATTAGCGCAATCTGCCTCCAGCACCCTCACTCCGAAAGCCACTCCAGGAGCAGCCCATTAAAATCTGCGGGGCGCAGAGCAGTCTCTCTCACCCTTGCTGGAAAAGGACCTGTACCGAAGTGGGCTGTTCCTCTGCTACTAACAGAGGTAGGTCCGTGTAAACAAACAAAATCCACCTGTCCCCTTCCTCTTCTCTCGCCTCCTCGAATCCCTTGACGTTTTTCAATGTTAAGTTTTTGTGAGCTTCGCTCTGGCCAGTTTGTGAACAAAACCATTTGCCCTGTAAACAAACAGAAAAGACCCTCTACTTGTAGATTTTATATATTATCAAGCAATATTTGGGTTTACACCTGCCTTCGTCAAGGTGAAATAACTTTAAGATGAATTTAACCATATTCTTATGTTTAGTTTGGTTTTTTCTAGCTAAGATCAGCAAAGCATAGGTAAAAAATCACTGGGAGGATTTTTTAATGGGTGGCCTATTTTGCAGACATTGGCAAAAGAGATGTTTTTTTTTTTCTGTTTATCAATTCCAAGTTACGGATAAAGGCAGAGAAACAGTTTAATGTCTTGACCATTGGATTGAAACATAAAAAGCATATCTTTACCCCCTAAAAAACTAAATTTTGCAGTATGCAGGGTAATGCCCCCTTCCCAAAAATGTTTTCATCCTACTCCCCAAACCCTGTGAATATGTGATGTTACATAGCAAGGGAGAAGTAAAATTGCAGATAGAATGAAGTTTGCTAATCAACTGATTTTGAGACGGGCAGATTATCCTGGATTATACAGGTGAGCCCTATGTAATTACCAGGGTCCTTGTAAGTGAAAGAGGAGGGGCAGTGTCAGAGAGACTTATCGCGAGAAGACTCAAATGGCCATTGCTGGCTCTGGAGTT
Organism: Ursus americanus; assembly: GCF_024610735.1. NCBI lineage: Eukaryota > Metazoa > Chordata > Mammalia > Carnivora > Ursidae > Ursus > Ursus americanus. Next base: position 40,880,696 of record NC_142141.1, on the reverse strand, counting down.
GGAGGCAGTTACCAGCTAAGGAATTCGGGCAGCCTCTACCATGTGGAAAAGGTAAGAAAAGAGAGTCTTCTCTGGGAGTTTGAAGGAACACAGCCCTGCTGACACCTTGGTTTTAGCCGTTGAGATGCGTTACAAACTCATGACCTCCAGGGTTAGAAAATAATAAATGTGTGTTGTTTTTAAGCCACTAGACTTGTGGTAATTTGTGACAGAGGCAATAGGAAAGGACATAGCCTCTTTACTGTTAAGTCATGTCATTGAGCAGTTGGGACACACAGTGGCAGTAGTTCGCCAGATTTATCAAAGAAGGCTCCGTTTTGTAATTCTGTATTACTAAGGGCCATGGTTAAATTTTCTTGTAATAAATTTTTTAAAATCATCTCCTCACATTTGCATCGAAGTATCTTTGATATTGTTAGTAAATCCCATAAGTTGGCTTTGGTGAATTTTTAAGTTGATTTCTGGCAATGATTCTTTTTTAATCTAGAAAGATGAACTATAAATAAAAAGAAGCTCCTAGAATATGTCACAAACACAAGAACTTTTTTTGTTTCCAGTGTCTTGAACACTGACAACAGCCCATAGCAGTCACCCAATAAATAATCATTAAATGAAAGAACATCTCATGTCCAATTTGCATACACAAATTGTCAAGTCTTTTCTCGCATTAACCTGAATAGTCTGGAACTTGAAGAAAATCCTTTTGCTCGAGAATTTCAAATTTAGTACTATTCATAGAGCACTCCTTTATTCAAATGTGCTTACAATGCGCTCTTCTTTGTGCTAGAAATGAAACAGCCATTCCGTGTTCTATAGAGCCCTCCCTGCCCTCTCCCCTGGCCAGGCTGGCATGTCCAGTACAAGCTCAACAACCTCAGGCTTCTTCTTCTTCTCCCAGTGTGTGCAGAAGACTTCAGGGAAATGAGCAGTCAGGGCAACAAGGGACCAGAAGTTAATCACCTTGGGAGACAGAGGTACTAGGTACTCTGTACATTTCACTGTGTCTTGCTGTGACCTTGGATGCTTTCTGCCTGCTGCTCCCTCTGCTGAGGGCATTAGGCTCTCTCCTTTGGCTTGTCTGACCCCCAAGTCAAAGCAAGAACATGTCCTCCTTGGAGAGTTTTCCCCGGTATATTCTGCGTCCAGACGTCCTGCAAATTCTGATTCCTCTCTATTCTCGTAACACTTTGTTCTTTCCCTTTTCATATTGTTTTATAGCTCGTTTTGGAGGGTGGCACCAGATTGTAATTTCCCTGTAGAAAAGATTCTATTTTATTACATTTTATGTTCTTAACCCCCAACCAGGACTGGTAACAAAGTAAATGCTTTTGGAAGGAGGAAAGAAGGAAGGGAGGGTACGAGGGAAGGAGGATAGAAGCAAGGAAGGCTGTTCCATCATTGGGCTCAGACCGCAGATGGGTACAGTAACTGTTGTTGATTTCTTAATATTTAAATATGGGTGTACGCACATATTTTTAATCCAGAAGAAAGAAGTAATCAGGATTACATTCATCATTTAGGTATAATTTCCATTTGCAAACTCTTGGGGTAGTAAATAGAATGAGGCCTAAAATCAAGGCTATCTTTACTCTTTTTTAAAAGATAAGGAATTTGAATGCAATTATAATGTTTTTCTTCAAAGGGGAATGATTTGCCACTCTTTAATTTGATAAAGTTCTTTATGCTTCAAATACAGACTTTTAAATATTAATAAACCTCAGAAAGCAGGAATCAAATCCTCAACCCTTCATGAATTAATTATCACAATTTTAAAAATCCAATCCTACAAAGCAAATCATAAAGTGCAAAATGGATTTTCCAAATCATATCTTCTTTTTGGTACTAATTCATATTATTAAATAAAATTTTATGCATATTAAATTGAGTATTAATACTATAATTTGACGTTTCCTATTTTTTGGTATTATATAATTTCAAAAATGCTTTTTTTTGCTTCCAATAAAATGACTATAATTATCATTAGATCAACTTTTATTTTTATCAGCATGTTATGTTTGAATAGTATAAAAGATAAAATATTACTAAAAGTGATTTTTACAAAAGAGCAGTCCCTTCTCTTCACCTTCTGATCCCATCATCCACCAAGTACACAATTTCAATTTTTTAAACTATTTTCTCTGACTTTTTAAATTTATTTCTAAATAATATGTATATACTGCTATCCATCGATTCATCTGAATAGACTTACCTGTTGATTTACAGAAGTAATAAGAATTTTAGCTCATTTATCTCCCCTTTCCCTTCCATCATCCTCTCAATAAAATTATATCTCAAATGTCTATTAAATCTATATTCAGTGTTTTCATAATTTTGACCATGTGTATGGAGCCTGTAGTTTAAACGGTGATTACATATCCTTTCTTATATAACTTACTTTTCTCTGGAGTTAATAATTGCTTCATTTTAAAACATTTTCTTAATTTTTTTTGAACAACTGACTAAATATTCCCACATCCTCAACAGCTCTATAAAATGCCTTTCAATTCAATTTTATACAAAACATGTTAAGTGCTTGAAGAATTATGTCTTCGCCTTCCACCTCCCATACCCGCCCACTCCAGTCCCAGAGGGTCCTCCTAGCACCTCACACTGCTGTTCCAGTCTGGATGGTTCCTCTGTGGGCACTTGGTTCCTGTTTTGTTGGGTCTTCCATTTGCTGTCACCCTAGGAATTCTCTTTGTCTTCATTGGATCCTGTCTCCTCAATCCCATGTATCCCCATATCCCAGTGTCCTTTTTCTAAATTGAGCCCTTTTGTGTGTGTGTGTGTGTGTGTGTGTGTGTGTGTGTGTGTGTCTTGCATTCATCCACACTTGAGCACATCCTCAAATAGCTTCCTAAGAAAGACGATTGGGAAGTAAATTTTTGAGGCTCTGCATGTCTAAATTGTCTCTTTTCTACCCTTTCACTTGACAGAGAGTTTGGCTAAATAGAGAATTCTTGGTTTGAAAATAACTTAAAAATAAATTTGAGGGTCTAGCCCTATTATCTTCTACCTCCCATTTGAGAAGTTTGATGCCATTCTTATTGACAGTCTTCTATTCATTATCTGTCTCACCATCCCCCCTGGCTCTCCCCCACCCCCTCCATTCCTACCAGAGGCTGTTAGAATCCTCTGTTTATTCCCAGTGTTTAAAATTTCACGATAATGAGTCTTTTGTTGTTGTTGTTGTTTTATTGTTGGTTGGGGTTTTTGTTTGCTTTTGTTTTTTGTCTTTTATTCAATGAGCTGGATACCCAAAGGGACTTTCTGAGAAGAAGCTCATGTTCTTCAGCTCTGGAAAATTCTTCTATGTTATTTTATTCATACTTTCCTCCACCATTCTTTTCTTCTCTTTCTGGAGCTCCTATCATTTAGTGGTTAGGACTTCTGGATAAACCTTCTAGCTTCTTATGTTTTCTTTCTTATTGTCCAGTCACTCAGCATTTTGCTCTATATTTTGGATTCCCTAACCATGTCCTCCACTTTTCTACTCAGTTTCTCATTTCCGCCATCCAAATTTAATTTTTCTAGTGTTGTTGTTCTCCTCCAAATATTCTTTTTAATATTATTATCTTGTTCCTCTTGTATGGCTGTATGCCATCTCTTATTTCTCTGAGGACAGTAATGACTTTTTCATTTTTCTTCTCCCTCCATAGTTTGTTTCTCTGAGTTTCTTTTTTTAAACAGCTTTATTGGGATATCACTCTTTTATCATTAAATTCACTCATTTTAAGTGTCTAATTCACTGATGTTGGGTGTCTTCACTGAATCATTCCACCATCACTACAATCCAGTTATAGAACATTTCCACCACCCCCAAAAGATCTCATGGACCCATTTGCAATTCCTCTCCATTCCCAACTAGTCCCAATCAGCCAATAATCTGCTGTCTCTAGACATTTGCTTTTTCTAGACATTTCATATAAATAGAATGTACAAGATGTACTCCTCTGTGTCTGCTTTCTTTCACTTCACACGCTGTGTTTGAAGGTCGTCTTTGCAGCAGCACACATCAGCAGCCTGTTCCTTTTTTTATTGCTGAAGAGTATTCCTCTGTGTGTTTATGTACCCCATTTTGTCATTCACCCATTGACTATGCCTTTGGGTTGTTTCCACTTTAGGGCAATTATAAACATCCTTTGTTATTTTAATATGTTGAACTCCCTGTTTCACCATTTAGAGGGATTTTACCAAATGAATGCACTCCCTTGCAGTTTGCTAATGTTTAGAGAGGTCAAAAAAGTTATTTGGAAACTGTATGTGTGGCGCGGTGGGGGCTTCATTGTCATTCTTTGAGAAAATTCTCTTTCCTGTGTTTTTCATTCTTTTCTATTGGGCTGGTAGAATTTCCCAGAGATGACGCTACTAATGCCTTGGCTGGAGGATATAATCCTAGATTCCAGTATTCTAGGAATGGAGAGGAAGAAGGCTAAGATGTCACAAATTTTAGGACATAAACTTTTTTGATGCCCCCATTTTCAGTAAGCGATCCCCTGCCTTCTTTGTGCTTTGTGTGCCTGAGTCCAGAGACCCTCTGTTTTATTCTCTTCTACGGGGCTGGCTGCTCAGAGCAGACGAGAAGACCCGGAGACGCTAATTTCTAAAAAGACTTTGAAACAATCTATTTTTAGCCCTACCATTATCTCTCCTTCTCGCCTATTTCCACAGCTAACTGGTACCCATTTCTGAGCCTGGGGGTTTTGCAGTGTAAAGTAGGTTACATCTCTGCTTTACCCACTGGCCCGTTTAGGATTAGCTTTCTTGGCTCCACTAATCCATCGACCACTTTTCCTTTTACTTTGCAGTGTCCAAAATGTTACTGCTATTGTTTCCGTTCCTACTCTCCTAGGTTTGCACCTGTATAGAAATCCTTCTGCTCTCATTCTCAGAGCATTTTTGTCGTGAATACTTATTCAACCAGCCATATTTAATGAGAATCTCCATTTAATTCGGTAATGAAAAATAAAACTTTCAATTTCAAATAATGTATGTAAATCCCTCGCCCTCAAAGAAGTGCAGCATTACTCACCACTCCGTAAATGTGTGTTCCACGCCGTGACTTCCTTTCAGGAGTCCAGAATGCAAAGGGACCGGGGAAGATTAGCTATGCGATGGAGAAACCTGCCAAACACCACCTCAGCCAGGTGACCAAAGTCAATGTTAACAGGGATAGGTCATGTTCATAGTGTCTACCCTTCATGTGATGTGAAGAGAATGGCACTTTACCTTTGTGGCCTCCCTTCCCTAAACCCACGATCCCAGTCTAATCATGAGAAAAACATCAAACAAATCCCAATAGAGAGACAATTACAAAGTACCTGACCAGTACTTCTAAAAACTGTTAAAGTCCTCAAAACAAGGAGAGTCTGAAGAACTGTTACAGCCCAGGAGGAACCTAAGGAAACATGACAAATAAGTGGAATGAGGTAACCTGGACAGGATCTGGAAACAAAAAAAGAACATTAGGCAAAAACTAAGGAAATCTGAATATTATATGAGCTTTAGTTAATAGAAATGGATCAACATTAGGTCATTAATTGTGACAAAAATACCACACTAAGAGGAAACCAGGTG